>NC_086157.1:26133436-26444461 GCF_035149785.1 Candoia aspera
TTCTTGCTGGGAAATCCTTGTGAGGTCCAGCAGCCAGATCTGTGGACTATTTAGCCGTGACAAGTCACGTTGCCCGGGGTGCACCACGAGGAGGCCAGTCTACATTGCACCGAGTTGGGCTTAGAGAGAGCGCGACTGGCCCAAGGTCACCCAGCCAGCTTTCATGCCTAAGGCAGGGCTAGAACTCACAGACTCCTGGTTTCTAGCCCAGAACCTTAACCACTAGACCAAACTGGCAGATCACCATTCTGAAATTCAGCAAATAATATATATAATTTTCCATTTCTCCTCCCACAATACAATACTGGAGAATTACATTTATTGTATTGGTTTTGGATTTTGAAACTCTCCAAATTCTCCCCAAAAGAGCCAAAAATGGTAAGCTTGCTTTCTCAATTATCACCAGAGAGGCTCCTACTATTCTTGAAGGCTGAAATATTTATGTTAAAAAATGTAGTCTGATCAGAAAAAGTTGCCTGTCCTAGTTTACAAAGAAAGTAATTCTTTCTTGATGAAATAAAATACAATCAAATCAATTTCACAGTTTCTTCCAATTCTATAATTCCATTAAAGATGATATCATCATCATCATCCTTATTATGTCTCACAATTCCATAATAACTTTTGTGCTCTAAATGAAAACTGACCTGCATTGTCAAGAGTCTCCAAAATGAAGAATTTCAGATACTACGTAAGAGTAAATTAAGGCTCACCAGTAAATATATACATTTATATAGTTAAACATACCTATCGAAGACTTCCATCTGTATAATTTTTTTATGTTCTCAAGTGTACATTTTTAAGAAAAAAAAATACTTCAATGAAGAATATTCTTAATTTAAACTGATACTAAGAAAAGGGAAGATCTTACCATGTCGCCAGGCTTTATGGAAACTGCAACTACTGCTCCAGGCATTGGTGATCTTATGATACTTGTGGTATCCTCCACAACTTTTTCTGGCATGTATTTGCTCAGTTCTGCAGCAAGTTTGGTCAAGACACGCAATTTGTACTTGGGAAAAGGAGAAGAGAGGAGAGAGAACTGTTACAAAAGCCAAGTTATATAAAAGCAGTATTGAATTTTTTTTTAAAAAGAACACAGTATCTAAAATCTTGAACAAGCATTTGTTGATATCTAAATCCTGGTATGACACTTGGAAAATGAAAAAGATTGTTGCATTTTTAAAAGGTATTGGAAATAGACTATGTGCAGTATACTTGGCCAATTTTGATAAGTCAGTTATAATACTGCTGGGTTATCCTTAAAATACAAAATATAACTTGCACATTTAATAATAGTACACTAACATTTTAAAATGTATCTGTATTATAGATTTTATTAAATGTAATCCAGTATTTGTCATATATTTAACTGACATACAGTTTAACAAAATAGACCAAATTTTGTCTTTCTGTAAATGTTCAACTGTTGGAAACATTTTATAATTTTATTTTCTACGCTACGAAACTTAACTGAAATGATTGTATTATTTTAATATCAATTATATATTATATGCTGCACTGTTTTCTCTCCATCTTCTGCCAGTCATGCTTCCAAAAACTAGTGATCTAAATGTAAGAAAATGGATTAACTCCTCCAAGAGGTATACCACTACAAACGTACAAAAGTTAAGATATACCTCTAGTTTCCTTTAAAAACATGAAACAAAAGTCTGAATTTTAAGTCTGAATATTTTCCTCTAAAAGCACAAAGCCTCCATTTTACAGCCTCTTAGATGAAGCTCACATGATTCTGAAAATCCAAGTTCAGCTTAAATAAGCTATAAAAATAGAAGTACAAGCTATGCTAAATAAGTAAATGTTTTTAAAACTCATATATACTTTCTATGCTTTTGTAAATAGTTTTGCTTCTGTGCAAATCCTTTATGGTAATGTAACTAAAATGACCAACAATTTTTTAAGAAGGAAAAAATTATTCTCCACTATTACTGTTTACAAATACATTTTTACATAGTATGTCACCAAAATTCTAATAATTTGATTTTCCCATTGGATACTTTTCCTTTAATCCTTTTGTATGGCATCTACTTTTAAAACTGATTCTGGACATTGCTTTTAGGAATCCAGCAGATGGCAGCAGGATTCCGTGAGAAACTTTATCTTTGGTCTTCAGTGGACAAAAGAAAAACAAATGCTCCTCTTTCACTAATTTACTCAACACTGTTGATAAAAAAATATGAGTGTTAGAATGGCAGATAATAATCCAGTTTGCACTGACATCAGCCAGCCACAATATCTAGGTTTTCTGATTCTTTTAACTGAACTTTTACTATTAAAGCCTCAAGCACCTTATAGCTCCAGAATGCAAATATAACTAAATATTCTAGTTTTGATAACCGATAACCATTAGTTTGAAACATCTCAAGGAGTTTGCTTCATTGATCCATCTGTGGTAGGATCTCTGCCCATTGGAGAGCAATTTATAACCAGGGCTATATAAGTCAAACAAACAAATGAATTGATTTGACCACTGATTCTCAGGACCTATTCTCAAACTAACCTTTTAGAGATAATTAGGCATACCCTTACAAGTACCCCTTTTCACCTTGAAAAAGCAGTTTGCATGTGGTGCTGGTGTGAAGTCTAGCAAGCATGCCTTAGAAGCTCTCCAATGATCTAGTACATCTACAGTATTATAATGGAGTGATGGACATGTCTGAGAGAAGGTGTTCATTATTTCCAGATTTCTCAGTTTAGAGCTCCTGGTTGTAAAGAACACTGTTTAAAAACAGTATTGCTGATTTATCAACGAAGTAATAATATAAATGGAGACAGGCTAAAGAACTGCTGTTCCTCAACCTAATAGTTTACATTTTATTTCTTGGTTACATGAAGAGCGCTCAGTCCATCAAGAACATACCAGATATAAGATCAAAGTGGCAATGCATTTCCTGCTCTTATATAATTCTCATTCAATTTTTTGTGAGGTTTCAATATACCTTTCTAACAGGAGGAGAGAGCATTAGGTACACTGCCTTGAGTTGTCCAAAATAAAGATGGGATATAAAACAAACAAACAAATAAATAAATAACGTGTTAGCTTTATTTTACTGTGCTGCTATGCACTTTGCATTTCATCAGTTTAAAGAAGTAACTCTGGGGAAAAATAGGATGCATACACTTTTGAAAAAATTACTCTGTAATGCCTTTATAACTAAAGCTAAGCTAAACAAGAAAGAGGTCAGTTTCCAACGCTCTCTCTCTCTCTCTCTCTCTCTCTCACACACACACACACACACACACACTAACCAGGGCACCCATGGAGAAATCAGCAAGAAATAAGCAAGGACATCACCAAATATAATCTTCAATGCTGTATGTATTCCATGCTGTAATAATGTTTAGTGATACCACTTCACAACCCTCAGTTAAAAACTGTTTTGTGTTGCCTAGTGTATGACTGGGAATACTTTCACCTAGAGAGACAGATCATCATTGCTCAAGCCTACATTTTAATTTATCATATATGCACTATTTATATTATTAACAGATTCACGGAGAAATAAACATCTAAGGAGAATATATAGACATATACTGTATACCCCTCCCAACCCTCCCTCCAAGCAGTAGCTTCATTAGTTTAAAACATTCCCCTCACACACCCCCACAAATGCAAAATGGGTTAGTTTTGATAAAAGCAATGTACTTGGATTTCCTCTAACAAAGTCTTAGGAACCTGTTGGGATACATGCAGGCATCTGAATGAGAACCGCAAATTAGTAAAATACAAAGAAAAGATTACAAGGGATCTGAGCTGTTAATATTGTTCTAAAAATTAAGCTTTAGTTGATACCTTTTTTTAATCCATTTTTTAGAATTTAAAGTATCTTGAAGCATAGTTTTGTAAATTGCAATTTACAATTTCCTAGGAAGAAAAAAAGGGTTGTTTTGTTCCAATTGGAATACCCAAATAACTACCCCATAGAATCTCTCTTTTCAAACAAAGTGAACATCAGTGCCCCAGGAATGCACATCTGCAACACAAGAAAACAGGAAGGGACCTTAATGGGATTTCATAGCAAACTGTTATCAGAAGAATTGCTATGTTCCACAATAGGCCAAATAACATATTCTGCTTGTTTCTGTGTTGCACACTGTGTGTTTTCTAATCAAGATGTATTAATATCTGCTGGTATTTAAAGGACATGATTCTTTGCTAAAATTATAACGCCAATAGCTTTTTTGCTCTTGTTAAAATCTAAGTTATGTCGCAAGACAAAAAAAAGATTCCAAAATACATTCTAATATAGTTCTTTGCAAAGAGTCTATTCCTCAAAAGATGAATTACAGTATAAAATTATACCTGGGAGAACATAATTATATCAAAACGTACAGTTTCAAAATCAAATGCCATTTTTTAGACCTTGTTTGAAAATGATTATAAAAAATAACCACCTTAGAAAGAAACGCATATCGAGTTAGATCTCTAGATCAACATCAGCTACTATATGCTACTTGACTTCATATTGTGAAATATAGGTTTCCTTTTGGTATATTTTTAGACTTTTTTTTTAACTGCAGCACTCCAAAAGTAAGCTTTACACTCTTCTGAAAGTAAGTCAAGTTTGCAAAACTAAATGTAAAATAGTTTCCATTCCCATAATTAGCCAACAGCCCTGTACCAGAGAACAGGTCTGAGAAAGCATAGAATTGATACTGAAAGCATTCCCCGACTGTTGTGTAGCACCAGCTTCCTTCTCTTCATCGTGGCCCCTACCAAGCAGTCTGCTTATTCCTATTTTAATATTTCCCTCTCTTCTGGATATTTTCTCTGCAGGACTCTTGCTTTGCTTGGAATGAGATGTGAGAGCCAGTAAGCGAAAAGGCTTTAAAATGCAGGCCTTTGTTATTGATGAGTTGTTCCCTTTCCTTTTGTATTTGTTTATTGTTCTTTAGCTTGTTTGGGGGGTGAAAAAGAGCTATTGTAATGTGTTTTTTTAAAGTTAACTTCATTCCCCCTGCCCTGCCCCAACAGTGAACTTTTGGGGGAAAAATCCTTTGGGAGCAGTTATGGACACACACACACAGAAAGCTCTTACGAACACAGGATGTCACAAGTGCTATAAAAGAGATTCTTCTAAAAAAATGCTATTGGGTGAATTTTTGCCTTCACTGAATCCAGTAAATGTCACCTCCTCCAAAAAGCATTCCTTCATCGAATAGTTTCTCAGCATTAAAAAAGAACAGCTTGAACCAAGGGGTTCCATGAATTAGACAGCACATACCAAGGATGTTAACATGTCGGCTGGTTCAAGGAGAAATTAACTTGGGGAAATGTAAATGTGACTTGGGAAGACCATAACAATTGAACAATACCTGGCTCTGAAAGGAAGGGGACTGAAAGCTTTCAAACATCACCAAATCACCAACATCACCAAATGCATTATGACTGCGTCTTAGCTGTAACTGGAATGAACTGAAATGTGACCAAGCTTTACATGAGAGAGGAAGGATTTCAGACTTAAAATAAAATAAAGCAAAGGGTGAGTGGCAAATGTTACAGGGGCCTAGTTCAGCATGAATTAGGAATTATAAACAGAAAACACAATTGCAAAGAAAAAGTAATACTAACCTCAGACTACCTACTAATGCTCTAACTATCTTAACTGAGGCATCAGTCATACCTTGTTTCATTCAATCTTCTTGTAGAGACTAAATCTGCCAGTCACAGTCTACTTAAACATGTTTTTTAAGGTTTTTTTTAATCCCAGCTTTATTATTTTTATAAATAACTCAATGTGGGGAATATACCTAATATTCCTCCTTCCTCCTATTTTCCCTACAACAACCACCCTGTGAGGTGAGTTGGAGGCCTTTCAAAGCAGATTCCTTTTACTTTAAGTTAAGGTTGAGCAATCAGAGTCAAAAACACATAGAAATAGACTGTGTGCAGTAACAACCCAGACAAGGTAAAATGAACAGATAACACTCAGCTGTTTGAATAGCAGAGCTCTGTACATCTGCAGTCAGTGGAGCAGTCTGTTAGCATAATGCTTTGACAACTCCATCAGTGTAGTCTCAAGGTTCCTGTCAATCAGGACGCATCATTTAATACAACAGCACTCAGAGGATTTTCCTCCTATAAGCCAAATGACAGCATATCTACAGCTCTATTTACACCAGCACCTACTTCTGTTTACAAGGCTCTCGTAATTAGAAAGTATGCAACAGGCAGCAATATTATTCAGATCTCCATTTTGCCAGCCTGCCATGCAAAGTGTGATCTTACTTCACAGAGTCATGCTAAATGACAAAAGCGCTATTTTTCTTCAGTCTCTGTGCTCAGACAGCACTTCATTTGCAGCTATCTATAATTAGATTAATGGTGTAGTGCAGCACAAAGAAGGCCCACTTCACATCAGCTAGCATATGAATTAGGACAAACACTTATTTCAATTCCAGGCAGAGAAAGCAGTGACTAGGGTATTTAGCATACCCTTTATGGTGGAATGAGATGTTAATTGTGTACCATTTACCTCTAAACTGCTTGCTTGTTGTATAAATCACTGGACTAATTGATGCAGAAATAGAAACGTAGCCACAGGCAAGAAAGCAGGGGAATGAGAGCTGAAGATGGTGGATAAAGGATTATCCAGTAAAACCATATGGAGATGAGGTTCCTTTGAAACCTGCTCATGAGCTGAAGACTTCTTGAAAAACTACAAATAAGTGACATACTGATGTGTTGAGAAAGAGTTTACCTCATGGTTTAAGGAGCAGTATATTGAGGGGAGAGAGTAAGGGACTTCAGCAGAAAACTAAATTGTGTTTTCAAGTGAATTCCAGTAAGATAGACATGTTAGCTTGTTGTAGGAAAGCCAAGTCCAGTAACTATTGGTTTATTATGATTCTAATCTTTTATGGACTAGAAGCTATTTTATCAGATGCATGAAAAGGGCTCTAATCCACAAACGATCTTTGATTATTAGAAGTAAAAGAAATAAATACACTTGACTACAATTAGAGTTTTCATTTAAGATATCAAAAGAATCCTCAGTCTTGTTCAGTAAGTACACTTCTTGAAAGAAATAACAGGAAAAAAAACTAGGAAATTTTGCTAGAGAAAAAAAACAAGACAACACTGAATTTGAGTTAGGGAAGAGAATGTGTAATATTCAGAAAGTAACAAATGGAAAGGTTTTCAAAACACAGATATTGTACCAAGTCCCAGTGTAGATAGGCTCAAAACAAGTTAAAGCAAAAATATTCTGAGAACTTTCCCACTATAAAGTCAACATGGTGAAAAGGGAAAGCATTTTGTCATACTACTTCTCAGAAAGGTCTGCCATTAATTCAATTTAATACATGTTGTGTTCCTATGTTTCACTATTACCAGATAGTTAACAGTGTCCTTTCAGTTCTGTTGAAGGGGTTTCATATACTGAATTTTACCACACAAAAATAGTCTTTAGATTGAGTAATACAAAACTGTCCTGTTGTTTGAACTGTGTATTTTGCAACATCCAAACATTCATTTACAGTTGTAATCAAAATTATTCAACCCACATTGCAAATCAGGTTGATAGTCAAAATGTACAGACTTTCAGCTGTTTGCAATGAACAAATCAAACAAAAGCAATTGAAATAGCTCAACACAATGAATGCTTCAAGTGGTGTCCCCAAATTCAACTGAAAATGCAACTTATAATGACTTCTCCAGTCTTACCAGCTGCCAGAAGCTGGTGTCTGGCTATGCACCTCATTTGCATCAGGTCATAACAGCAAAATGGTGTTCTACTAAGTACTGAAGATGCTTGCCATGAAGGGGTTGAATAATTTTGAGACTGGAGAAGTCATGATAAGTTGCATTTTCAGTTGACTTTGGGGACACCACCTGAAGCATTTGTTGTGTTGAGCTGTTTCAATTGCTTTTGATTTTTCATTGCAAACAGCTTAAAGTCTGTACATTTTGACAATCAACCTGATTTGCAATGGGGGTTGAATAATTCAGTTACAACTTCATATAAGGTTATTTTAAAAAGAAAACTTAATTGTGTAACCCCACTAAACATTTGCAATAAAATTCTTTTATTCCAATCCAATTCACATTTCAGGCAAAACAGACATAGATTAATTTCAGATTTATTTTTTAAAGTACGCAGAATATGTGGAGTGAACCCTTAAGACAGAAAGTTCTTTTAAATCATTTATTTTCATCTTGTGACTATCCAAGTCATGGGTCTAACTGGAAGTATGTCGCACAAGTGTTATCAACACTGGAAAAAAGATGTGAGATGAAGGGAATATATCCATATTATAAATCTAAAAATAATTAATACTTCTTTAATTTTCAGACTACCTCAAGAAATTCTGGGAATGAGAGTTTTTCCCTACCAGTGATGTTAGCATTTGATTCATGATTTGTTCCATTGTTCCAAGGACCTTTGCTTGAGACTGAATTATAAAAGTTAGGCTCTGAAGATGATCAAAACATGTAGTGTTAGGTGTACAAGCCAGAGATGTTCTAGATAAAGAGAGGTATTCTAAATGAGGTCTATAAACTAGGAGTTGATTCATTAAAGCAGCTGTGTCTGTGAAAAGGGTGGATTCCGATGGAATATTGTCTGGACATTGTCTGACAGGAAGGACCAAAAACACTGCAAAACAACTCCTACATAATTAATCCTACCAGACCATTCAGAAGGGTATTACAGTATCATAGAATTTAGAGCTGATCTAGGGGATACAGCAGGAACGAGCAAGCTGTTACAGGAGAATTTGCAGAAAAGCCCTGAGAAAGAGGGAAGCATGAGAAACTCAAAATAACCCTGCTTTCATTTTGTTTAGTATAGATTGGACAAAGAAACATGGATGCCCGTCTTGTGAAGGAAGTGCCACATGGTCTGGAAAAGCAATACTTAGCTTGGGTACCATAGAGGCTAAGAACCCTTTTTTTCCTTCCACTAGACCAGAACAGTCTTCAAATGGGTGCTAATTTATGCTCAATTAGAATAACTCAGACTCTTTTTCATATGTGCTCAAGCAGTTTCTTCTTCTGCTTCATCATTCTGAGTTCCATAGTAAACCAACATGTTGATTTTTGACTCTGCAAAAAAGAAAAACCATTTATGTAACCTAACAAGCTAAACTGAGTTCACCCCAGGGGGATTTAGCAATGCAAGAAAACGTATTTTTAAAAACTCAGCTAATCCCATGATCTGTGTTGAAAGTAGATAATAGAATTCAGATCTGGAACAATTGAGAGTCACTGAGAAAATTACATTATTTAATTTTTCAGTTAAAGGCCAAAACAAACTTACTGGAAAACAAAAAAGCCCATCATGAAAACTAAAAGTTACAGACAAATGCTGACATAAAAGCTTAATAAAGTTACTAAAATTGCTAAACCATTGAATGTCTGGTAGTGATGGCAACTGTAACTTCTTTAGTGATTCCAGGAACTTGTCAGCTAAGATGAAGAGCTTATTCTCCTCCTCTGAGCTGGCATTAGAGAGATTTTGGGAAAGCATTGTTTGGTGAACTTGCCACGCAGTGCAGTGCAGAAGCATAAAGCATGAGAGGTGGTTTCGGCTTTTTTCCAGCAAGCAGAGGCAACATCTCTCTTGTCCAAGGATGTTACTGAAATTTTCCTCAACAGTTACTGAACCTTACTTCTAACAGTGAAGATGGCAAAATACTGTAATGGGTGAACTTTTTGCTACAGGCATGAAGAGTACATTTGCTAAATACATGGCACGATAAAATGGTTCCTCAAACAAGACTGCCCCGTACAGGAATGGGGTTTTATTTAGGTTGTGTTGGATATGGGTGTCAAAGGCCCTTTCTTTTAACTCAGACCAGGCTGTCTGAGAGCCATGTGAAGTCAGACGGTGGACTGATAGTCCTTAACAGTTTTAATCTGTGAAAATGCCTTCCATGAGGACATAAAATCCAAGGTCATGGAGGCCAACGTGCTGCCCCCAAAAATCATCCAATATTTCAAGCAGCAAAGCCACATGTGGATCTCCATGGAAGAAGGCGAGATTCCAGTCTCAGGAAGAAATGTAACATGCAATGGGGCACTTTTGGCCAAACTTGCCAACAGTTTAGACTGGACTATCTCTAAAGAGCTTAAGCCACGATAGTAACAAATCTGTGTACAAGGTAACAGGTGGCAAATGAGCCTGACTCTGAAAACTTTCATTGCAGCTGGGATCTGGTTCTTGCCCTTACAGTTAGCACAATGCAAAATGCTAGTGGTAATATTCATTTGCTATTGATTTCAGGTTGCTGAAGCTTGAACGGATACACCAAAATATTTAAAGGCTTTAATTTGGTCACTGCTAAAGCCATTAATATTTCAAGAGTGGCAGGGAAAAAAACCCTTTACTTTAGTTATGTTGTAGAAACCCTTCTTCTTGCAAAAGTGGGCAAGAGCGTGGAGACTCCATCTCAGAGCCATTTATATTAAGGACAGGATTGCTGCATCATCAGCATATAAAAGGTCTATTGTTTAGCCTGGGGAGGCGGAGGGGGGGGCAGCCAGTGAAATTCTATTCTATTCTATTCTATTCTATTCTATTCTATTCTATTCTATTCTATTCTATTCTATTCTATTCTATTCCTTTTCTTTCTTTCTTTTTTTGAAATTTGAACTAGCAAGATAACCTAAAGCAGTGTTTCTCAATCTTGGCAACTTTAAGAAGTCTGAACTTCAACATGCTGGCTGGGGAATTCTGGGAGCTGAAGTCCAGACATCTTCAAGTTGCCAAGGTTGAGAAACACTGACCTAAAGTACAAAACACAATCCTCATTCAACCCTCAAGAACCACAGCAACCTACATTATATTGCTTTCATGTAATTTCATGATCAGTGGCAACAGGTGTTCAATTGATACAAACAGTCAGTTTCTCCTACGTAGATCATGGCTCTAGGGGTCAAATCAAGCTGACTTTAAATCAATAAAGGCGACACACAGGATCCCACATAGCCGACTGATGTATTTTTCTATTAGATGGTGAAGGGTGAGGCGCTGATCAAGAATCAAACACCCCTCTGTGAAATGGGATTATTCTACCTCCAGGAGGTTATCCTGCACCATCCAATCTATCAGTTTTCCAGAGCTGCCTTGCATATATCTTGCTAGGGCACACAACAGGCTAATGAGTAGAAATCATCCAGCTCCTCCTCATCTTCTTCTTCTTCTTCTTTTTTTTTTTTTTTGTATATCAAGAAAGAAGCATCTATATATGTCAACAAAAATGAAAGGATTAAGGTCCACCTGTCCATATTTGTGTTTAGCTTTTTTTGTTGTTGTTGTTAGAATCATCTGGTTGTTTTGCCATTTTTGAGTGGTGAGATAAGCTTGGCAACCTTAAGAGGAAACCTTGGGCCAGTATGCCAGGGTGCCAAAATAGTGATCCTATGAAAGCAGGACCTTTGTCACATCATTAAACAAAGTGTGAAAATATTCCATTGACATAGCAAAACAATAAAGGCTCAAAAGAGGCTTTTCAGAAAGCCAAAAAACAATGGAATTCTTTGCTAACTGGGCAAACTTCTGCCAGTTATCCCCCTGGGCCTCTCACTCCCCCCCCCCCAAATAGTCTTTACAGACTTCTTTCCTTTTGAGGAAATTTGCTCAGAAATGATGTGAATTGGAGATTCTATGTTCTCTAAAACTTTGATTAAACTGGCCTTAGCAACAGCGTGTTCAAGATGAAACAATGCCTTTTTTTTTAGCTTTTTTTATCCTGCCTTTAATATTTTTAAAAATAACTCAAGGTGGGGAACATACCTAATACTCCTTCCTCCTCCTATTTTCCCCACAACCACAACCCTGTGAGTTGGGCTGAGAGAGAGGGACTGGCCCAAGGTCACCCAGCCGGCTTTCATGCCTAAGGCAGGACCAGAACTCACAATCTCCTGGTTTCTAGCCTGGGACCTTAACCACTAGACCAAACTGGCTGTTTGAGGGGCAGCTGGCTCCCTAGGTCATTGGTGAAACCTGGGCCTATAATGGAAAGAAGCAATAACCTTGAGGAACAGAAGGAAGAGGCACTACCAAGACAATGGTCAGATAAAAGAAATCGAAGTCTGGGCCAGAACTGTAATCCAGGTAAATGTCCCAGACAAGACCCTCCCTAGTTCTCACAAAACTAAAGAGAGGGAGAGGGGAAGCGCATGCAGACTTGCAAGATTCTGTTACTATAACCTTATCATAAAAGCAGTATTAACATGTGCAACTTTGGTTTCTTAGTCTGGTCTACCTTGGAGGTCTGACAGGGTCTAAAGGACCTCCTGGTTGTTATTGTTAGCCCTGCGAAATAATCCAGACGAGAAGCACAACTAGGAGCACTAGTTCTATCTTTATTGCAAGGTTACATTAACAGGATCTTGCAAGACTGAAACTATTTCTCCCCTCCTTTCCTTTCCTTCTCTAGAAAACTAGGGAGGGCCCCTTCTGAACCGTTCCCCACGCCATTCCCCTTCTGTGGGTTGAGACATCTTTTACATGCCAGTTGTGGTTCTCCCTCCTGTCTCCCAAGGTCATTCCCACATACCATTACAGTTATTAATTAGCAACTGAAAGTCACTCAGTACATCTAAATAACTGCTCAGCACAAATAGTGGATAGGAGGTGGAAAACAATGGCTGAGTTAAGAAGCTCAAGGCAAGGCACTCTAACTCTTTGGTCCATCAAGTTCCCTCAGCCTATTCCATGGGGAAATAAATCAGGAAGTGGGTATGCAGCCAGCTTGAGAATTGTGGTGTTCATTACTAACTGCATAGTGAGAGTGAGTGGGAGGTGGTCACAATCAGGTTGGCTGTATTTTGACACCATTATGTTTATATAATAAGTAAATCAGTGGCAACAATCAGTGGCAATTAAATTATGTTAACCTTAGCTCAAATGTAGCTGCTTTATGTAGCTCAGATGGGACCCCTTAACAATATTACAGCTTTGCAGTTCTTGCAATCAAAGTTCTTAAGGAATATATTCCAAGTATCCCAATGTATCCCAAATGTGGTTCAGCACTAGATAGTAGATAATTTTATTAGTAAGTATAGAGGTTCTATTCTGTAAAAGACAAACCAATACAAATACTCATAAGAAGCTCTGGGATGTGACCAGATCAAGGCTTTAGATGTAGAGGAGTAAAAAAGTACAAAATCATCTCCCAAGAAGAGCTTATCTCAGTAGTCAGCCTATTAGTTCCAATACAGTTACATATATAATTCAGATTGAAAATTCAAAATACAAGAGAGCTGTATCATCAGCACACCTTAATGTGTTACCAACAGCTGTACTGGAAGGGACATATAAGAAAATCTTATATGAAGTTTAGTTTTGCCCATGCAGGATCGGTCCTGTGAAACCATATCTGATTGTCTTCTTATATTGTATTTTTAAAAACAATATCCATGGCCTATATGAAAAACTAAATTTCCATAGCATTCAGTATTCTTTAGTATCTGCTATCAGATAAGGATGATATAATTTCACTTATCTCTCTAAATATTGTTATATTGCCTGTAGAATCCATACTGAAATGACTACAGGTAGTCCTTGTTTAGCAACCACAATTGGGACTGGCAACTCAGTCATTAAGTGAAGCAGTCACTAAGTGAAACCACTACAGTGTTTATGATCTTGCTTTCCTTTGCTTCCTGCAAAGGTCATAAATGTGAGGACTGGTCTTAAAGTTACTTTTTCTTCACCATTGTAACTGAATGGTCACTAAATGAGGCAGTTGCTAAATGAGGACCACGTGTAATTAGTATTAACATTTTCATTGTGGTTCATAGTTTTAGCAACTTTAGCAATTTTGTGTTTGTATACTTTGGGTCCAACAATTCATGGAGCGAGAATTGCCAGATGTACAAGCTGGGTTTAGGGAAGGCAGAGGAACTAGGGACCAAATTGCCAATATATGCTGGATAATGGAAAAAGCCAGGGAGTTTCAGAAAAACATCTACTTCTGTTATATTGACTATTCTAAAGCCTTTGACTGTGTGGACCATAACAAATTATGGCAAGTTCTTAGTGGTATGGGGATACCAAGTCATCTTGTCTGCCTCCTGAGGAATCTGTATAACGAACAAGTGGCATCAGTAAGAACAGACCACGGAACAACGGACTGGTTTAAGATTGGGAAAGGAGTGCAGCAGGATTGTATACTCTCACCCTACCTATTCAACTTGTATGCAGAACACATCATGCGGCATGCTGGGCTTGAGGAATCCAAGGCTGGGGTTAAGATCACTGGAAGAAACATTAACAATCTTAGATATGCAGATGACACTACTTTGATGGCTGAAAGTGAGGAAGAACTGAGGAGCCTCATGACGAAGGTGAAAGAAGAAAGTGCAAAAGCTGGGTTGCAGTTAGACCTCAAAATACCAAGATTATGGCAACCAGCTGGATTGATAACTGGCAAATAGAGGGAGAAAATGTAGAGGTAGTGAAAGACTTTGTATCTCTAGGTGAAAAGATTACTGCAGATGCTGACTGCAGTCAGGAAATCAGAAGACGCTTAATCCTTGGGAGAAGAGCAATGACCAATCTCGATAAAATAGTTAAAAGCAGAGACATCACACTGACAACAAAGGTCCGCATAGTTAAAGCAATGGTATTCCCCATAGTAACATATGGCTGTGAGAGCTGGACCATAGGGAAGGCTGAGAGAAGGAAGATCGATGCTTTTGAACTGTAGTGTTGGGGGCAAGTTCTGAGAGTGCCTTGGACTGCAAGAAGATCAAACCAGTCCATCCTCCAGGAAATAAAGCCAGACGGCTCACTTGAGGGAATGATATTAAAGGCCAAACTGAAGTAGTTTGGCCACATAATAAGAAGACAGGATACCCTGGAGAAGATGCTGATGCTAGGGAGAGTGGAGGGCAAAAGGAAGAGGGGCCGACCAAGGGCAAGGTGGATGGATGATATTCTAGAGGTGACGTATTCGGGGGAGCTGGAGGTGCCGACAACCGACAGGAAGCTCTGGCGTGGGCTGGTCCATGAAGTCACGAAGAGTCGGAAGTGACTGAATGTATAAACAATAACAAATACTTTGGCTCTTTGAACTACAATCATAAAGGAGCTTGAAACCATCAGGCTGAATCGCAATTAAAAAAGGGCTGGCATTACAACATGTGGCCTGCCAAACAGCTTTGTGCAGCTCGCCAGCATTTTTATAAAAAGTCAATAATTCACTGCTGTAGCCATGGCCCCAAAAGACACACTGCCAAGCACATCCAACCCCTCACCGCTGCCACTAACTCCAGTGCTTTTGCTGCTCTACTAGCTGCTGAACAGTTGATCAGCATGCCAGGTATTCCTTTGTGGCCAACTATTATTTTTCATTTATCAATGTGGCCCTTTCTGCTGTACAGGCCTGTAGTAGACAAATCAGGAACAGGGCAAAATCAATAGTATGAGTACCCGCCCCATCCCCTTCATGGTCCTCATTGATGGATCTGTTTAAAATACAAAGGTAAAACTTAGTGGTCATTTGGGACAGCCTCCCTTGTCTATGGTTAATGCCCGGGCCTTGGGAACACTGCAGAAAGAGTGGCAATAAATAATTGTCAGAGGAGAACAAGTGAAGTGGGTAAATAAGACTTCATCTTTGGCATTGAGTCTAGCATTAGTCCCTGGCCATTAAAACCCTTGCATCTGGGTACAACAAAGTTAAATCCAAAATATAATCCTACAACATGTTGGTTTGATGAAACAGGCATTACAAAGGAGAGTGATACCTCTTTCAAAGTAAAAAATTGATGATTACCTACTTTTAAGAACAGAAATAAGGCCAACAGAGGACATGAATAAATAGCAGAAGTTGCTGTGCATAATTTATTCAAAATTAATATACAAAGACTCCTCTGACAATATCTGCCCTTAAAGACTTGAGTAGCCCATGATGGGTAGGATAGAAAATTATCTAGTTCTACAGAGCAAAATTCCCATGTTTCTTGTAGGAGGATTTCCCAGTAACGTTCAGAAAGAAGAGGTCTCATCCTTTTGATCATCATGCAGCTATACTCCAGGAAATCAACAAGATCCCATGCCAGTCTCCTGGGAGTCAACTGGTGGAAGAAGGTCTCTGGATTTTATCAATGAGGTAGACTGTCAGAGAATTAGAGGAATCCACTGCAGTGGTAGCTTGGCCAGCAAAATCACATTTTGGAGAAGTCTCTTCAGAACTGGGGCATCGGGTATCATCACTGGTAAGAACACAAGGACTTAGGGTTTCCAGTGACTGAGTGTGAGATTCAGCTGCAAATAGAAAGTCTCAAGGATATAATCCGTATCTGCCTCATCTTGATGAATGAGAATTTTTCATAAATATGCTCCCAGTGATAAACTCAGCTGCGTAAAGAAAGGTGGGTTTGAAGCTGGATGTTATCAACAGTACCCAGTTTTATCTCACTGAAATCTTCAGAAAGAGACATACGGGCCTCTTTAGGTAAGGAGCAAGCTTTTTGTCCCTGGGCCTCTACTGCTAGAACTTGAGAACCTCCTTGAGAGCTTCCACCAAGAACTCCAGGTAGATTACAGGATGATCTCTTAACCACAGTAACCATCCTATGGTTTAGGCTGGGCTGAGAAAAAGTGACTGGTTGAAAATCTCCCAGTGAATTTCCATGGCTGAGGGTGGCTTCGACCTGGAAGATCCAAGTCCAATACCCTAAGGCAGTAACAACCTTCCTTTAAAAGACTGTGTGATTTATGACATCAGACCCACATTGTTTTTCTCCCCCTATGAACACTGAAATACTGAAAATGCTAATGAAAGTAATAGGAGGTTCCCACACAATGCTTTTTTCACTGTAAAAAGAACCATGGTAGATCAGATCTAGCACAATTATCTATAACACCTTGTTTGTAACAACAGTCAGACAAAAACTTATGGAGACTGTCAGGTGGCATAAAAAACAAGCATCCCTTCCTCTCATTTTTTCTCCAGATATACCATATCTGAACAGTGAGACTCTATGTAATTATTATAGTTGACATCAACCTATCATCTATGAATAAAGACAAACCCAAATGTTAAGCTATGTCAGGCAGAAGTCACCACCATACAGTACCATAGCAACATTTCACAAATTATTTGTTAAGTACATTTATAAATCATAAACTCCACAAGGATTCATGGCACTAGACACATACAAACCATAACCTAACCCTCTGACCTTGCATCCAAATAAACAACTCTATTATTAATCATAAATTGAAAAGCTCCACAAAAAGGCTCTATTCAACTTACAGTAACAACGAAGTACCATTTTATTGTGGCGGAGGAGAGTTTGTTCTGCAAATGGAAAATACTCTCTCTCAAATATCAAGGGAGAAATTGTGTCCATTTTTGGACTCTTCCCCCCCCCTAGATTAACCAAATATATTCACTAATGCTCATGTGTTGACTACTTTCCCAATTCACTGTCTGATTCCAGCCACCAAATAATTACTCAACTGTGGAGAGGTGGGTACAGGGCAAGTTGTTATCCCACTATAGACTCTCATGAAAGCAATTTGGGAAATGTAACCTAACATGCCAGGAGGGAATGAGATTGGAGCAGGTTAGGACAGATAACACGAAGCAGCAGGCCAACAGCCTGATTTGGCAAATAGTGATGTTTTGTCCATTGTTAAACCTGCTTTTTGTTCTTGAATAATTGCTGAGCTCTTTAAAAAAAAGCTTTTCTTCTGATCTTTTGATTTCATGAACATAATTTTAATGATCAATTTTTGATGAGGAAAAGGGTTGGAAACTTCATGGCAATTGAACTATATATCTTAGAGAATATAACAGCCTTACTACTATTGACACACTCAGAGAATTCCAAAAGGTTGAGTGAGCTGTCCAACAAAGCAACAGAGATATGAAGTTTATTAACAAAAGGGCACTAATGTGTATTGTTCGAGATGCCGCAGAGGCAATTTCTTAACATGTAGCAATTATTGTAATTATAAGATGACAGTTTAATAGTCAACTAATTTCAGTAGCTCCTCCCAGATGCAATCACAGAACCTCCAATTTGGTGTGCAATAAAAATGGAATCGCTGTATCTACCATGACACTCAAGTACAAAAGTTGAAATTTGGTCACCAGGCTAATAAACAGCTGCACATGATCCTCTTTTATCATTAGTGAAACTGACGTGCCCAAAGAAATGCAAGCGAGAACTGAATAACCAATGGGTCCCATGAAATGGAAACAAATAGCAACAGAAATAAACTATGTTGATTACATGGAAATAACATCTCCCAAGTGTGCAGCTAGTTGACACAAATGGAAATGCATGGAAGGAAAAAAAAAGAGCTGTGAAGCTGAGTTCCTAATCATTAATCACTTTTTTCCCTCATGACCATTTAAACCATCCCATTACAGCCTGCAGCAATAGGGTAACATTCCCATCGGTTGCATGTCAGCAATGATGGTGTTAACAGGAGAAAATATATGGTTTGTTCACTTAGACTCAAGTCCCACAGCATTTGCTACCTTTAATTGAAAAAGGCAGTTAAACATGAAGTAAATCATTCTATTAGCTTAGGCTGTTTGATAACATCCAATGGATAGTGTCAATATGTTATGCTGACACAATCCATTATTTAATCATTCCTGGATGCACACATGGAGACTGCTGTTAGTCTCTCTCTCTCAATCTCTTTCTCTCTGATTAAGTAAAAATAAAAATCAGGGAGGACAACTTTCATTTCAAGATGAGTCTTCTAAAATACTCATAATGTTAAATGCTAACATTTGTGTTCCCCAACTATTTTGGCCATTTGACTTTTTAAGAACCCAAATAAAATAGCTGTCAAGGCGGACAGGCTTAGCCATCCACAAAATGGCTGCAGAGATGGGTAAATACAAAACCGCCAAAGACAATCTCTGGATCCTCAGAATATTTACTATCAACACTATGTTTTTTCAGAGCAGGTTGTCAGACCCACCAGGTAGACCAGACAAGGAAACCAACTTCCCAGGAAGGCTAGAACTACTTTTATTGAGATTGGCTACAACAATAGAATCTTGCGAAGTCTGACTGTGCTGTCCCTCACCCCCGCCCTCCAATACTCCAGTGAATCAGGATGGTGTCTGCCTGAGCCACTTCCAAGTGTTACCTTGTTTCTCAGGGTTCAAAAATATTTCCGCCCTCTTTTCGTACTTAATGGCTCCTGCATATTTCCACCGAAGTCATCTTCCTTACTCTGTACACAAGTAAGCACATTTTAAAAAAACACTGCATGATAGCAACCCACCTTCTTATTTTCTAAGAATGGTGATGTGGCTTATGTGAAACCCAAAGACATTATTAGAAAGAATTATGATTCTGAGATGCTTTGCTCTGCAGCATGCCAGTTTCTTTTTTAACTCACTTAAAGTTAACATAATGTTTTTTAAAAGTAAAAAGATTCAGTGGAACCCAAGATATGGTGAGTCCCAAGGATGGTGTCCCCAGGCACAATAATGCACACTGTACAGTGTAACACCAGCTTAAGTAATGTGGGAGTGGGTCCTCAGGCTTGTGTGATCTCCCTTCCCCTTCAAGGAAACGTTTCAATATGAATTGTGAATGCACATCTTGCATAATCTGTTCATCCTTTTTTTCATGCCATCGGGTAGTAGCATGGAGTAGTAAACAGGAAAGCACTAAACACTAATTTAGACCACAATAAATGTGTGGTCTAGGGCTTGGTGTCCTAGGGCTTGGTGTTCACCACTGTTTGTGCTAATTGGTTACAAAGAGATAACCTTTCTCACACTCCTGAAAGAAGCCTGTGCAAGTTACCTGGCTGCAAGTAATCAGAAGTGGGCAATCAAAAAGCTATAAGAGATTACTGGTTCAACTGAGCACTAAGGTTTTATACAAAAAATGAAACTACTTCAAAATATTATCATTATAGGTGCAATATATAGTAACTCTTTACCTAAGTTAAAAAATAGGGAAGAAGAGGATCTATTGCTAATATGCTGACAAGTATGTACAGTTCATTTCTCCTGTCTCCAGGAGTTTCCTATTCAAAATTTGACTCCTTTGGAATTCTTCAAAACAAACTAACACAGTAGTTATCATGGGGAGACAAAGGCTGATTAATTTTAAAATGTTTTTTGTATTTATTGGAATTTAAACAAAAGTACAGAGTTGCTCTTCATTTTCCTCATGTTGTAACAGATGCATATTCCTAGCATTTATACCATGGTGCCTCAAGATCTTACATTATTACATGTTTGTATTTTATTTCTTCATTATTTAAAAGATGGGCTCTGCTTTTCATAGAGAAGCTTCATTCAAGAAGTCCTCCAATAACAAAGAAAGCTAATTAAGCTCAGACCTTAGACGACTAGCAAGCTATCAAACATGTGAGTACGATGTAGTATATATGCCATATACAGATCACTGGCATACTAACTGGCACTTTCAGTGCGCATAAATTGGCCCACCGAAGAGGAAGCAATATTCATAAAGGCAATGTGAATATCTAGGCTGATTTACAAAGCAACACTGAATTTCAAAAGGCCTACTCTCAACAAGCAGAAAATATTCCATTAATACACCAACAGTTTTCATCTCATAAATTTCAAAAATATTCGGTAACTGAGAAGCTTTGTTATATGATTCTCTATTATAATAAAAGAAAAATCAACTTAAAGCCAATATATTGTCTGTGGAACTCCCCACTCCCTTGAGATTTTGCAAAATAATCAGTAGCATTATTGTGTCTACTGATTACTCTCACCATTTTGTTATTAAACAGGCTTGTGAAATCATGCAGCGTTAAGACCTGTTTTTCATTTTCTTAACTAGGGAAAAACTGTTAAGACTTCATCTTAATGATCAACAAATTAAAAACTGTAAAAAGATGGGCTACATGATCTTCAGTGGTTCCTGAACTGTCATTTCCCCACTCCTATCAGCCAATAGCAACATCTGGTTTAAGTGACTAACACCTGTGCAGCAAACACATCAATATCTTCTTCACTTTGTCCCAACTCAAAAGGTAAAGAACATGTTCTGGATAATCAGCAGACCTGAATTTAAAAAGCATATTCCAGAATTATTTTGAATGCTCACACATTTAAGTACTTTTCCTTCCAGGTTTTTTTTTTCCAGTTTTTCCAACAGGGGAAGAAACTGACCTCGAAAGTCACTAGAAATAATAGCCATTATATTTGAGGGAGTGGAGGAAAATATCACATAGTCAGTCATACCTTCCATGGTTGGGTACATTTGACCTTAACTATTGGGACACAGGACTGTGGAACAGCGACTGAAGTTTTATATATAAATGAAAGCTGAATACTCAAGGATAACACTGAAATGTATCTGGCACAGGAGAGGTTGACCACAGAGCAGCAAATAGGCACACTTAGGTTGGGCATGCAGAATAAAATCCTTTTTAAAAACCAACTAAACAAAACATTTTGTTTCTCTGAACAACAGACCATCCCAAATCACATACCAAAGTTAAAGTTTGGCATCAGGGACTGTTTCAGCTATTGCAGCTGAAATACATGGACAGACATCGGTCTGCATGTATTTCTCAACCCGTGTTGATTGTAGCTTATTCCAACTGTCCTAAGATAGTTGGCCAGATAGATCAAAGCTCTGTTAATTTTTTTTACTGTAGGAATGTAACCTTCACTTTGAAGGAGGTGGTGAAAAAAACTAAAATTATCTTGCCTTTTTTGAAACAAGGTCCTAGAAATGGTCTCTTTACAAAACAAATTCTCAGATTTTACTACACTGGATTCACACTTAAAAGGAACTGGCCTAGATTGCCCTTGATGGATTTGATTTATTATGGAAGTATGTCACTGTTGTTCTTATTTTATCTCTTTGTGGCTTTTTATATACAGGTAATCCTCAACTTATGACCACAACTGGGACTGGAATTTCCATCGTAAGTCGTGTCATATGACCGGACCTGATTTTACAACCATTTTTACGGCACTCGTTAAGCGAATCATGGGTCATTAAGCAAATCACCATGGTCATTAAGGAAATCCAACTTCCCCAACAGCAAAAAAGTCAAAAAATGTGATCCCGTGACAGCAGGATGCTGCAACTGGTTGTAAATGCAAGCCGGTTGCCAAGCACCTGAAATGCAATTATGTGACTGCGGGAGGGTGTGCGCGTGACATTTTGTGATGCTCAGAAGTGCTTTACAAGCTGTAAAGCACCCATTCCAAGGCCATCATAACTTCGGACCATCGTTAAACGGTTGTAAGTTGAGGACTACCTGTATCTACCTCATTATCTTTCTGAGCTGTCTCCATAGGCTGGGGACTGGAGGCATTTTATGATGATGATTCTGTTCCTAGTTAAAGTATCAAATTCAGAAGACAGCATTTTGTACGAATACTGCTATTCAGTCCACCATGCTGTTTAACAAATATAAGAAGTGACCAGAAATGGTAATTAAGAAATTTGGATTGTAATGTTATCAGTGTAAGATCTTGCTCTATTTCTCTTTATATCTGAATCATATTTGGCTTAGGTTATGAATTGATGTGTAGTTAAAAATGAATCCTAGCTAGAGGAAGCTCTTTGAGTGATTCTTGGGTCCACTTACTCCTGGGAAATTTTTGTAAATGGGTTTCCACTCTTCTTTAAGAAGCAAAGTCACTACTTGCTGATGGCCTTTTATTCATCTTTTGCTATTGGAGGCCAATGGTGAACTTACTAGCTGCAAAGCATATTTTACCAGTTTCAGCTAGTGTGATGGTTGTGCCCAATGCTGGATGAAAAAACCAGACAATCATGACTTATGTACTGGAAGCTTTTAGATTGTGATGTAGACTGAGAGTCTGCCCTAGGATCAGTTCAAATCTGCAGTTAATGCAAAATGGAGTGACTAGGATACTTAATGGAACATTATCTACCTACCTACCTACCTACCTACCTATCACATTTATATAGCTGCCCATCTCACAAAAAGCAACTCTGGGATACAACTGTCAATAAAACAACTAATATATAAAAAACAATCATAATAAAAATATAAAAGTCATTATTTAAAATGAGAAACACTATAAAATTTAAAATATACAAACCACACAGAGTAAAAAGATCAAACCACAGTGGAGCCATCTAAAAAGCCTCCTGTTCCCTGGGACCCCCAGGCCTGGTGACATGACCAGGTCTCGAGGGACTTCCGAAATGACTGCAGGGATGGAGCTAACCTGACCTGGTGGGTGGGGGGGAGAATGTTGCATAGGGCGAGTGCCACAGTAATCAAAGGTGACAATATTTAACAGAGATTTCTAGTGACAACTTGAATAAACTTTTCTTTAGCACCCTTTGTATGTGTAATGCCTTCCCTTGGGGACATACCTTTAAAAATTTGATAGACACCTTCGATGCAAAGTAGGTTTTCAGCTATCATTCAGTCATAATTCCTTTCTATTCTACAATGGTCAGACCATTCGCATTCAGTTAGGAACAGAGAATCAAGACATTAAGGGACCTGGAAAGAAAATCTTCTAAGGAACAGCTGGATGTGTTGGGTGTGTTTAGCCTGGGGAAGACTGTGGGAGTCATAAGAGCTGTCCGAAGGGCTCTGACGTAGAAGATGGGGCAAAATTATGCAGAGTTATTTCAGAAGGCAAGACAAGAAACAATGGGTTTCAATTACAAGGAAGTATATTTCAGTTGGACATCAGAAAATAAAATCCTACTGATACGAATAGTTCAACGATGGTATAGATTGCCTTGGGAGGCCGTGGACCCTCATTCACTGGAGGTGCTTAAAAACAGAGGCTGGATGGCCAACTCTCAGGGATGCTCTAATAGTAGATTCCTGCACTGGACAAAGGGTTGGCATATAAGATCCACAAGATCTCTCATAATTCTTATACAGTATTTCATGGTTCTATGAAATGGAATTTTTCTACTCCAGAACACGTTCCCTTGTTTTTATTCATAAATCCCAATTGCTTTCTCAATGATATTAAAACAAGTAGCTAAATCCAGGGCAATCAGTATTAAACTCAAGCAAGAGTAAACATTTTGCACAGGCTCAACTCTCTATTAACTTGACTGCTGATAAGCATGTAGCAGGCTCAGTGGAATATCTGTTACCACAGAATGACTATGTGGTTCCCATGGATTGAATTTCTAATAATGTGTCATGATATAAAATAAGAAAATGCAACATCAGATGCTTTCAGGATAGCATCTATATTCTAAACATTCTTCATACCATAGATATATGTCTACCTTTGGCCATAAGTTGTTTGCAATACTTAAAACAGTATTCTTCCTATATTTTTTCATAGTCATGTCTCTATTACATTTCTGTCCTAAACACAAGGATAGAACGATAGGTTGGGTAAGATGCGAGACACATGTGCACACACAGTTCAGTTATTCAGACTAACTGTTGGACATGAATAAATAAAACTGAACTTTTTGATCAGAACAAATAGATAAGCTTCTGTCACGTGGAATATCAAATAGGCAAATGCATCATACATGGCAAATTCCTGCTAAACAATATAAAGAATGAACATTATGGACTGCTTTTCATGTTTATCATAATTTGCTAAAAATATAGCAAACAAACATGGACAAAACTAAATGGCAGATCAATTTTATATATGGAACTGTGTCATAAAACACTGTGACTTTAATAACAATAATGTACTATTTCAAAACACAACAAAGCAGAACCATTTATTCCAATTTGGAATAATGTAAGATTTTTTCCATATACAGAAATGTGTAGCATAATATATGCTTCAGTATGCATGGCCAAATGAAATGTTTCTGAGTATGGTAGAATGCTGGCTCGTAACAATTGTGCAATGTTTCATAAATATCAAATTGCATCACTTATGGGCTTATTTATAATTTTCAGATATGGGGCATGTATTGCATACTATTACAGCAGCCAATTGAGCACAGTGTAGCCATCATCTGATTTATAGAATCTGTTTCATATACTTGTGTGGTGGTCTCTCATGAAGGATACACAGGCTGCAAGTTTTCTCAGGATGAGAGCTTGTGGTCTCTCATGAAGAATGTAGGAAGAATGCACAGACACAACTTCCTCGGGATGAGAGCCCCGATTCAAGCCGTAAGCTCTCTTTTATTATTCTCCCAGTTAAGCAAGTGCACTAAAACAGTAATTCACATAGCAGAAGGCTGATTGGTCTAAATAGCAATGCATACCTCATGTAACCCCCCTGATAGCCTCCTGGCACAGCTCAGGTTACAGCTCCTGTTGCCTTGTGAGGAAAGTTTTTGCTACAACCTTATCCACTATGGAAGTTCAAGGAAGGTTCAATGTAAATAAGCATCTCGCACAGCTGTCATGGTTTGCCAACCAACAACATAGCATACAATGCTCTCCACACACTTGTACGCTAAAAGTGCACATTTTCAAACACTGATGACTGCATGCACAGCCACTATATCATGGTTCCATTTCTGCAAATAATGATTATGCATTAGTCTAGAAATGGTGCAAATTTGATGCTTTTATGAAACCATGGGTCAGATTATGCAGTGCGCTAGGAGACAACTATTTGTGAATCAACTTTAAACACTAGATATATTTATTGAGGAGAAAATACATAAAATTGCAAATTTAAGTGTGTTTGTAACAAGAGAGTTTTCAACTCTTTCCACCCTGCTGAGCCAGTCTCTAAATTGAAGCTCTTTCTGCCAAGCATTTCACATTAAATTATGGAGTTTTCTCAAGGGCTAAAGAAAACAGTTATTAAGAGTGTGAGCTTTGGCCGTTATTTCACAATTGAGTTAACCTCCATCCTCAGGGCAAAATTTTGCAGCTGTTGTTTGAAGTGAGTCAGAATTTTGTTTTTGTTTTCTAATTAGACTTAATTTTAGTCTATTGCAGTTAAGAATACAGCACATACAGAGACAACCTATATTTCATGAGTTATCTTTTTTCCAGGTAATTATAAAATCACATCAGATCTTCTGATCCTGATTTGGTCAATCAATACTGGAAAGGTATTTTGGCAGGGGGGAAATGTGCAAGTTTGTTATTTCAGTGTTTAATTGAAGCTAATATAGGGGTTATTTATTTTGAATCTACACATAAAGGTATAGGACGAAAAAAAGTCTGATTTTTATATTAATGCTTTCCTAATGCACTTATTACTTGCTTTAAGAATATGGCATTTTAACATGTAGTTGTGTGCATGTTTTTATACTTTATATAAATCAAATACTATGAATTTCCATATACTTTACAGTTTAGCTGACTGCTAGGTCCAGGGAACAATAACAATTTGAAATTTGACACCAAGCATATTACTGTTGAGAACCGTAAGGACTCTCATAGGAACAGATGAACCTCTTATTGTTGAAGAATAACTTTGCAAACCAGGTATCCCTCAATATTTAATTCATGAGGATTTTTCTATACAGGTAAATGTATAAGGGTGACAGGAACAATATAGCTCAACAGGAAGACCAAGAACGGCACAAAATTCTGTATTCTCAGTGGGGATATCATTGCTGCAAATTCCAGCCTGATTTATAGCTGGAAATTGCCACATTATAGGAAATAATTTCATGGTATTTAATCATTAGAATAATACACTGTAATTAGATTCTCGATTTAATATAATTGGTTTTAAATGATAGAATTAGTATTTTACACAATAAACTGGTCCCTGAGATTTATGAAAGATTGAATTAACAGGTAGTTACCAAACAATGTATTTTGAAGCAGAAATGTCAGTTAAATGAATGTTTTGTAATATGGCAATAAAAACTTTAGTGAGAACCAGAATGTTATAATTTCCACTGAGATTAACTGGGATTAACTAGAACTGGAAGTTCATCCCACCTTAGCCATGAAAGCCAGCTGGGTGACCTTGGGCCAGTCACTCTCTCTCAGCCCAACCCACCTCACAGGGTTGTTGTTGTGGGGAAAATAGGAGGAGGAAGGAGTATTAGGTATGTTCACTGCCTTGAGTTATTTATAAAAATAATAAAGGCAGGACAGAAAATGAATGAATGAATGAATGAATGAATGAATGAATGAATGAATGTTCAGTAATACATCTCATCTATGCTTTGAAATTTTGTATGGCTACATATTATTTTAGAAAAGAAGTCACATCTATGGTTCATAAAAAGTATTTTTAAATATCTGGTCAATTATAATCATCATCCATAAAGTTACAACCTTATGTAACACTAAACTGTTTCAAACAACTTTAATAATAAACACTTAAAATGTTTACTTAGGCAGATTAAGTGAATAAACGTAAGTTTTTAAAAACATGAATTTCATATATGAAATCTTATATAATTAATCATGTACTGCGTTTAAATAAACACTCTATTAATATTTCTATTTAGTTAGGATTTAAAGAGCTGGAAAAACCTCACAACTAGTTCAACATGTCATATGTCAAACTACATTTAACACCAAAATGAGTTTCAATACAGTTTCCCTATTGCTTCTTCTTCTTGCTGTTGTTGAATTATTTTTTAAAATCCTCTTATACACAAGCTGTATTATATTTATTATACTTGGCTATATTTTGATTTATGCTCACTTTTTTTTTAATGACCTATGATAGCATAGGTCGTAAATGTACTCTCTGGCTAATAAAACTCAACTCTGTTTTTCCTGGAAACACAGTTTTTTATGTTGATAAAATAGGACATAAGTTATATTCTCTTGCAAGATAAAGCTTGACTCCATTTTTTTTTTCTGGAAATGCTTTATGTCTTTAATAAATTGTTAGCCTACTGTCAGTTACTAGTGAGATAACTGCTTTATACAATGGCTCAGGTTTAATATTAGTTCTGGAAGAGAACGATAGCAATGAAAATAGACAATAAGTCTAAACATTAGGATAAATTATGATTGCCCTGAAGTATTAAAACTGATTTCTTTCAGCTTAATTGTACCACCTCATAATACATGGTTCCTCTACTAGAACAAGCCATGCTTCTTTATTAACTACATTCTGAATTGTTAAAACATGTAATCTTTCCCAACAATAACTATATGCACCAATAAAATAAGAGACTTCAAATATAATGATATCGATTTTTTTTTAAGTAAGCTGATCAAAAATACTGTAGCTCACTATGTAATACATTTTGAAAGTGCTATCCTGGTTTTAGATCAAAATAAATTAAATTTGAATTTTCAGAATACTGGACTCATGAAATGCTTCCTTTTAACTGAAGATTTATTCATGAAATCTTATAACCATATCCCAGGAACTGAGATATAAGTCATGCCATAAGCCTTCTTAAAAAGCATTGTCTATCAATTTTGGAAGTGATATTTCTCAAAGCTCAACAAACCGTTTCACTGCAGAATATATTTTAAGTAGCTGGTTTTATTTAGAAACAAATGTACGAGTAAAAATAGCAAATACATCTCCCTCCTCCCCCCTTCCAAAACTCCTCACTATGGACTATAAACTAATACTAGTCTTTCAGAACCATTTAAAAATATCTCTGGCCTAAAAACGTTTATTGTGTTTTTGTAATATCAGTGACTGTTAATTCAGAAGACCAGGAGAAAGAAGCTACCAGTTTAAACCTTAAAGCTATAAAAGCCATTTGTATCTTCTCTCTGGCAGTGGGCAAATGCTGAGTATGGCTTCATTCTTGACTTTAGTAAAGATGTTGATCAAGCTAACCTGTGTCTTGAAGAGTTGAAATATAAGCCATAAACTGTCAAATCTTTGATTTTCTGTCAAGTTCTGGACAGGGGAGACTGACAGAGAGAGTAATATTGGGGGGTTGTATTTTTTTAACCATGGCAGCTATAATGTGGAGGGCCACAAGTAATTATTGAGATTAAAAAGAGGAGGTCCCAGTGAATATATGAAGAGCCGCTGAATGCCGTAAGACAGCTGAAGGCAGACAGGCCTTATCTGTGGTGACATACTCTGGAAAGTTATCCTCCATGAAATTTGGAAAGTGCCAACTACAATATTTTTTAGGCACTTGCTGAGAAATCTTCACCCAGGCCTACCTGATATGAATTGGAAGGATATCCTCTATTTTTAATGGATGGTTTATTGTTTTTATTGAATATTGTTGATAATGATAATGATAAATTTATTAAATTTATATGCTACCTGGCTCCCAGCGACTCTGGGCAGTTTACAAATTTTAGAAAACATTTAAAAACAAGGTACAATACAAAAACTCAAAAACAACACAAAAAAGCAGAGATGTCAGAGGAAACAAACCCAGTTGGGAACAAGGAAAAGAAAGGAAGGGGCATCAACTGTCCTAGCCACAGGCCTGGGCAAAGAGCCACATCTTCAGGGCCCTTTGAAATACCAACGGGGGGGAGGCAGTTGAATCTCAGGAGGAACCTAATGTAGCCTTTATTATGTAGTTTGTTGCTTCAGGATACGAAGCAGTATAAAAATACATTGGCAATGGCAAACCTTGCATATTATTGCCAAGAAAACTACATGAATGTGTCCATAACATCAGCAAGAGGCAAGATGGACTTGAAGAGACTTTATCTTCTCCCAATGAAGTCAATGTGAAAAGTTACCCACAACAAATTGAAATTTATTATTTTCATATTTAAATGATGAATTGTGATCCAACCTTCATTGGCAGAGGAAGCACACTGTTAACTTCCAGCTCATTTTATGATTTAATGTTCTGTAAATACAATTTCTGAAAATGAGAATGATCATTTTATTACAGGACAATAAAAATTATCTCCTCCCATTGTTGGATTAGATGAATGATTCCATTTTGTTGGACAAATACAGTTGATTGTTCCTTACAATAAGTCAAAATGCCACGGCTTTGCATTATTTTACTGATTCCTGCAACTCCCTGTGAACTTGCTAATAAAGAAGCAGCAGGCTCTTGAAAGCTGCAGCTTCAGTTTTACAACAAATGCAAGCCATCTAAGACCAGAGAGGACAGGATATGAGCTACTTATAGCAACCAGTGAACAAGAATAGCAGGAAGGCTGCTTATTTTGTTGTAGCAAAGGCCTTTGAAGCAAACAATTTATTAAACATTGCAATACTGAAAACAAAATCTTTGAAGGCAGGTTATCCTTTCCTACACCACGTTCCGTTGTGAGAGAATTGCTTCCTTTTCCTTTTTAGATTTTTTTCATTTGTGACACTGACACTCCAATGGTTTTCTTGAGAAAAGGAAGCTATTCTTACATTAACATAAGAAGTTAGGAAAGCTTTGTATGTGTGTGTATATATGTATATATGTCTTGGTGTGTCTGTGTATACATACATATGTATGTTTTTAACCATTTCTCCTTAACTGGGATATTAGAAGCCATGCCTATTTTGCCAGACATTCATATACAATTGAAATAAGTAAATAATCCGTATCTTAGTTGATACAGCTATAATGGCACCAAGATATACTTTCAATATGGCCTTGTTTTTCAAATTTTAATTTTTTAAAAATTAGCCCACAACCTTTAATTTTCTGGTATATAAATGGTTGTCGATTTAATAATTCTCTGTTCTCTAGTCACTCACCTATTATTTGGGATAATCCACAAGTCACTGTTTTTACAATATTAGCAATAATCTTAGCAATACTCATGGGGAGTATTTCACCTTTTCAAAGGAAAGTGAATGTAGTAACAAACATTCTTATTAAAATATATGTCCAGAATGTAAAGATAAAGAGACAGTGTATCCATGCAACTAGATAATTACAAATCCAAGAAGATCACAGCAGTTCACACAAGCACACATAAGGAAAGCTTGAATGTGTTTAACAACCTGTGTGTCATGTCTTCCATAGCTTGCAAAACCAGAGAAGCAAGAATGATATGAATGTCAAGACGTTATCTCTAATGCTAGTCTAGTGACAAAAACAGAATCTTGACAACTGTAAAAATGAATTCCCAGTTATAGTTATAGTGAATTAATAAAAGCAGAGTCTTGTTGAAATAATTTCTTCCCAGGTCTCACACCTGGACTGTCTAGCCTTGCTCGGATAAACCAAATGTCCCAAATGTCTTGTCCCCCACTTCTTTCCCACAATCTTTCACACCGTGAGCTGTACCTTTGTTGTTCATTCATTGCTTGTATGCTCACACTTCTTTCAATAGTGATAGCATCTAACCATCTTATCTTCTGTTAACCTCTTTTTCAGCTGTTTTCTATTTTTCCAAGCATCAGGAGCTTTTCCAACAATTCTTGTTCTGCATTATGTGTCCAAAACGTTTAAGCTTCATTATTAGTGCCTCCAGTGAGCACTGTGATTTTGTATCATCTGGTACTAAGTGATTTGTTCTGCAATCCAAGGTTTTCTTAACAATATTTCCCAGAACAATTCAAAGCCATCAATTTTTCTTCATTTGGCCTTTCTAATGGTCCAGTTTTCACAGACATATCACACCTGGGAAAAAATGATCTTGATAATACATACTTTTGGTAGCAGACTGATATCTCTGCATTTTAATATGTTGTTTAGAACTATGACAATATTTCTCCCAAGTAGCAGGTGTGTCTTTATTTTATGGCTAGAGTTACCACTTCTGGGTACTTTTGAGCTTATGAAAATAAATTCTGTAACTACTTCAACTTCTTATATGCCCATCTGCATTGGGTTGGCTTTGCCTGTTGACATAATCTTCTTTTCTTAATGTTGAGTAGCACTTTTGTACACGGTATTTCACTTTCAACAAGAAATTCCTTAAGTCTTCCTTACATCCAGCCACAGAAGTGGTAGAATCAGCATATCTGAGGTTACTGAAGTTTCTCCAAGCAATTTCAGTTTCAATTTCTTCTAGTTCAACATACACATCATAAAATAAATAAGGATTTATAAAGTAAGTAAATATGGTCAGAGTATACACATTCCATACACCATTCTAGCTCTTGCTTCATAGTCAATATACAAATTCTTCAACAGATAGATAAGGTGGCCTGCTACAGCCTTTTTTTAGGGCTATCCATAATTTGTTGTGATCTACAAAGTTAAAGGCTTTAGTATAATTAATAAAACAGAGACAGCTTTTTGGAATTTCCTTACTTTTTCCATTATCCATCAGATGTTAGCACTACGATCTTGTGTGCCTCTGCCTCTTCCAAAACAAGCTTGTACATCTATCAGTTCTTATTCCGTGTCATATAACATTTGAGCATTATCTTACTAGCATGTGCCGAATGTACAATTTAGATATTTCAGATTTATGGCTGATAAGACAGATATCTGATACTGTCTCATGAATTAGCTCCAAGACATAACCCTAGGAAAGGTGACAACAGAGAGAAAACACCATTTTATACTAGTTAAAGGTTAAAAGTTTTCATAGGTAAAGGTGAGTCCATACATTCTAAATTCATATAAGCCACATTTACACATTATTCTTAAGAAGGAGTACTCACACTGTTAAAGAGAATAATGAATACACCAATGGCAGCACTTTCAAGTTTACTGTCGTGAGCCATCTAATTAATCATCCTCAGTTATTCTTCCATTTAAGACAGCATTGGAACAGAAGAATACAGAGATGGATGTTCTATGTTAAAAACCAATTCAAATTAAAAAAACAAAATAAAATTAATTTTCCCATTCTACTATTCTCTGTTTAAAAGAACTTGGAAATTTAGAGAGGAAGTTCAAATTAAATAAAAGCAGCATTGTTACAGGTCTATTTAGTTTGAAACTTTCTTGCAGATAAAGCATCAAACCTGTGTATAGATTAGTTGAATGGATTTCACTGTCCAAACTCAGTAAATACACATGTAGATTTTTTTTTAATGCAAGTAAATCCTTTCCTCATGCTTACCAAAACAAAAATGTTTAGAATCTGCTTGCAGTTCAGTATGAAAGCAAGTATCAAACTATCCTTAAACTCTGTTTCCTAAAAATGTGGTACACAAGATCAAAGTCTCATGTACTTTAGCATACTTATTCCACAGCAGCCAAACAGATACTAGTGAAAAGCCTGCAGCACGAAATTAGCATAGCAGCCCCACTTTTAAGGTTCTGTTCCAGAGCAACAGTGCAACATTTGAGATAGTAATTAATAGTGATTAATACCCTAGTTGCTGATCTGCCTCAAAAATATTTTGCCCATACACAATTTTAGCCAAAAGTACTCCATTTTATTTTGCCACTCCAAATTGCTGAAAACAAATCTTCCATATTGATTTTTATTTCAGCCACTTGCAGCCAGTGATGCAATACAAGTAACTACATTTTCAGACAGTTACTAACACATATGCTTTTATGACATAACGGAATTCAGCCAAAGGTTCTCCATACTTCAAGCCACTGTTAATGATTCTATTATCCTTATTATTTATCTTAGAAATGTATGCGGTTGCCCAACTCTACAATAATTCTGGACAGTATATAGTAAAAGCGACCACACAAAACAGTTAAAACGAAGAACACTCAAATGCCAGAAGCGATAATTTAAAGACTATCAAACATACAGGACTTCTCTGGGGAAAGAGCCAAGTTTTCAGAGCTCTTTTGAAGACAGCATTCCAGAAGGAAGAAACTGCAATGGAAAAGGCATGCTTCTTTTTCAGGTAACACTGCTTAGTAGGTGGGACATGAAGCATACCAACTCCACCCAATCATATGGGCCAGGCAGAAGCCATAGAAGACATGGTTCTTTAGATAACCAGGGCCTAAGCCACAAAGGGCTTTACATGGAATAACCAGCACCATTAATTACATCCAGAAACCTACCAGTGCAGCTCATGGAGTTACAAGGGCCTGACAAGACAAGAATGCCTGTGGTGCTGTGTTCAGGACCAGCTGAGGCTTCTAGGCGGTTTTTAAGGGCAACCCAACATGTAGTACACTGCAGTAGTCCATCAGTGAATAACCAAAGCACAACTGTCTGAAGGGTCTGTAAGGCCACAGTTGGCATAGAAGGTGGATTTGTGCAAATACTTTCTTAACCACCTGTTCCTCAAACAGGAGTTCTAAGTCCAAGAAGACTTCCATGAAGACATCCAAACTGCACACAGCCCCAAAAGGGAAAGTGGAATACCATTCAGGACTAAAGATGAAACTTCCCTGACTCTGAAGAGGTCCAAAACCCCTGTAGAAGTACCCCACACACTAGGAGTCTCAGGTTCAAACGCTCCCCTATCAATGCTTACTGGACCCAACCACAGAGAAACAAGAACCACAAGATCATGGCTCCCACTCCCAATCACAGCAGATAGGCCAGCATGACACGATGACTGAAGATACCAAAACTGGCTAAGAGATCAAGAAGAACCAGGATGGTTACATTACCCCCACCCTGGCTCCACCAGAGGTTTTATTAGAAATCAAGCATCAGCTGATAAAAATAAGCATTTGTTTTAGGATCCTTGCTATCAGAAGGGAAGTGGAGATCTCACTTTTCATCTCTGTTTGTAGCACCTTCTTGTGCTAATTTCCAGAACTATGATAACATCACATCCGTGACATTCAAACTGTAGTGGAAAAAAACTAGCAAACAAAATGGAGGCTGTGGCCTTTCCCTCCCTGTCTTTTAGGCACAACCAGGGTCAAAATCCAGTTCATTGCTTTGCCTAATCCCATCAGACCCAAGTTGAACCCCCCTGCCCCAGACAAAGCTCCCCTGCATTCCCATCTAAATCAAAGTATAGAAGCCTCCTCACCAGCTCACAGTACAGCCCAAAAGTAGCCCTTAAGAGAAACTTGCACCCTAGAGAAACCCCAACCTTTCATCCCCTATCAGCTGATGATCTCAACATTCCATCTCTCTTAACAATGGACTTCCCCAGCATTGCTGCCCTCCTGAAAGGCCCATTTTGCCTAACAATAGAAGTAACCCCAGGTACACTGATAAGGACCTGCCCAGCTTCCCCAGACTGGCCAGCACATCAGATCCCTAGGATTTCCCATCTTGTAGCCCTCAACTTCTATAAACATCTTTGCTTTTCTATTGTTTGGGGTTCTTCTTTCTTGTAAAGCAGGCACCCAATAATCGTTGCAATAAAACTTGGTTCTTCTTCTCAGTGTTGTGCTCCTTCCTCAGACTGAATCCGTGACACAACTAATGAAGCAATGACTTTGTGAGGTTAAATCAGTAAAATGGTGATGTAATTAGATGAAGTTAAGGTTATGCTTGCAAGGAGGTCTTGTGCAAATATTAATACCATGTGATTATTACATTATTTTATATATCTAGTATGTTTATGTACCATCTTTTATATATTAGCATCAATATCAATGTTTAGAAAGTTCAGTGTATTAAGTATAACAATTGTATTAACTGTGTTATAACCATGTTGGTACCATGGGATAGAATAGGACACTGACGGACAGCAGGAAGGCTGGAAGGACCTTAAGTAAGGACTTTGATTAAAAATAAATGAAAGTGCTACAGAGTCTGACTGGAACACTTCAGCATAGTAGACTCTTTTCAAAAGGAGTAACAAAAAAATTCAGAACAGTTTGGGGTGCTTTTATTTATTAAGGTTTCATTTTATTTTTTAACTAAGTAAACTGACTTCTCAAGGCATCATAATATTTCCCCCCTCCATAATTCTACAGTTTTCCAAAAGATTATGTTAACGTTTTTTTTTAAAAACTCAATTTGATTTCTTTTTCAGACTATGTTCCTTGTATGACTTAGCAAATTTGTATTTATCAGTTTGAGATGCTCTAACATTATCATTCCTATATATAACTGATCAAGCATGATGAGTATAAATAGCGATTTCTGCAGACGCACTATATTTATTGTTGGCATTTGATTTCTATTATTCATCGAAATCTAGCTTTATATGAAAGCATCCTGCATCTCAAAAATGGAGCATCCAAAGGACCTAGACCTAATACTGAATCCCAAATACATCCTTATTAATCACATTGAGTTCTATATAAGTTTAATACTTGCAGAAATGTTGCATTTCGCATTGCCTGAGTTTATAATTCTTAAAAGTACTGTAATTATACACTATAACATTTGAGTTGGTTTGATTGTAGAACTCTATACTTTCCAACAAACTGAGAAATTCTGTTATTATTTTATCCACTGCATAGTACGTTTATTTAATCATACCATCTGTTTTTATAAGGATGTGTGGTTAATTGTATCACACTTGTTATTCTTTGGAATCTGACCTAGGATACAGGAAGACAGATTGCTAACATGTACTTTCTCAGAGATTTCTGTGGACGTTCTTTCTTGGGATTCAACAGACAGAACTAAGAGGATATTAGGATTCTAAAGCAAGCTTGAGAGAATCTATGATCAAACCCTGCAATTAACATGGGAGAATGCAAGATTCAAAGTAGCAATGTTCAACAAATATCTCTTATACCTCCCTTTCCCCCATGATATATGGGCAGTTATACCTCCTTCTTTCCTACTTATCCAGCCATCATAACTGCAATAGAACACTCATGACCTTTTGTCTTGCAAGATTCTAGCCACATGAAACCAGGTGCCACCGCACACAAGATTTCCAGTGCAACTCTCCAGAGAGAAAGACATATACAGTCTCAGTCACTATGATCTTCAACAGGGAAGGCAGGCTGAAGAGCATACACTTATCAAAAATTCGGTCTCTTATTCACAAGCCACTATTATTATCCAAGTTTAAAGACAGAAGAAAGCAAACTCACTGAATCATCCATGTTGTCAAGGATGCTAGGGGAATGTGATGTAAGGTTGCTATGTTTTCAGCATTTGTAATTTTCTAATTTCCTTTTCATGCCAGTGATTCATAGGAATGAAAAGCTGCATGGATTTAAGTCAGCCTAAACTGTCTTCTGGTGTAGCAGAAATATAAGACTGCCTGGCCCTTTATTCATCACAAGACATAAATCACACATCACCTCAGTCAGCCATTAACTGAAAGAAATTAATAGAAGGCTTTCCTTATGGGTAGTCTCTGACTCAGTGGGCATTTTTTTTAATCATAGGGATGGACAACATACTTCCAGATTCAATCATAGGGGGAAAAAAGACTTTTCTTCTTGAGATCAATTCCTCAAGCAGGTGCTTCAGTTGTCTGAGGAATTTGCTTTTGATGGCCCTGTCTAATGTTTCCTGGGTAGTCACCTTCCTTTTCATCTCTTCTACTTGTCATTTAAAATGTAACAACCAAATGCTGAACTTGTTAAGCCCAACACTCTATTCCTGTGCAAAAGAATTCCATTAAGAATTCTTATGATCCATGAACGTTCAAATAGTCCACATGTTTACAATTCATTAGGTGAAGTGTTCATCATGGAATATTTCCTATCTTGCCATGAAAATCATCTCAATCTTACATATAGTCACTGGTCTCCACAGGAAATCAGAAAAAAATATATCAGTATATTGTGCATGCACTGCAGCATTCATCTACAGTCCTTACAGCCTCAAAGTGCAGGAATAAGTGGGCGTGAGTACTATGTTTCTATTTTTACAGCTGGAACTGATTATATGCAATATCAATATGCCCCTTTAAACTGTAAGGAATAAGAAGGTTGAATAAATATAAATAGATGCAGCTATGCAGTATGTTTTCTTCTTTCACAAAATCTGTTAAATATTCTACACCCTTTGGGCTAATATATTTATATAATTATACTTTTAAACAAAAATGACTCTTCTTGTTGAAGGACCCCATGAAGTAGGTGTCCAGCACATTGCAACAGATTATTTCAAGCCCTTTCTTGGAATGAATCTCAACACATTCCAGGAACCCCATAAACAAAGACAACATGTGCAGCGTTAACTTTCTCTTTTATGCTGACAGCTTCCCCCGCCCCATTCAGCATAATGACCTTCCTGCACAGTGTGTGTTGCCATAAAAAGAAACAGAGCTTTGTAAAATTAGAGGAACTGTTTAATATCAAATCGTTTTATCTAAGGAAGACACTGACTCCAAGGTAAACACCGAAGAAAAAGCACAAGAATTAGAAATATTTGTTTTTGCTGCTGATTCTTTGACTTTACGTTGTTCAAATAAACTTGCCCAGGCTTTTTTTAAAGTAAATGTCAGCTATAACTCCAGAGAGTAAAAAGGTTAGTACAGAAAAGGTTTGAAAGTTGGGCCAGAAATGCAGGACACTCCTGATATTCCTCCGTATTACAAAAAGAAAAAAGAAAAAAAAAAGGGGGGGGGGGAATCCACATATTATAAAAAAAAGGAGAGAGGGGGTATCTCAATAGTCTTGCATGGTAACTGTGAGAATTAAGACAAAGCCAGAGGGGGTTTGGGAATCAAAACAGAAAATGATCGAACACAGCTTATTACTAAACAGATGGCAAAAGTAATTGTGCCAAAAGAAAAGACTACATTTTGCAGATAATATTAAAAGTTAACTGTGCTTCTACACAGTTGAAAGTGATCTATTATAATGAGGCTGGAGGCACAATTGAGCTTTTCATTGTATTGTCACAAATGTATAATAAATAGGAAATCTTCTTAGCTTACTGAGATTACTGAAAATAAAACCTTGAATGCCTAGTTGATACGATTTTGGCAACACTTACTAATGGTTGAATGAAGAGTTTATATTCACATGTTCTGCAACCAACCAGAAATTTCCCCTATAAAATATACAGCACAGGGTTCAGAATATGGCTAGCCCTTATTCAATATAGTCCACTAGAATTCTAGTGGCATTTGGCCTCCAAATTCTAGTAGCATTTGGCCTCAAAGTCTGACTTAGTCTCATATTAGAAGACTCTCTTTGACTCAGGCACTGATAAATTGGTACCTAATCCATTATAATAAGGGGACAGATTGGTCAAATATAGTGGTACTTCTGATATTTCCATGTGTGATTGAGCAGGAAAAAGAGAAATCCTAGGCATGAATGCAGACTAGTCTGAGCTAGTTTTCCCCTAAATTGGTACCTTTTATGATCACCATTCACACATTCTGGGGATGATGAGAGCTGTAATCTATCTAACCTGGAGGACACCTATTGATTTAACTTACCCAGTAGATCAGATGATTCCTGATGGCCTTTTATTTTTGAATGAGTCGTGTTTTTTAAGCAGTTGCAAAATTAATTACCTATATTAAGTCTAGGAATAGTTTTTGGTTCCAGCATCCATGGAAACTAAACAATACCTTTGTGACTTCAGGAGGATCAGACTGTAATTATTCAGCTACTTTTTTTTAGCTGGCTAGAAAACTGAGAGAAGAGAACAAGAGTGATTATGTACATCTGAACAAGCACAGTGCTAAGAAAACTACCTCTGTGATAGTGTTCACTGTTGGTGTTCTATAGTAAAAATGTTTACCATCTGTGTCAGCTAAGCTGGTAGGGAGCCTTTAAAACACTATTAAATAAGTAGAAGATGGAAGAAAAGGAAACATTTCTAAAACAAAAGAATCTGAAATATATTTTATGTAATGTGAGAAATTTAACCAAAAAGAACTTGTACTACTCCTTTTGGGTTTAATTTCTCATAACTATTACCAATGTCTGTATATGCACAATTTTTTTTTCTGATCTGTTAAACTATATATTTTTAACCAAAAGTCTTCAGTCAACCAATGGGCCATTTTTCACCCTATATTTAAATATCTTGGCATTAACATATTTACTGAAGCAAAGCCCATACAAGAGTAAAGCTGGATCCATAAATGTTTTTTGGTTGGAGGTAAGAGGTGTTTCTTGCACAGCATGTAATATATATTACATATCCTACTCAATTATATATCCCACTAAATTCTAGGTTAAGGAAAGACACAGAAAAACTTTATACTAATTTGTGACATCAGAAAATTAAACCAGGAACGGTGCCATCCAGCCTTTCTGTGTTTTCCTGATTGCATGCCAAGGTAGGACAAATAATACATTGGCTTTTCCACTACCTGTTTCGTCAGTTAACAAGGCTGCCAGGTTTGCCAAAGTAAACAGCAGCAAATCCATTAAGCCTAAATGTAGAAAATCTGCACTGAAACTAGATGTATCTATAAAAAGTTTTACAGAACGAATATGTAAAATTTCTGATTTACCAAGCTATTTCTTCCTTTGTGTGCCTTCGAGTCAGTCTTGATTCCAAGGGACTGCCTGGACAAGTTCCTGCAGTTTTCTTGGCATGATTTCATTAATGGTTTGCCCTTGCCTTCTTCTTAGGGCTGAGAGAGAAGAACTGACTCAAGGTCACCCAGCTGGCTTTGTGCCCAAGGTTGAGCTAGAACTTATGGTCTCCTGGTTTCTAGCCTGATGCCTTAACCTCTACACCAAACTGGCACCAAAAATATGTAAAATTTCTGATTCATCAAGTTAAGTACAGCAGTTCACCAGTTACAACATTAACCTCCATACTGTGCAAAACACATCTGTTTTGCTATCTTTCCAAGTGTAAGAACAGTGGAGGTGTCAGATACCCATCAAGCCATACCCTACATTGTGGGTAGCCAGCATTAGACTAGGTGAGTCAAAAAATTTGCAGGATTATCCCACACTTTATTATCTCTCTCTAATCTGTATCACATCAATTTATACACAAGAAACTTTCATAGTCTCTTGAATGTGGTCAATCCCTTTGCAGGGCTACAATCACCAACAAATGTGGTCACCAGCCTTGATCTTACAGACTATGAATGCCATGTATCTGTCAATTAAAAATGGGTCTCTTCTAACTATACTAAATTAACTTATCTTTATTATTTCTACTTCTAACTATACTCCATAGCCCTCTAATCCTCAAATGCTTAATTATTAATTAATCTGAGTAAGGAAAAAGAAGCCACACATTTTTCCTCCAGCACAACCCATGATAAAAGTAGTTTAAATCAGATTCTGGTCATTTTATAACAAACAAGGAGTAAGATATTTTAAATTTTATTTTTATTTCAAGTGTACTCTGAAAACTATTTATGCCAAAAAATGAATGTACCTTTATTTTTTATTTGCATTCTTAGCTATCTTGTCATTAACTTGCAACTATTTAGTAACGTTTGGTAGAGAATTCAAGTTGTTAATGCCAGACACTTGAAATTTATAATTTCCTCATTATGTTTCCTTAATGGATTTGGAAACATATGGCGTTTTTATATTATATTATTGGACACTAACTATACTGAATAACCATACATGTAATAAATTGATGACAGTACTTTCAAAATGGAAAACACCCTATTTATTTATAATAGAACTAGCAACAGTTTCTGCCACTGAATTTTTAAGGCAAGACAATAGGCAAGGCTCAGGCAAACCAGTCTGGCCATGAACTAATGGAGGATAGCACTAATTTTTTTAGCCTTAACACATGAAAAAAGGGATACTTGTATACAGCAAAGTCACAGCCAAAGATCACTGCCAGAGGGTCCAAAAAAATCAACTGGTGATAACTGCATAATGCTACAGAGACCCTGATGCTCCTACCAGTTCATATTCTAAAATGGGTTCAAAGTACAGTGTTTTTCCTCTGTATTTATATACTGGGGAACATGCTGGAACATTTTAAATTACTATTCCTTGTTTATGGAGCATGCATACAAATGCCAAGATGTCAGATAGAATATGGCTGTTAGGGCATGCATCAGTGAATTGAAAAAATGGAGTTTATCACAGATCAAGGCTACAAATGTTTCAGAAGCCTTGTATTTGATAAGACATGTTTTTATTTCTCTTCTGAAATATTTCTTATTTATTTATATGATTTATATAGCTGCCCATTTCACACAAATGGAGGCTTACAAGGGTTAAAACACAGAGAACCTGCCGCATATAACTCATGGGCGTCCAAGGATAAATAATAACCCCATTCACCAAAAAACACATCAGTAACAACAGAGCTCATCTACCCACCTTTCAAATGCCTGGAGAAACCCCCAGGTCTTCCATGCCTTGCAAAAGACGAACAGGGTTGGAGCCATCTGAATCTCTGGGGGGATGCTGTTCCAGGGCAGCTGCTGCCGTTGAGAAAGCATGACTCCAGGGTCCAACAAGATGGCATTGTTTAGTAGAAGGAACCAGTGCATGCCCCCTCTATTACATCTGGTGGGGCAAGCAGAAACAATGGGAGAAAGGCGGGCCCACAAGTAGCCTGGCCCTGTGCCATGTAGGGCTTTATAGGTGATGACCAGCACTTTAAATTGCACCCAAAAGTCTACTGGGAGCCAGCGCAGCTCACAAAGCAGTGGCATTATATGGGCATAACAAGAAATGCCAAACATGCTCATGCCACTGCATTCTGGTCCAGCAGCAGCTTCTGAGTACTCTTCAAGGCCAGCCCCACATAGAGTGCATTACAGTAATCCAAATGGGAGGTGACTAAGGCATGACTCACCATGAGCAAGGCCTCCTAGTCAGGAGTCAGTGAAATTGGTGCCCAAGACAAACCAGTGCAAGGGCTCCCTGACCATGGCTGCCACCTGATCTTTGAACAAGAGTTGAGACTCCAAGAGGACCCCCAAGTTGGTAAACTCTGACAAGTGTACCCTCATGCAGAGTTAAAAGGTAAGTGCACCCTCATGCAGAGTTAAAAGATCAAAAATCACATTACTCACATTACAATTCGTTGTGTTCGTGTTTACTAAGTTTAGGAGAGGGACTACATGCGTATGATTTCCTATGCTAATCAAGACCTAACCCAAAAGTTCTCCTTTTTAAAATTTCCTTTGGAAAACACTAAGTAGCTCAGCATGTTTTTCTACAGATTTGAATTGGAAGCATAAATACATAACTTGGAAGCATAAATTGTAATTTATTATTTAAAATATTTTGGTCCAGCTTTGCCCAAGACTACGTGCAACTTTTGCTGAAAAGATTTTTTTTTTGGTACCATAAATGATACAAGAATGGAAGGATCATAAAGACATGTAGTTGTTGTATAAAAAGATCTCACATGGACTCCCATACAATTTAGCAATATATTGGGTATATATAAATACTAGTTCAAACTAAAGGAGCTTATGTGTAGATCTGAAGAACAGTGGAAATCCAGCTTCTAATCCATGCTCATCCATAAAGAAGGGACATTGCTTTTACACCATAGGGTTGTTTTAACGATAAAAGTGGGGCTGGGATGAATCATATATGCCATCTTATGATTCTTGAGGCATTTAGAATATAAATATAGCAAACAAAAATAATAGCATGCATGGCCAAGAAAAGTGCAAAGGCTTGTCCAGGCAGTTGCCAGGAGTGAAGACTGACTTGAAGACATACATTATTTTTGCCTCTTTAAAAAAAGGGGGGGAAAACCCCATAAATAGAAACTGCAGTGAACCATGATCTGTAGGAGAACTAGTTTCCTGAAGAAAATGGCCTCTCTAAGCTGTTCCTTGACTCTGAAGGTATTTCAAGTGACACATGGTGGGGAAGGGGGAAGATACCTGCTTTGCAGTGAATCGGAATAAGAAAACAGTATGGGAAAGAATTTTGCAATGCATTCCCAGTTTGGAATTTGGGTGGTGCTGCTTTCTAAGAAAAAACTATGGCCAATTCTAAAGAGACTGTTTTAAACATGATTAATGTAACCCAGGGTTTCTCAACCAGGTTCTGTGGAACCCTAGGGTTCTGCCACAGGTCACTAGGGGTTCCCTGGGAGATCAAGATTTATTTAAAAAATTATTTCAAATTTGGGCATTAAAGAGATAACTTTCATTCTTTATTTTCAGTTTAAGAACACTGTTAATGCATATACTGTATACAAGCCTACACATGAAACAAATATATTAATTTTGTAATTTCTGGCCTATATTTGAGCCTGAATGTGCAGGGGTTCCCAAAGGACTGAGAAATATTTCAAGGATTCCTCCAGGGCTGAGAAAGGCTGATGTAACCAGTACTGCCAACAGGCATGGGATTCAAGCCAAGGGTCCTGTAGTCTCTCTCCTCAGCAATTTAGACTGTTGCAGGGCTCTCTAAAAACCTGCAACTTGCAGCTGCATGGGTAGTTTTAAAATGTAGTTTTCAATTTGCAAGGAAGACAACAAGCTGCAATTTTTGTAGAAGGGTAGAAATGCAGTTGAATCCTATGTGGCAGCTGACATCATGGAACTGAGAAATGAAATGGAAACTCTACTCCCTGATTATATATGCATAGTACCCTTCCCAACTACTTGCAATGGAACTTCATTTTCAAAACAAGAACAGGTCTAGCTGTTGACCCAGAGAAGAATGTGGTATAACTAAACCAGAAGGTAGAGCAGCAATTGATATGCTGCTGGACTGGGCAGGAAATCCATGACTATATCTTTTATAGTAAATTTTATTAGGTTTCAAGAGAAGAATAAAAACTACAAAAAAAACCCAAAAAACTACAAGAAAGAAAAAAAACTAAAAAAGTATGGAAACACAAGAGAAAATGTTTTCAAATTTACAAAAAGATGTGGCTTCCAACTTTCAACAGCAAGGATATACAAAAATTTCCATAATCAATCTCTTACTCTATATTAAACCAAAACACCACATTATTTTATAAGTCATTCCACCTTAACACATAATAAAAATCACTAAGTACAGTTACTTCTCTCCCTTATATTAAAATAAAGAAAAAAAAGTTCATATAAACCTCTAAACATCTTTTTCCCCTCCAAAAGATAAAACATATTTAATTATTCCCTTCCTACCACTATTTTATACAGTTCTGTCTACTACAATAAGAATCAAATCAAAAAGCACATAAGTTGTCTGCTATTATATTTAACAATACAACAATTTTAATAATCCCAATCTTAATAAATGCAAAAAACAAAGAGTCCCCCATTGGGGGAGATGGGTGGTGATATAAATTTAATAAATAAATAAATAAAATTCAAAACAGTAAATTGAAATATTTAAAGGGAAATAACATCAATCAAATCCTTAAAGCAAACCAGATGAACATTCTTCAACCCTTATCCCACTTCAAAATAAACTAAAGCAGTTACATATCCCCACAATGTGCACAGAACTTTCCTCTTGAAAGAATCAAAGAGCCCAACTGCCCCCCTCGAAGATTACAGGTTCTTTTCATGGCATTCCACCAGAAGATCAATTTTACTTATGGCTTGCAGATCACTCTCTCCCTTAGATTTCTCCAACTCCACTATCCAATCTTCATCCAGCATCTTGATAAAAATCCCAATCTCAGTCTTAAAAAAAAACTTTCTAGGGCTCTTAAATTCCTCAGTTTCATCCACCACATCCCCAACCTGATGGCACATTTTAGATCTCATATTTTCCACAGTGTCCTAGATATCTTGATAGAAGTCAGAAGAAATCTGTTTAAAATCCTGGTGAAAGTCAGAAAGAATCTGTTCGAAATCCTCCATGTCTCACGCAGTAGATTATGGTGCCCCCTAGGAGCTTAACCAGCAAAAGTCGAAGATATGGAAGAGTTCCAAAATGTGTTTACATAAAGTAGAATGAGATAGCAGACAGTTCTCAAGGGAAAGTGAAAACAGAAAGCTGAAGGTTCCAATCAGCCGATTCAACATGTAGGAAAATGCTAATATCTTCAAATTTAATACAAAAATAATAACAGGAAGACAATGTTTACTCTCAATCTTGGAATTTCCTTTGGAAGGAAAATGAAATCCAAAACTTAAAAGATTTTTTTAAAAAAAGTAATCCCCAAAATAATGTAAAGCACCAAGAGAACCCACCTCTCCTTACTGTAGAAAGCCTTTCTTGGGGTACATATACTTTTAAAAAATTACAAATTGGTGATTTAGAAATGGGATGGCCAGTCTTAGTGTCCCTTTAAGGCTACAGCGCAGCTTGGAAAGTGATGAAGTCCCGCCTCCCAGCTGGCTCTTACCAGTTGAACGCGAAACGCTGTTTGCGATCTTCTGGCTGCAAGCAGCCCTCTAGAGCACAAATGGGATGATTCTAGGTATTCTCCTTGATCCAGAGAATGTTTCTGGGCTTCAGGAAAACCTGCCTGAGCCCAAAAATAATTACCATGCTGTCAGCTCTGCCCACTGAACCTGCGGGCACACCCATTCAGTCCGCCATTCCCACCAGAAGCCTGAAATCCATGACTACACTAAGGGGAAAGGCAAGGATGGTAAAAAAAAAATCTATACAGTAAAGCAATTGTAAATCTCCTGCAGAAGGGATCTTAGCGAGAACTTCTACAAACCTGAAAGCTGTTTGGAGGTGCCATTTGGCCTTAAAACTGCCCATTTATTTATTTATTTATCAAATTCTATCGCCACCCACCTCCCCACCAAGGATATTTTAGGATATTCTATTACAACTAAACAAAAACAATGCTTTTGAGGCAGACTTCTTCCCTACACAAGTTCAGTATTGTATTAACCCTGTAATTTCAAAGAGGAGGAGAGAATTCCAGTTCACCAGCCACACATATGGAAATTCAACACAGAAATAAGGCCTGACTACTAGATAATGTGATCAAACTCAATTTACATCTACAGGAGGAAAAAGGGAGCAGTGCAATGAGAACAGAGACATTTATCTCTTTTATCAATCTGAATTTGTCAAACTCAGTTCTCAATTTTTATTTGGTCATAAACCAGTATAAAATATAAACTATAAAGACTTACAGCCAACCAAGGGATGAAAATTTAAGATATGTAGTAGTTATATTATTATATAATATTTAAGTTAATTAAGTAATATAATAATATACTTTGTTGTTTATTTGTTCAGTGGCTTCCGACTCTTCGTGACTTCATGGACCAGCCCACGCCAGAGCTTCCTGTCGGTCGTCAACACCCCCAGCTCCCCCAGGGACAAGTCCGTCACCTCTAGAATATCATCCATCCACCTTGCCCTTGGTCGGCCCCCTCTTCCTTTTGCCCTCCACTCTCCCTAATCAGCATCTTCTCCAGGGTGTCCTGTCTTCTCATTATGTGGCCAAAGTATTTCAGTTTGGCCTTTAATATCATTCCCTCCAGTGAGCAGTCTGGCTTTATTTCCTGGAGGATGGACTGCTTTGATCTTCTTGCAGTCCAAGGCACTCTCAGAATTTTCCTCCAACACCACAGTTCAAAAGCATCGATCTTCCTTCTCTCAGCCTTCCTTATGGTCCAGCTCTCGCAGCCATATGTTACTACGGGGAACACCATTGCTTTAACTATGCGGACCTTTGTTGTCAGTGTGATGTCTCTGCTCTTAACTATTTTATCGAGATTGGTCATTGCTCTTCTCCCAAGGATTAAGCGTCTTCTGATTTCCTGACTGCAGTCAGCATCTGCAGTAATCTTTGCACCTAGAAATACAAAGTCTTTCACTGCCTCTACATTTTCTCCCTCTATTTGCCAGTTATCAATCAAGCTGGCTGCCATAATCTTGCTTTTTTTGAGGTTTAGCTGCAAGCCAGCTTTTGCACTTTCTTCTTTCACCTTCATCATAAGGCTCCTCGGTTCCTCTTCGCTTTCAGCCATCAAAGTGGTATCATCTGCATATCTGAGATTGTTAATGTTTCTTCCAGAGCTTTTAACTCCAGCCTTGGATTCCTCAAGCCCAGCATGTCGCATGATGTGTTCTGCGTACAAGTTGAATAGGTAGGGTGAGAGTATACAGCCCTGCCGTACTCCTTTCCCAATCTTAAACCAGGCCGTTGTTCCGTGCTCTGTTCTTACTGTTGCTACTTGGTCGTTATACAGAATCTTCAGGAGGCAGACAAGATGACTTGGTATCCCCATACCACTAAGAACTTGCCACAATTTGTTATGGTCCACACAGTCAAAGGCTTTAGAATAGTCAATAAAACAGAAATAGATGTTTTTCTGAAACTCCCTGGCCTTTTCCATTATCCATCGGATATTGGCAATTTGGTCCCGAGTTCCTCTGCCTTTTCTAAACCCAGCTTGTACATCTGGCAATTCTCGCTCCATGAATTGCTGAAGTCTACCTTGCAGGATCTTTAGCATTACCTTACTGGCATGTGAAATGAGTGCCACTGTTCGATAGTTTGAACATTCTTTAGTGTTTCCCTTTTTTGGTATGGGGATATAAGTTGATTTTTTCCAATCTGATGGCCATTCTTGTGTTTTCCAAATTTGCTGGCATATAGCATGCATTACCTTGACCGCATCATCTCGCAAGATTTTGAACAGTTCAGCTGGGATGCCATCGTCTCCTGCTGCCTTGTTATTAGCAATGCTTCTTAAGGCCCATCCAACCTCACTCTTCAGGATGTCTGGCTCTAGCTCACTGACCACACCATCAAAGCTATCCCCAATATTGTTATCCTTCCTATACAGGTCTTCCGTATATTCTTGCCACCTTTTCTTGATCTCTTCTTCTTCTGTTAGGTCCTTGCCATCTTTGGTTTTGATCATACCCATTTTGGCCTGGAATTTACCTCCAATGTTTCTAATTTTCTGGAAGAGGTCTCTTGTCCTTCCTATTCTATTGTCTTCTTGCACTTCCACGCATTGCTTGTTTAAAAATAATTCCTTATCTCTTCTGGCTAACCTCTGGAATTTTGTATTTAATTGGGCATATCTCCCCCTATCACTGTTGCCTTTTGCTTGCCTTCTTTCTTGGGCTACTTCTAGTGTCTCAGCAGAGAGTCATTTTGCCTTCTTGGTTTTCTCTTTCTTTGGGATCTATTTTGTTGCCGCCTCCTGAACAATGTTGCAAACCTCTGTCCATAGTTCTTCCGGGACCCTATCTACTAAGTCCAATCCCTTAAATGTATTCTTCACCTCCACTGCATATTCCTTAGGAATATTAGTGAGCTCATATCTAGCTGATCTGTGGGTCTTCCCTAATCTCTTTAGTCTGATCCTAAATTGTGCAAGAAGAAGTTTGTGATCGGAACTACAGTCAGCTCCAGGTCTTGTTTTTACCGACTGTATAGATGTCCGCCACCTTTGGCTGCAAAGGATGTAGTCAATCTGATTTCGGTGTTGTTCATCTGGGGAAGTCCATGTATAAAGCCGTCTCTTAGGTTGTTGGAAGAGAGTGTTTGTTAAGCAGAGTGAGTTGTCTTGGCAAAATTCTATCAGCCTATGTCCTGCTTCGTTTTGTTCTCCAGGCCATGCTTACCTGTAATTCCAGGTGTCATTTGACTGCCCACCTTAGCATTCCAGTCTCCTGTGATGAAAATAACATCTCTTTTAGGCGTGTTGTCCAGTAGGTGCTGCAGATCCTCATAGAACTGCTCTACTTCAGCTTCTTCAGCATCTGTGGTTGGGGCATATATTTGGATCACTGTGATGTTAGATGGCTTGCCCTGAATTCGAATTGAGATATTCTATCATTTTTTGGATTGTATCCAAGCACTGCTTTAGCCACTTTACGATTAATGATGAAGGCTACTCCATTTCTTCTGTGGTCCTCTTGTCCACAGTAGTAGATCTGGTGGTCATTTGATGTGAAGTGGCCCATTCCAGTCCATTTCAGTTCACTGATGCCCAAAATGTCTATCTTTAATCTTGACATCTCACCAAGAACCACATCCAATTTGCCCTGGCTCATAGAACTTACATTCCAGGTTCCAATGGTGTGTTGATCCTTAGAACATCGGATTTGCCGTTCACCACCAGCACCGTCGGCCGCTAGCCGTCCTTTCGGCTTTGAGCTAGCTGCGTCATCACATCTGGGGCTAGTTGAACTCATCTTCTGTTCCTCCCCAGTAGCATTTTGACCATCTTCCGACCTGGGGATCTCATCTTCCGATGGTATACTGACATATCTCTGGTTGTGCTGATCCATTTAGTTTTCACGGCAAGAATACTGGGGTGGGTTGCCATTACCTTCCCCAGGGATCGCATTTAGTCTGACCTCTCTGTCACAACCTTCCCATCTTGGGTGTCCCTTCACGGTTTAGCTCATGGCATCACTGAGTTGCTCAAGCTCCAGCACCACAACAAGGTAACGATTCTTTGCTGAAGAATAATATACTATTTAAGTTATATTATTTATATATATTAATATTTTATTGTATGCTGCTCAGAGTCACATTTGTGTGATGGATGGCTATATAAATTATAGATAAAGATATATAGTCCTTGACTTACAACCACAATTGGGACCAGAATTTCCATTGCTATGTGTGGCCACTGTCAAGTGAATCATGCCGGATTTTACAACATGTTTTGCCATGGTTATTAAGTGAATCATGTGGTTGTTAAGCAAACCGATCTCCCCCCATTGACTTTGCTTGTTGGAAGCCAGCTGGGAAGGTCGCAAATGGTGTTCACGTGATCCCAGGATGCTGCAACCATCGTAAATACATGCTGGTTGCCAAGCACCTGAATTTTGATCATGTGATCACAGGGACGCTACAACAGTCGTAAGTGCAAGGACTGGTCATAAGTCACTTTTTTCAGTGCCATCATAACTTCGAACCATCACTAAATTACTGGTTGTAAGTTGAGGACTGTGTGTGTGCATACGTGCATAGTGCAGAGCCTTCAAGTCAGTCTTGTCTCCTGGAAACTGCCTGGAGAAGTCCCTGCAGTTTTCCTGGCATGATTTTCAGAAGTGGTTTGCCATTGTCTCCTTCCTAGGGCTGAGAGACAGGGACTGCCCCAAGGTCACCCAGCTTGGCTTGGTACACCAAGGCAAGACTAGAACTCATGGTCTCCCAATTTCTAGCCTGATGCCTTACACCAAACTGGCTCTCAATTATACAGACTGCTAACATGGAATTGTAAAACTTTATAATGCTAAATCTAAGAATTGGTCTTACTATTGAAATTAAAACTATAAAGATTAAAATAGGGTGATATAGTATAAAAATAAAACAGAAAGGCATAAAATGAATTAAAGAAAACAAAAAGAGATTGAAAATAGCAGATTAACAATCTAGGCTATATAATGACCTTCTCATAGATTTCATGACATAAGGAATTCACTGGTACCTTAAATAGGTTACATGAAATTACCTGAATTACAATTTAAGATATAAAATGCCAGTGTGATGTCGGTTGCTAAAACACAACTGTAAAACTAACACTAAGATCTAACTATAAGAATAGTACTTACTAGTAAAATTAAGAGTATAAAGACCAAAACCAGATCAGCAGAATTGTCCACAAACCCTGTAAACATTTACAACAGAAACATCAAACAGATCAATCACCATCAGTGGCTTCTAATAATTTATCTACACTGAAAACCAATGAAACCTTTAACATTCTAACATATACCTTAAAACACCTGCTCCACAGGGCTAGACACTTTCATTCCCCATACTTAATAAAAATACAAAAATGTGTGGTACAGTCTTTGTGTATAATTTTCCATGATCTCAGATGACAAGATGTAGCACGAGCTTCATCTCTTGCTAATTAAACGAATCAATTAAGAGACTATTGTTGCAACTGTGTAACTGCTGTTCTATAGTGCCAATAACAACCCCACAGGGAGGTCTTTTACTACATTAAAATGCTGTCCTCCACAACTCCATCTGATATTATTAGAAACAGTTATTTGCGTCTTGCTGTCATATTAGTAGCAGCAGCAAATTATGGAAATATGCAGACCAGAATTGTCCCAGTATGAGTTCAGGTTTGGTTTCCAGCCTCCAAGGGAACAAATGCTGAAAATACCAAAGTTCCCCAAAGTTCATTAATGGAACTGATAAATTTACCAGCACAGCAGCTATTTACATGCTAGGTAAGGGTCACATATTTGCATATTTTCCTGCTAAGCTGATACAATTCAACTAGACAAATTATCATATTAAGTTTGCCCTCCTGAGTTGAACTGATGGAGTTCAAAATTGTTTTCGATGGTTGTCATTAATCGCTGTTACATCTGAAATGCTTCCTTTGAAATCTAATTGTGATGTAGTGTCAAGGGTCATATTAATAGCATTCTAGATGTTAAAACCTTGTAAAAACATGCTTATTTTACTTGTATCACTGGAGCTCTACAGAGTAATGAGAAATAAAATATATTTATTATCAATAAAAAGAAAATTGATTTAAAATATGAGATTTAAATTATATTTACCCTCTTCATTTGATTTTGTGTCACTGAGATTCATAGTAGAACCATATAAAAATAAAAAGGAACCCATCAATTACATTCCAAATATGTTATTTATTCTTCCATCACCAACTACAGAGGATGAAATTCAAATACACTCTTAAACATAATATACCTTTAATGCATTAGACACATATATATCTTCAAAATGCACACAACCAGCCAATCTGTCTTATTATTCATACGAAATACAAATAAATGTGGGAAAGCCTGATTATCATTTCTAGAATAACTGGATGCAGAGTACAGAAGTAGAAAGCAAGGGGGGTGGGGGGCGTATCATTTCCCTGACCACCGTTTTCTTCCTGAAATTCTCCCCTGTTTATTCCCAGTCTGTTTTGAGATGCGCCCTATAAAAAGACGTCTGGCTCACTTGAAGAGAACTGCAGGGAAAAATGGCAAATGAGAAAATGATTACACGAGGGATTCTCAAACTGAGGGTTGTGGCTCCCTAGCTGAAGTCAGAATTTTGAGTATTGCTAAGCTGATGAATTCGCTTTCCATCTGCTTCTTGTTCTTGGCAGAGATGTAAGAGTTCTACGAACAAGGAACTATCCTGTAGTCTTTAAATTATTATTTAGGTTACAGACTATTATTTTTAAACATATTAGCAAAGTTCATTAAATTTATCTGCTATTTTAATAGATGCTTAACATTTGATATATAAATTATGTAAAATCGGGTATATGTATTTCTTGCACACTTACCTCTAATGAAATAATTAGTTTTGTTTTTTGTTTTAACAGGGAAAGTACACAAATTCACTTATCATTTAGGCGGTTGTGGTATTACAAAGTCAAAATAAAATTTGGATTATGCTATCCATCCTCAATATTTCAAAGTTGGTTTTTCATTAAGAGTAGATTCGAAAATTTTGCAACCCATGTTGGTATGTATTATATAATTCTAAATATATAATTTTTGAGTAAGATAGTTTTAAACCAAAACATGATGTATTGCACTTAGACTCAATTATATTAACCAACTTTATGTTAAACCTGTAAATGATTACTAAGATTTGAACTTAATGAAAGCTTATTTGACTCCCCCAAAAGGGACATTCCCAGTATCTCCAATCTGTTGATATAAAAAAAGCTTGTAAGGTTTGAGAATCAAAACTCATAGCCCTCTATAATGCATTTTTTAAGTTGAATAACTAGTTTATTCAATTGCAGGAATATAATGGGATTAAAAAGAACAAATATTCAGCTAGAATTATAAATAGATCTCTTCTGAGGCTTTTGCACCAACAGACACCAGTCTTTTCAATAGTCCATGGGTCTATGGGCTAAATGATGAACTATTTCCATACCATAATGACCTGGAGGCTTTCCTTGAGATTAGAACAGCCTTGAATACTTCTGGTGAGGACTGAACAACCAATTTAAAACTTGAAGCTTCTTGAGTTCTAAATCAGGGTTCTGGTAGCACCTTTTCCGACTAATACATTTTATTAAGAGGCATAATCTTTCATGACCTGCATCCCATTTCATCAGATGCATCAAGTGTCTAGACTGATGTAAGATTTAAATTGGGGGTGGGGGGTGGGGGGAGAGACAGATTGGCTATGCAGATGCAGGTTACATGTGAGACAGATTACAAGTTAACTTATCAATTAACAATTGTAGTGTGTTAAGAACCCATTATGGTTATTGAACATTCTGAGACTGTCTAAAATCTTTTGTTACACATGAGTTCAACAACTTCTCATTCAATGGTGCGATTAAAGTCCCACTCTTCCAAAAGAAGCACACTGAAGTCTGCTGTGGAGTGTTCTGGGAACTTGAAATGCTCTAATATTGCTTTGTTGTTTTGAGCCCTGATGTCAAACTTGTGTTAATTCTTTTGCACAAAGTTTGTCCCGTTTCTCCTATATAGAATCCAGAGACGCATTGCTAGTAGATGATGGCATCTGTCACATTGGAGGAAAGCATCTTGTTTGTACTTTTGTGATGGTGATGGTGCTGTTGGTGTAGATGTCCGGGCAAAGTAGAAACCTGGGTTTGTTGCAGGATCTGGTTCCCATGTTGGCATCCCTGTCCTACAGTGTCTTGAGAGAATGTGCTTCAGGCTGAGTGGTTTGGGCCTGTCACCCTGAGTGCCTGAGAAAGTTCAGTGCCATTGTCCAGTATGAGCTGTAGCTTGTTAATAATCTGTTTGAGTGGCTTGAGCTTTGAGCTGTAAGTGACAACCAGTTGTGTTCTGTTGTTCTGTTTCTGTGATCTATCTTTTAATAGGTCCTCCCTGGGAATTGATCTGGCTCTATCAATTTGTCTATTTATCTTGTTGGGTGAGTAGTTCAGTCTCCTAAATGCCTGGTTTAATTCCATCAGTTCAGTATCTCTGTCAAGTGGGTTAGAACAAATTTGATTGTAGTGTTGAACATGGATGATAGATTTGGTGCTGTGTTCTGGGTGGAAGCTGGAAGGATGTAAGTATGCATGGAAACTGTAGGTTTCCTGTACAATGTGTTGTTTATGTCTCCACTGTCTAGCTTTACAGTGATATCAAGGAAGTGGATTTATTCTGTAGGATGAGGCTGAAAATAGAATGGAAATTGTTGAGGTCAGGATAGAATTTGCTAATTCATTTCCATGATCCAGTTGACAAAACAGCTGAATCTCAAGTAAAGGAGGAGCTTCAGGGGCTAAGAGTCAGGAAAGTGTTGTGTCAGGTCAGCCACTGTCAGCCCTATAAGGTCGACCACATCAAGAAACAGATGATGCTTTGGCCTAAAACTACTTTTATTAGAATGGCTATGGTAACAGAATCTTCAAGTCTGAATGTGTCTCCCCTCCTCCCTCTTTCATCTTTGTGTAAATTAGGGGGGCACCTGCCTTAGGTGTTTTTGTAGATCTCTATCTTTGTATGAGCTTAAGCAACGTTTATCTGTTTGTTGCCTTAGTAAGGGATCTTCCCTCTATGTCAAGGCCATCTTCTCTACTCTCTACAGCCATGAAGATACTGACATGTTGAGGAGCCATGTGTATGCCCATTGCTGTGCCACTGATTTGCAGGTAAATGTCATTGCCAAAGTTGAAATAGTTATTGGTGAATACAAAGACATACAGTGTGATGGCGAGCTGTGCTGTTTTGTCATTAGTAATGGCTTGAAGTCCATGTTTGTGAGTTATGTCGGTATATAGAACCTCAATATCCATAGTGGCTAAAATGGTGTTGTTAGGGAGATTGCCAGTTTTCTGAGGAAGTCTGTGGTATATCTTATGTAGCTGAGAATGCTGATGACATACGCTCTGAGGACAGAGTCCATGAAACCTGATGTTCTAATTGTAATAGTTACAATGATTAAGACAATGAGACAGCCCAGATTGCCTTGTTTGTGTATTTTGGAATGTAGGTAGAAAATGCCTGGCTGGGCTCCTGGGTGTTTTCATGTAGATGCAGTCCTGTAAGTCTTTAGAAATTCTTTCATCAGATTGCGTATTTCTCTTATATGTTGTTGTAGAAAGAAGATGGTAGGATGGGATGTTAGAGAGTTGCTTCTCAGCTTTCTTGACTTAATCCACCTTATTTATGATAGCAATCAACCCTCATTGGTCAGCTTGTTTGATGATTATATCATTGTTATTCTTGAGGTTTGGGATCGCGTTTTGTTCTGCTCTGCTGAGATTGTTGTATTATATATAGGGAGTTTTTTATTGATGCTTGTGGCTTTACCTTGTTGTTGAAAGCATTCAGTGTAAAAATCCAATCCAGTGTTGTAGCCATCTTGGGGCATTCATGCAGGTTTTTTTTTTTTTTATGCATGTGTGATTTGGTGTGATTCGTAACTGTATGTTATCCCAGGATGTGTTCACTTGATTATGATTGCGAATCTGTGTTTTGTTTCTTGCCTTGAAAGTACTCCTTAAGTTCAGTTAGAAATGTTTCAAGGTTCCCCACAGAGTTCTATATTTTGTGTGGGTTTAGGAGGCAAAAGGATAAGCCTTGTGCCAGAACGGACTCTTCGGCTGAGTGTATGGCATGATAGCTTTACAGTATTGGGAGGGGGGTATCTGTGGAGCTCTCCAATTCTGGTGAGCAGTTCCTTATAGAACCTTGGAAAGTTTGTTTTCTTTCTTTTTCTTCAAAAAGGTGAGCTCTATAGTAAAAGTCATTGTTTTGTCCTGGTAAAGTCCTGATGTGGTTGAAGTGCCAGGGTAGAAATGGCACTGACAATTAACTTTTGATGTTGTAAAGAATGCTGATTAGATGGCTTAGGAGTTTCTGAGAGAGAATATAGCATCATCTTTGGCTGTAGTCTGCGTAGCAGGTAGACTGTAGAGGGTTCTTCACTCTCTGTTTTTTAGAAATGATATTTATTTATTTTTTATTTTATTTTCTATCCCGCCTTTATTATTTTTATAAATAACTCAAGGCGGCGAACATACCTAATACTCCTTCCTCCTCCTATTTTCCTCACAACCACAACCCTGTGAGGTGGGTTGGGCTGAGAGAGAGTGACTGGCCGAAGGTCACCCAGCTGGCTTTCATGCCTAAGGCAGGACTAGAACTCACAGTTTCCTGGTTTCTAGCCCGTTGCCTTAACCACTATATCTGTTTGCATTTGTGCCAGTTCTTTAGTAAGTTTTATGGATATCAACTCCATCCAGTGCTTCTTTTTGTAGATATTAGAGAGGGGGTGGGGGGGAGGAAGCTGGAAGCATGTATCATTATGTATAACAATTGTTTGTTCTTGCAGATATTAGTAAAAAATGTAATTGGACTTAAAAGTCTTGAAATTTGTTCTGTCACATCCTTGATCCTTGCTTCTGGCAGACAAGCTGATGTGGCTAGACAGCATACATTTGTTTGAATTTCTCATAGTAGTGAATCACCAATTATCATGATTCTTTTCTTTTTCTACTTATATGGCAAAGATACATCTCTTCTCTACTACTATGTTTCTGTTCTGCAGCGTCTCTTTTCTTTCCTTGAATGCTCAAAACCTCTTTCATCTGCAAGGACTCAAATCTATTTATTATTTCTAGCAGTGGCAAATAATCTTCTATGTCTCTTGCTTTTGATTATTGATCTTATTTCTGTATTTATTCCTGTCTTCCTTATGAAGAGTTGCTTCCACTGCCAGTTTCTATTGTTTCCGTCCTTTCTTTGAACTAATAAATCTTTGATCTTTCTCATCGCCTGAAATGTGGCCATACGCTACTCCAATCCTTTCACTTTTTCTTTAAGGACAGCTATGGAGTTTTCATTTGGGGTAAATAATATGCCGGGTTCTTTTCAAGCATGAAGAGAAACTTGGCATACAGTACGTACTGAAGGTACAGATATGTATCTGTTCCTCTTCACTTTTGCTTCTCAGAGACCATCACTAGAAAAGGCTTTTAGGGTTCTTGTTCCTTTCTTAGGTTCTTAGGATCCTTTAAACTCTCTAACCCCTTGAAACCTGGCTTCCTTACATATCTCTAACAACTCTGCATGCTCAGTAGAAAGCAGTTAGACAACCACCCAAAACTGTTACAATCAGAAGCTATTCAGGAGATTCTCCTTTCATCCCACACACTTTGGTATACAATACCTTAGAATACACAGCTTCTTTGTCACTTTCTCTTTTCTTCCTGTTTTCTCTTCTATTTAAATTGATCTTATGTTCCTGTTCTTAGCATCATTTGCTAACTGCATCACTTTCTGAGTTTCAGTTTTCTGACATCATCGTAACAAATTGATATTACCTAGAAATGTTGTGATTGTACTTTTTAGCATCTGCTGTGACCCATTTTGGACTTTTCACTATTAGTTTGTCCTGTCAAGAAATCCCATTAAACTCTGAGTTTAATGATTCATTATCGTCCAAGGTATGCAACTGACTAAACTTCAGCTTTAATTTCTAACATTATGTGGTCACTTTTCCCTCAATTTCCCACTACTTTTACTTTTCCCATGAGAATGGCAGGTAGAAATTCAATTCACATACATACATACATATATATATAGTATGTGTGTATGTAGGTATATCTATATATGTATATGTGTGTGTGTGTTTTTAAGGCATGCACTAAAAAGTCTATTGTTTGACTGTGGTTCTGTTGGAATGAGAATAGGAATTTGCTTCCTCTCAGCTGAGTCAGAGATTTCAAGTGAAACAAAGACCAGTGGAAATTCAGCCAGTGTGAGCTATGTAGCTCCTCTCCAAATGCATAGTTCTTTCTCTTAGCCATCCTATATAATCATCTAAGAGAGAGAGAGAGATAGAAAGAAAGAAAAACTGACAGGTGATATTAAGTTTAGGCAAAGGAGGGAAAGAAGAAAATGCCCAAAATATGGAGAAAATGTTTTTTTTTTCCTTCTCCTGGTTACAGAAATGTGAAATGAAAACTGAATGTTAAATTTTTACAAAATGTCTATAAGTAGCTGGTAAAGTTTAGCATTACTCACCACTGTTCCAAGAAACTGAATACTAAGATTTCCACCTGCATCTCGAAAAAGGCACTGGAAGAAACAGAATAGCAATTAGGCTATAGTCTATCAGCAAGAAATTTTCTCCCTAAGGACTCTAACAAATTGCTTATGACATACTGAGATATATATACATGCCACATCCAAATTCAATGGAACTCATGTGGTTAAAGCATAATGTATGTAATACAAGAAAATAACATTATTCACATTAACGCTTGACAGAATTTAGTTTCCAGAGCTGAATAGAATGGGCATTGGATTCAGCACCCATTCGAAATGGGCTATAATCAGTCAAACAATCAGAATTGACTATAATCAATTCTCTTTCCATCATTCACTGATCAAATAAGATAGAAATCTAAAATATCAAAATATATTGCCAGAGACTCCTACTTAATTTTACTATTTGTCTTGTTACTTCCCACTTATGTAGGACTCTACAACAAATTTATCTGAGCTTAAAATGGTGGGTTAATTTTTGGCCTGTGCGGTAGAACTAAATCTTCATTTAGCCATACAACTTACTGATTAAGTTGTAGGTTGCATTGTATTGAGAGCCATTTTGATGTAGTGGTTAAGTCATCAGACTAGAAACCAGGAGACCATGAGTTCTAGTCCTGCCTTAGGCAAAAAAGCCAGCTGGTGACCTTGGGCCATCACATTCTCTCAGCCCTAGGAAGGAGGAGGCAAGGGCAAACCACTTCCAAAAATGTTGCTAAGAAAACTGCAGGGACTTCTTCAGGCAGTTGCCAGGAGTCAACACTGACTTGATGGCACAATAAACAAACAAACAACAAACAAATCAAGCTAAGCCTTAATCCTTGCTTAGTCTGCTTGGTCAAAATGGATGTTTTACATTCAGCTGAATAAGGGATACAAAAAGAATAGCAGGACGACACCTCTACTTAAGAACACACAAAAACAGTTGTACAGACCTACACATACTATATACTCTGAGGTAGCTTTATAATGATATCATCTAATTTTTTAAAGCTTCATGAAAGGAATTACTATTTGAAGTAAATTTCCTTTCTAAACAATAATAGCTACATTTGAAATAAAAACAATATTGCCTTTGAACTTTTTCTTTTTTCTTTCCCTTCAATTAATATATCATCCATTAGTCCTCTAGTCCGTTCATAGGAAAACAAAGGAGGATGAACTAAGTCTGGACATATTTCAACGAAAATGATTAACAGAATGGAAAATATGGGAAAAATCATACAAAAATCCTGGCATTTACATTTATAAAGGAAACAGGAATATACAGTTTTCCCAACTGACTGGAGGAAACACAACCGCATTTTGGAAACTGCAGGGAAGAACAAAGTACTAAGGCCTACAATGAAGAATTCACATGCCAAAACAAACAGATACTAACTAATCGGTAGGCTGTCAAAACTGGTTAACTGAAAAATATTCTTTTACTTTTTTTAATTGAGTGCTCTTCACCTTCATATCGTCTATATTGAAGAACAACATTTTTCAGTACCTGGAACAATCCCCTGCATGAATAGCTGATATGGGAGCCAAGGTGAAAAGGAGAATAAGAAGGTACAGGTGTTTTATTTATCGATATGTGAGAAAGCAGGACAGAACCTGAATATTGTATGTCAGTAGTGTGGTATTTCCAGAGTCAGATTCCATCAAGGTGGAATATTGTGTGTACAGGTATTCAGATTCCAAGATTTTTAATCTAAGAGGCTGAATCTTACTTATTTTTCATGAAGACCAATTTTTTATTATTTCTACTCAGAAGAAACAGTATATATGATATAGGAGAACATACTGTGGGTTGTAAAATGCATCTGAATATAAATGCTTTTCTTTTAAAACATTGTATTTCTAGTCCTTTAATTTTAAAGGAAAAGAAATTATAGAATTATTTATTTATTAAATATATATTTATGCCACCACAATGACATTAAACTCTTGGCAGCTTACATAAGGAAAAGTGCAATATAAAACATACCCAGTACAACTAAAAACCCACAGCAATACAATGATTTTTTTTTTATCCATTCAATCATCTCCGATTCTCAGAGACTGACTGGACAAGTCCCTCCAGTTTTCTTGGCAAGGTTTTTCACAAGTGGTTTGCCATTGCCGACTTCCTAGGGCTGCTGAGAGAAAGTGACTGGCCCAAGGTCACCCAGCTGGCTTTGTGCGTAAGGCAGGACTAGAACTCATGGTCTCCCAATTTCTAGCCTGGTGCCTTAATTGCTACACCAAACTGGCTCTCAATACAATGATACCAAAAAATAAAAAATAAAAGATGGCAACATCAAATCAAATCAGGGAAAGGCGTCACCGAGCCACCATCATGCTTAACTGTAGGCAGAGTGTTCTTTTCAGCATATGCTTCACTCTTCTCCCTCCAGACATACCGCTGATCCATCAGGCCAAAAAGTTCCAGTTTTGTTTCATCGCTCCACAGAACAGAATCCCAAAAACTCTGTGGCTTATTGATATGATTTTGGGCATATTGGAGCCGACTTTCTTGTGCTTTTGGGTCAGTATTGGTATACATCTTGGAGTTCTAGCATGGAAACCTTCTGTGTTTAGTATGCTGAAAAGAACACTCTGCCTACACTTAAGCATGCTGAGGGCTCAGTGATGCTCTGGGGCTGCTTTGCATCCTCTGGCACTGGAAACCTGCAGCGTGTGGATAGCAAGGTGGATTCAGTGAAGTATCAGGAAATCCTAGGAGAAAACGTCATGCCGTCTGTAAGGAAGCTGAAGCTTGGGCATCATTGGACCTTCCAACAGGACAATGGTCCCAAGCATACCTCAAATTCCACTAAGGCTTGGATGCAGAAGTCCTGAAAGATTCTACAGTGGCCATTGCAGTCATCTGACTTGAACCCCATAGAAAATCTCTGGTGGGATTTGAAGAAGGCGGTTGCAGCACACAAACCCAAGAAGATTACTGAATTGGAGGACATTGCTCATGAGGAATGGGCTAAGATTCCTCAGGAATGCTGCCAGAAGCTGGTGTTTGGCTATGCATCTAGTTTGCAGCATGTCATAACAGCAAAAGGGTGCTCTACTAAGTACTGAAGATGCTTGCCATGAAGGGGATGAATAGTTTTGAGACTGGAGAAGTCATGATAAGTTGCATTTTCAGTTGACTTTGGGGACACCACCTGAAGCATTCGTTGTGTTGAGCTATTTCAATTGCTTTCGATTTGTTCATTGCAAACAGCTGAAAGTCTGTACATTTTGACAATCAACCTGATTTGCAATGGGGGTTGAATAATTTTGATTACAAGTGTACTCCAAGCTCCTTGGTGTGTCTCAAACATGATACTTCACTGTAAGGCCAGCATCAGTAGAATTGAGACCTACATTTGTTTACACATTTTATATCCTGGACCACAATATGCCTTGCCCCTGTACATCTGAACCCTCAGATCCTTAACAATGTTTCATTCTGGTCTAAAGCAATAGATTAAAAATTGGAAGTCCTTTGATATTCTTTAACTCAACTCCGCACAATTGAACATGAGCACACAAAGCAGCTTTAAGGCAATGGTTTAAGGATATTCAATTAGATCTGATACCTCTTCTCAAGGATATCTTTCCAACTAGCTCCTTCAACCTCTTTAGACCTCAATCCCTAATCATAGTAGGAGGACATTCTCCTTAGTCCTATTCAAATGGAAATGAACGATGGTGCTTTGGTAAAACTTACCTATACCTAACTACTGTGCAGCTTAACTAACTGCTCACAAGTTTTGCAATGCTAACAATGCAAATTTAGTTACTGTATATGTTATTTTAGAGTCTTTGTCTAATAAAAGTTACTGAACATAAAATTCATCAGGATACCTAGGGAATGTCTTGAGATGGGGTTCCACTCAAGAGTTTCTAAGATCTCTCTAAAAGTTACAGTAGGACATTGGCTAAAGATTCAATGGCCCCAAACCACATGGACTAAGTCTGTCTGTACTGGTGCAATGAAATTGAGCACTGAAAAGGCTCTTTGATATTTACAGATTGTTAGCTAAATAGCTTGCTGGTTTAAAGGAAAAGGATAAGCTTCCTAACACTGTCCTCAAAGGACAATATTACATTATATTCCACTTGTACTTCTACATTAAGAATTCTTTTTTTTAAGAGTTAGCATAGCCCAGTCCTGTCTCAGAACCCATAATGCCCCAGAGGAGAATCCATAATGCTGCAGCTTGTCTTCAGTCTTCTGCCTCCTAGTGTAATAAATATTAACCTCCAGCGAAGTCAAACTCTAGAGTCAAAATGCTAGATTTAGCTAATATCTAAAGAAGTTTATCCGTATCAGTCTCCAGTCCTGTTTCTACATAGCTATTATGCAAAATAATGATGAGAATGGGCAGCCTTGTTGGGTACCTCTCCTTACTGAGAAATACTCTGAATTATAGGAATGTAGTCAAACAGAAGCTAGTGATTCATCATGCAACTGTTAAATAAGGTGTACAATTTTTCTCCCACTGGACACCTACCTACCTACCTACCTATTTACATTTATTAGCTGCCCAGCTCCAATGGACTCTAGCAGTTCAAACAAACAGGGCCACTGAAGTTGGTCAAAAACTCTGAACATATCAAGGTTAAAGCAACCTATGGATTTTTAGGGACATTTCCCATAAAAATACAATTTAAAATTCTTATAATAAGATCTGTTATTTGCCTACCTTTAATAAACAGAGCTTGGCTCAAATTAATGTGTCCCTTTGATGCCAAATAAGCTATACAAATATTTTGATCTTGATTCAGGAGTGCAATTGGTCAGTGCAACTTAGTTAATTCTCTTTGTTAGACTTGGCATACCTGGACATAGTGCCAAGAATCAGGAATTTGATTACCCTGCAGTATGGAATTAAACCGAAAATGTAAATGGGGGATAATCATTTCTGAAAACCTTATATGTATAAACAGTTTTAATAATGCCATCCACCCAGTGCCAATTAGCATTGGGTAGATGGCTTACCTAATTTCAAATTTTGAATTACCTACTCTCTTTCCTCTTTGGAAAATGGTTGGTTGAGATTCATACTATGAATTTCTGATATAGAAGTGATTTTAACTGATTCTAAGAAAAATCATCTTTTTTTTGTTTAGATCTACTTGCTCTAAATAACAGTTTAGCATAAGAGTGCATGATCTATTTATTTAAATTCAGAAACAAGTATAGACATATTCTTGTATAATTTCCTTTCTCACATTTGTAAATTTCTCAGTGATCTTCTAAAGAGCAAAAACTAGTTAATGCACATCCCCTACCAAGCATGAAGTCACACGGTACTTGCAACTTTTGTTCATTATCATCTATCCTATGCTTTCAGTTAGAATTCTGGCAACCCCCTTCTCACACTTAACATATTTCCCAGGAAAAGCAGGAGTGCTGTCAAAGCTTTCCTTGTGCAAGCTCACTCTGGACATGTCCCTGTAGAACAGGAATACTATCAAAACTCAATGCCACTTTCTCAGAACATACCCACAGTGGGGTATGCCCATAAACCTGATCTTCTCTTTTAAAAAATGTAACCCCTGCTAAGTTGCTCATGACCATCTGGGTCATGACCAACAGTTTGAGAAGTCCTGTGCTAAGCAATCCCCTTTCTCATTCACTTGCTCTTTAAGATGACTCAATAGCTACAACTGGTCGAGAATGTGGGAGTGAGAGTTCTTTGGTATGCCCATGTAACCCCACTACTACATGAACTGTACTTGGTTGTCCATGAGGTTCTGGGTGTAGTTCAAGGTGCTACTGATTACTTATAAAGCCCTTCATGGCACAGGCAGGATATTTGCAGGATCATTTATCTCCATTTATCTCTGTTAGTCCAACAAGATCTGTTAGGATTGTTATGCTCTAGGTCCCACCAATTAAGTAGCATCATCTTATGGGACTGACCATGCCTGCCTAGGGAATAACATTCCCCTTGAGACTTGGATGGCCCTGATCCTGCCAGTCTTTACGAAGGCTTTGAAGACTTGGTTCTTCCTTCAGACTCAGAGACAGGATGTTACGTGAGCTGTTTTTGTTGCTCTGAATGTGAGTTTCCTCCAGTGCAATGTGTTTTAATGATTTGTGTTAAATTGGGGGGGGGGGGAGATGGGCGGTAATAGAAATTTGAATAATAAATAATAAATAAATTTTTAATGTTTTAACCCGGAGTTTCATGGCAAGTGTGCAGCCATATAAATTGAAACAATAAATAAATAAACCCCCATTTGTATGTATACATCTTCCAGAAGCCACACTTCCAAAATGGGCAGGGCCAGGACTCATATTTGGATGAATAAAAATGACTGGATGAATCCAATACTTTCGTTCAAATTTAGAGACTGAAAAATATTTCTTATAATAAAGCAATAGATAAAGAATATAATGGAAATGAACATAATTCTCAATCTGCATAAGCCAAATCAGAGTCTGGGACAGCTAATTCAGAGTTCACGTAGTTTATTTGTAAATTTGTTTCCCATTAAATTCCCATTTATGCTACAGAAGAAGATCATAAAAATTTTAACACATCGAGAACTAGTAACAATTTTCTTCTGTAATGAGCTGAGCCCCACAGCCTTCCGCACACATACCATCCCTTCTCTTAGAGTAGCTAGCACTTCTAGCCCTTTTTCTATCATATGCCAACCAAGAGTATGCTTTCCTGGTTGTTCATAGCAATTTATTTTATTATTTGTTTTTTTCAAATTTTGCCACCACCCATCTCCCCCCAGAATCATCAACATGAACATTTATCACTGGAATACAGACATGTGCATTTAACAGTCCTTTGCATTTAACATTGGGAATCCCCTTCCATTTTTTTCCTGAGCATTCTTCAGTGATAATATACCTGTTAATGCATTCACAGATTGAACTGACTGAATCAGTACATGAAGCAAATAGGTACTGTATAATCATCCCTCAAGTTTTAATTAATTAACTATCAAAGGATAATTTAGTAGACATTGCTGAGAGACCACAAAAATTACTGTCTTTTATCTCCCTGTGAAAGCCTGGATACATAAATGGAAATGTTTGTGTCTGTATAAAATCTAGAAACCAGGCTACATCAATATAAACTTTCCTTCACTGTTCAGTACAAATTAAGCACGTGCAATTATAATCTAGAACACTAGCTTCCCAGATTTAAATGGTGTAGAAATAAATTTTTAAAAAGCAATAGCAGCAAAATATTTACCTGTACAGTTCTCTGAACACCATCCACTTTAAGAGATAACAGGGCTGAAGCCAAGTTCCATTCACCAGTCACACACAGCTTTCTCCCATCAACTTCTACCTGTTGCGACACAAGGATATTATTACTATAAACCCAGACAAGAAGCAAATCTCAAGTTCATCACTGCATATAAAGAGGAAGCACCACATTAAAACAGATGGCTCCTAAGCCATCTGTCACAATTAGGTTTCTGCCACAAAAGATAGTGTTTATCAACAGAGTCTTCCTAGCATTGCCGAGGAAGAGGAAAAATATACTCACGGAAGTTACCTGTGGAAGGCATTAAGTAATTTGTACAAAGTATTGTGGACTTGGACTCCTCAGAGTCAGAGGCTGAGCCTGAGCAGCCTGATTCAGCAGGCTGCCAGCCTCATGAATTGGCAGACAATGGTCACTTGGGACTGACTCAGCAGGTACAGGAGGAATCAGGTAATTAGGGGCCTGAACCTGGAAGAGCACCTAGTCCCAGGATGTGTCGAGCCAAGCAGAGCCACTCTGCTCATGTCCTCCAGTAGCAAAGGCTCCAACACTCATAACTAAGCCATGCCTGTATCTGGTCTGTTTAAAAGCAGCTGGCAGTAGCCTGTCCTTCATTGAAAACCACTTGCCAGCCTCAAATCTCTCCATTCCTGTGTCTTGCTTCCTGTTCTGTTCCTTGACTTGACTCTTGGTGGTTAAACTTGGAACAGTTGAGTAACCCCTTTGGTGTTTGACTCTTGGACTGTTGTGGATTATGTTTGCTTTTCTAAGCCCATACTCCATTTGACTCTGGACTGAAATCTCTAACCATTCAGCTCCCAGGCAAGACCTCTCTCTCCTGTTGCTTAGAGAATGTTCCCTATTATTAGAAAAATGTTGCATTTTTCTAATCAAACATTAGCATTAAAACATTAATTAATCAGAGCAAAAGTTACTGAGCTTAAAAGCTGCAAAAGCTGGTAAGTTGTATGATATGGTTTAAAAGGAAATAGCAGAAAGTCTACAGAATTTGTAAACAAGCAGCACAGGAAGCAACTGGCAAGCTACTGCCCTGGTGTTCTTGGAAACTGTTGGCTGCTGAGGTGGGTACGTGTTATAGAATATTTATTAACCAACCACGACATGAGACCATCTACTAAGACTGCAAGGGAACCAATCTGGGAGAAGAAAATGCCAAGAGAGGGCAAAGTAGAAAGCAATCAGATGAAGATGGGACCAGCAGCTTGAATGCTGATTGGAACTGTGCTGTTGATTAAGAGCCTAGAAGGGATCTGACCATCATAGCAGTTCAAGACATATGTTAACCTCTCCACACTCCAGTTTCCTCTAACTTGTACTCTACCTGCTCTTCTGTTTTGCTAGGTCCCAAGTCAGTAAGTCAACCCAGGATAGCCTGTAAAATTTTGTAGTATTCCTGGACTATTAGGACTCTTATATCTTAAAGAGATGCTTTTATATTCTCTGTATTTGCTTTATGATGTTAATGTGTCAATATAAAATTGCTTGCCCATTGTTTTAGTGAAGGGTGGTAAAATTGTTTTGACTGCTCTGTTTTTCATTTGCCATATTGCTATGAAATGGGGAATTTGTCAGTAAAAAAAATGGATTTCAGTGTTTGCAGATGATTGATTCTGTTGCAATTGTGGAGCATATTATTCTTAATCTTGGTCTAAAGACAATTGATTACAATAAACTAGGAAAGACAATGAACACACATCCAATGCTCCAGGCCTCAGACTCAGGAGTGAGGGTAGGTTGTTTCTGTTAAATCTTCCTAGTGGTCCTAGTAAGAGACATGGATAATTGAATATCATAAACTACAAATATTCCTAGAGACTAATTTCATCCATTGAAAACATACCATAACAAATGAACAGGATGTATATATTAGGTCATTCTAGAAGTTAGTAGACTGAGTAAGTAAGACTGGAAGCACCAGAAATCTATTTGTGGTCTTAACATTAAGTTAATATAGTTTGGTCAAATAGAAAGAATAAATAAACATCTTGGCATAAAGCTGCTTTATACAAAAAGCCTGTATCAGTACATTGCTTTATACTGTTACTTATTTCAAAGGAAATAACGTAATGGATGGGGGTGGGGGTGGCATTATACATGAATATCTGCCAAATACATTTATGTTTATAAAGCTCTTTTCAATTTAATATGACTAGGGAATGTACAGTGGTTATTTCCAATGACTGTAATAACATGCATTCCTTCTATCCTTGAATTGACAGAAAAGTACATCAACATGTACTGTGTTGCCCCTGTGAATGAACTTTATTGTGCCTTAGTAGCAAAGCCAAAGAATGGTGCTGCCCCTACATAATTAACTATCTTTAATGATTCAATGCACTTCTACTTTTTTCACAAAAAAGGTATCATTTTCAAGCAAAAGGTTATACATTTTTTCTTGTAATATCCATACTGCTAAAAAAAGATCCCAAAAGAAATATCTAACCCATGCATTATATATCTAGAGGCTCAGCTACCTAATTATTGAACTTGTCCTTTTTTAAAAAACCAAACTAGATCAAATACTTAATCTGAATTTACTCAAAAAATACATTCATTTTCTCAGAAAATTATCCAGGCAGCCTTTTATCTGCCAGAACACCCAAGAATTTTTAAGTGCTGAGTTTCTGCCTTAAATGTACTTTTAAAACAAATTATATTTCAATTTCCTGAAAATTTTTAAAAATAAATAGGCAGCCAAAAACTAGCAGTATGTTTGCCTTCTCCACATTCAGATATGATTCAAACAACTTCTTGCTGTGACTGCAAATAATCTACAGATACATTCCTGAATTCCAAAAATCATATAAATCATATAACTCTTGCTTACTTATGCTCTGCAGAACTGAAAGCACTTAGTTTCCACTTCTGACAAATACACTTAGAAATAACTAATATTTACTACTGTAAAACACTGACTTTGGGAGCCAAATTTACTATGATGATGTTACCTAGTTGGGTAATGAAACATCTGCAAGCAAACAATCAAGCTCAGAGAGCACCATGCAAACTGCATTCTAACTATGTTAGAATAATATATTATGTACAACTACTGTTGTACATTTCTAACTGGCACTCTGATAAGATCAACTTCTTGAGTTCAAATTCTTCCAGTGGCATATTCACTGATGTTTAAAACATCCTTTTTGTATCAGATTCAATTTTGGGAAACCTATCTTTGCCTCAGCTTCTTGAACAGACACTTATTGCTAAATGCTAGAAATAACTCTGGGAGGTCTGATGTTGTATTTCTCTTTTTTTTTAAGTTGTAATGCAAAGGTTCACAACTTCTAGACTAAGGGCCCTGCATGGCATCTGAATGGTATGCTGGATGCCACACTCTAAAAAGTAGTGGTGGAGACAAAACACAGTCTAAAATTGATTATTTATTATTGTTTACATTTAAATGTAATTAAAATTAAATAGTATTAATACTTCTCTTCAGTAATTTTTTTCCTGTCACATTCTCTCTGAGGCCTGTTAAACTGGCCCTGGGGAGACATCTGACATTAAGTAACAGTCCTTGCACTTTCCCCAGCCTACACTGCCCACATATGCAATTTAAATTAGCATAAATTATAAATTAGCTTCAATGTAGATTTGCTATCTTACTTCAGAGTATCAAACATAAATGTTGAAGTTGAATCTCTGAAAGAAAGAACACTTCAGTAAAACAACACTAAAAACATCCCTTTTTATGGAAAAATCCATTATTCAATTAAATGTTGCTCCAATTCATGCATATTGCTTGACATATTTCTCACAGGACATCAAGCTTAATAAGTAGTCTCATCAGAAAAATGTTTTGAACATTCTTGATAGACTAAAAAATGTTTTTAAAGGCCTTTATGCCAATTGCAGCTTTGTAAAAAGTAAAATCACAGTCATGTCGAGGTTATCCCAATTAGGAATTGTACTTTTTTAAAGCTAAAGGAAGTAGGTAATCCTAACCTGGTGCCAAATTCTTCCAGGGTGTGCACACCTTTTCCTCTGTACTTACGTAAGTTGGAAAACTCAATGTTCCAAAGAGCTTATGGAAATGTTTTCACATTAGCTTTTTATCAATCCAATACCAGAAAAGTAAAACACATCAAAGTATCTACCATGAAACAATGAGGGAACAATATTTTATAAAATTAAGAGTTGCTGACTTTTTCTATCAGATATGAAAAGGAAAAACACCTAGGGCAAATGACTAAAATCTAGTTAATCTTCCATTGTCAAAGACATGAAAGAAGAGGGTCATTTACTAATTCAAAACGCTCCCAATATTCACACTATATTATTCTGAGAAAGAGAATGAAAATATATACTACATACAGAGAAAGAATTCTATCCTGAAGTACTAAAACAAATTGAATATTACTTTAAGAGGCAACTTAATTTGTGAGGTTTCTAGTGTGAATTTTTCCACAGAGTTCTATAGGAAATGCTTCTTTCTGCTCCTATTAAAATCTTCTGGGACAACCAGAAGAGCCTTCCAAATAGTGGTATACTCACTGCAGTATTAATTTGTGGTTGTATTACTTCAGACTTGGGCTACTGCTGCATAGAGTCTAATGAGGCTACCCTTGAAGGCTACTTCAATAGTGGAAGAAGCAGAGGCCCACAGGCTGGAGGCTTAAAGCTGCTACAACAGTGCCACACCAATACTACAGGAGCTGCACGGTTTGCCGGTTTGTACTTAAGGCACTAGCTCTGTTCTGTACAGAGCAAAAGTTATCAATAAATTATCAGAAAACTAAAGTTTCTGTCCAACATTGTCATAAAATTCACAAATGGCAAATAAATGGGATTCAAACTGAGCAGATGTGCACCTACAAATATCTTGGAGTGCAGTTTCAAGCTTCCCTAGCCTGGAACGCTCATTTTTTTAACCAGCTGTCACGTAGCATACCTCTACAGCTATTGCAAGATTCTACCACTCAAAGGGAACCCATTATATCCTTGCAGTTGCAAGGTTTTCCGAGCTAAGGCAGTCCCTCAGCTTCTTTATGGCTCCCAAGTTTGCTCTTTTGCAAAGTTAATATCCTCGAAACTATTCAAAGTAAGTTTATCAGAGCCACACTGATGGTTCCAAAAAGTACCAAAAATGCTATCCTATGTGAAGAGACAGGTATAGTCTAGTTGGAGACTATAGCATGGCTTCTTATTATTACCTTTTGGTTAAAGTTAATCTTACCTCCTATAGGTTTGGCCCCACTGGTACTTAGAGACCGTTTCAAATCATCATGGCTTAAAAAAGCCTTGGATAAAATTCATCTACAGAGCTTCTCTATGGAAAGTCTGTGCTCATTAGGTCTTGACAATGCTAGAAGTGCCCTCAAACAACAAAGTTGGGATATGAATCTCCAAACAAATTTAAGCTAGGTGTTACTAGCTCAACAGAAACTTTAAACCAAATGCCTCTTTGTTGTTCCTCCTACAAGGACTCTAGACAGACCTTCATTTATCTGACTTGGAAGAATTCTCCAGGCAGCAGGGAGTGATAGATATATAGATATAAAAATTTTATTAAGAATTTTGTTTATAATACTAAAATCTAACACAAAGAAAGAAAAGAGAATAGAAGGGAGTAAAAGTGCAAGGAAAAGAGAAGAAAAAGTAAGAATAAAGAAAAAAGAAATATATAAAGAAGTACTTCAAACCTTGATCACAAGTATAAACAAAGTTAGTGACTCTTAACCCCCTCTAAGGTTACAAACATTTATTTCTTCATCCCATATTTTACCTTATCTATAAACAAATACACAAAACATGATCTTTTCAATACTGGTGTCAGCAGAAAGTCCATAAAGGGTTAGCAGAAGTAACAACTGACCTTGTTTTAACCTTGATCAAATCAACTAATTTTATATTCCTTCCTTTTACTTCTAACAGTCTTAACCTTTAGTTCATTCAAATATTGTTGTAAGATTTGATTTATCTTCATTTCTTCTTTGTCCCATCACACAGAGTTCTTCAAGACTTTACAACCCTCTTTTGTAAATCCAATAGGAAAAAATTATCCTCTTGGTTTATCATTTGTATTTCCCTTTTAAATTTTAAAACCTCAGCCAGTTTCTTTTGTATGTCCAGTAAGACATCCTTTTCTAAATCATTCTCTTGGCCTGTCAGTTTTAAATCCACTTTCGGTACCATCTCTATCTTGTCAGATAAAATTTGTTCTACATCTGTCATTTCTTCAATAACATCTTTTGGACAGTCTATCCCCAGAAGCAGATATCATTACTGACATTGTTTGATATTGGGGCTTCTATTTTCTGATTCCATTTTTCAAAAGCCTCCTTCAGTAGTTTTATTGTTATAAAGTTTTGCATCATTTTATAGGCTTGTAATTTTTTCCTCCACCTAAAATCTTCAGTTCCCTCTAGTGTCCAGTTTCTGAAATCATGAAAATTACTTATCTTTGTTACGTCTTGTAAAAACCAAAACAGAATCTATTTCCCACAAGAAGCTGTTTGTTCTTTATAATTAATTCCAAAATCTTATTGTAAAAGTTTCAATATTCCAATTTTATTTGGACCCTTAGTCTGTTTATAACTGTCTAAGATCAAAATATTATTTAGCTTTTTGCTGTTTATTTCAGATCCTTTAAATTCTTAAGCTTACAGTATGATTAAATTTTTCTTTCATTCAGGATTAAAGGCAGACTCACCCAGCATTTTCAAACTTGTCATTCCAAAGGTCTCTAATAGCTTAGAAGTAGTTAATGAGCAATATCCAAAAGTGATTAGAAAGTGCGGTTCACGAACTTAGTGTCCATTAAAAGTCTCTGCCCCAGTTGCAAGCAAGATGGCTAATCCTGTTGTCTCCTGGCATTTAAACCCTTGGAAAACTGCTATCCTGTGGTCTCCTCATGAGAAGCAGCCATCTGGAGCTCATGCGGGTGATCTCCCATCCTCTACTCACCCGTTCCTTGGTCTTTGCCACAGTTGGCAGCTCCACTTTCTCAGAGCTATCTTCAGTTCACCGTACCATCCCCGGAAGTCCCCCATTTAGTGCTACTTCTTTTGGATAAGAATTCAGAAAAATCCTCTCAAGTTGCCCAGTCCTATGCCACCATTTGTACAATACAATGCACTATTAACTAAGTTTGGATACTTATTTATTCACTCTAATATTATATATATTATACTATACATATTATTATTTATCCCTTGAACCTGTTATAGTCATTTGTTTTTCTGGTATGTATGCATGTATGTCTTCAGCAAAGGATCGTTACCTTTTCGTGGTGCTGAAGCTAAAGCACCTCAATGATGCCACGAGCAAAACCGTGAAGGGACACCCAAGACAGGAAGGTCATGACAGAGAGGTCAGACTAAACGCGATCCCTGGGGAAGGTAATGGCAACCCACCCCAGTATTCTTGCCATGAAAACTAAATGGATCAGTACAACCAGAGATATGTCGGTATACCATCGGAAGATGAGACCCCCAGGTCGGAAGATGGTCAAAATGCTATTGGGGAGGAACAGAGGATGAGTTCAACTAGCCCCAGACGTGATGACGCAGCTAGCTCAAAGCCGAAAGGACGGCTAGCGGCCGACAGTGCTGGTGGTGAACGGCAAATCCGATGTTCTAAGGATCAACACACCATTGGAACCTGGAATGTAAGATCTATGAGCCAGGGCAAATTGGATGTGGTTATTGGTGAGACGTCAAGATTAAAGATAGACATTTTGGGCGTCAGTGAACTGAAATGGACTGGAATGGGCCACTTCACATCAAATGACCACCAGATCTACTACTATGGACAAGAGGACCACAGAAGAAATGGAGTAGCCTTCATCATTAATAGTAAAGTGGCTAAAGCAGTGCTTGGATACAATCCAAAAAATGATAGAATGATCTCAATTCGAATTCAGGGCAAGCCATCTAACATCACAGTGATCCAAATATACGCCCCAACCACAGATGCTGAAGAAGCTGAAGTACAGCAGTTCTATGAGGATCTGCAGCACCTACTGGACGACACGCCTAAAAGAGATGTTATTTTCATCACGGGAAACTGGAATGCTAAGGTGGGCAGTCAAATGACACCTCGAATTATAGGTAAGCATGGCCTGGGAGAACAAAACGAAGCAGGACACAGGCTGATAGAATTTTGCCAAGACAACTCAATGTGCATAACAAACACCCTCTTCCAGCAACCTAAGAGACGGCTTTATACATGGACTTCACCAGATAGACAACACCGAAATCAGATTGACTACATCCTTTGCAGCCAAAGGTGGCAGACAGCTATACAGTCGGTAAAAACAAGACCTGGAGCTGACTGTAGTTCCGATCACAAACTTCTTCTTGCACAATTTAGGATCAGACTAAAGAGATTAGGGAAGACCCACAGCTCAACTAGATATGAGCTCACTAATATTCCTAAGGAATATGCAGTGGAGGTGAAGAATAGATTTAAGGGATTGGACTTAGTAGATAGGGTCCCAGAAGAACTATGGACAGAAGTCCGCAACATTGTTCAGGAGGCGGCAACAAAATAGACCCCAAAGAAAGAGAAAACCAAGAAGGCAAAATGGCTGTCTGCTGAGACACTAGAAGTAGCCCAAGAAAGAAGGCAAGCAAAAGGCAACAGTGATAGGGGGAGATAGGCCCAATTAAATGCAAAATTCCAGAGGTTAGCCAGAAGAGATAAGGAATTATTTTTAAACAAGCAATGTGCGGAAGTGCAAGAAGACAATAGAATAGGAAGGACAAGAGACCTCTTCCAGAAAATTAGAAACATCGGAAGTAAATTCCAGGCCAAAATGGGTATGATCAAAAACAAAGATGGCAAGGACCTAACAGAAGAAGAAGAGATCAAGAAAAGGTGGCAAGAATATTCAGAAGACCTGTATAGGAAGGATAACAATATTGGGGATAGCTTTGATGGTGTGGTCAGTGAGCTAGAGCCAGACATCCTGAAGAGTGAGGTTGGATGGGCCTTAAGAAGCATTGCTAATAACAAGACAGCAGGAGACGATGGCATCCCAGCTGAACTGTTCAAAATCTTGCAAGATGATGCGGTCAAGGTAATGCATGCTATATGCCAGCAAATTTGGAAAACACAGGAATGGCCATCAGATTGGAAAAAATCAACTTATATCCCCATACCAAAAAAGGGAAACACTAAAGAATGTTCAAACTATCGAACAGTGGCACTCATTTCACATGCCAGTAAGGTAATGCTCAAGATCCTGCAAGGTAGACTTCAGCAATTCATGGAGCGAGAATTGCCAGATGTACAAGCTGGGTTTAGAAAAGGCAGAGGAACTCGGGACCAAATTGCCAATATCCGATGGATAATGGAAAAGGCCAGGGAGTTTCAGAAAAACATCTATTTCTGTTTTATTGACTATTCTAAAGCCTTTGACTGTGTGGACCATAACAAATTGTGGCAAGTTCTTAGTGGTATGGGGATACCAAGTCATCTTGTCTGCCTCCTGAAGATTCTGTATAACGACCAAGTAGCAACAGTAAGAACAGAGCACGGAACAACGGACTGGTTTAAGATTGGGAAAGAAGTACGGCAGGGCTGTATACTCTCACCCTACCTATTCAACTTGTACGCAGAACACATCATGCGACATGCTGGGCTTGAGGAATCCAAGGCTGGAGTTAAAATCGCTGGAAGAAACATTAACAATCTCAGATATGCAGATGATACCACTTTGATAGCTGAAAGCGAAGAGGAACCGAGGAGCCTTATGATGAAGGTGAAAGAAGAAAGTGCAAAAGCTGGCTTGCAGCTAAACCTCAAAAAAAGCAAGATTATGGCAGCCAGCTTGATTGATAACTGGCAAATAGAGGGAGAAAATGTAGAGGCAGTGAAAGACTTTGTATTTCTAGGTGCAAAGATTACTGCAGATGCTGACTGCAGTCAGGAAATCAGAAGACGCTTAATCCTTGGGAGAAGAGCAATGACCAATCTCAATAAAATAGTTAAGAGCAGAGACATCACACTGACAACAAAGGTCCACATAGTTAAAGCAATGGTGTTCCCCGTAGTAACATATGGCTGCGAGAGCTGGACCATAAGGAAGGCTGAGAGAAGGAAGATCGATGCTTTTGAACTGTGGTGTTGGAGGAAAATTCTGAGAGTGCCTTGGACTGCAAGAAGATCCAACCAGTCCATCCTCCAGGAAATAAAGCCAGACTGCTCACTGGAGGGAATGATATTAAAGGCAAAACTGAAATACTTTGGCCACATAATGAGAAGACAGGACACCCTGGAGAAGATGCTGATGCTAGGGAGAGTGGAGGGCAAAAGGAAGAGGGGCCGACCAAGGGCAAGGTGGATGGATGATATTCTAGAAGTGATGGACTCGTCCCTGGGGGAGCTGGGGGTGTTGACGAGCGACAGGAAGCTCTGGCGTGGGCTGGTCCATTAAGTCACAAAGAGTCGGAAGCGACTGAACGAATAAACAACAACAAATGCATGTATGTATGTATATAACAGTTCTATTTTTGATAGTTTATTTTATCTGACCATATGGCTGTAATAAATGGTTTGGTTTGGTTTTGATTCTGGATATAATTCAAAGTGCTAACTATTACCTATAAAGCCTTCCACGGTTAAGGTCCAAGCTACTTATGGGAATATCTCCTCCAAGGAGAATCTACCCATCCCATTCAATCCATGAAGGATGCTCCTGGGTTACCCCTCAACAAATCAACAAGGGATGAGCTCAAAACCAGGCCTTTTCAATAACTGCCCTGTGCTTGAGGAATATGATATCTTCTGACATCCTTTATTTATTTGTACATACTTTAAAACTGCCCAATAGCGAAAGCTATTACGTGGTCTCCACACTCCTATCTTTTTATATAGCAGCAAGTATCTCTCTCTTTAACCTCAGCATGCTTTTTTTTAATGCACATACATGTTTTTGTCATTTATCCATATTATTCCTGTTATATTTATTTGTCTATTGAAAAGATTTATATGGCCACCCATCTTATATAAAGTACCTGTTAAATAACAATTACATGACAAAAGACCAAAAAAAAATTTTTTTTAAACTTCAAACCTGCAAGCATCATAACAACCCCATCACAGGACCACAAATGCCAGACTCCCCTCCCAACCCCAGCACCTGAGAGAAAAGCCAGGTCTTAACGGCCTTCCAGAAGGCAAGGAAAGTAGGGCCCTCCGCACCTCAGGTGGGAAGGTGTTCCACATGGTAGGTGCAGCTACAGAAAAGGCTCACTTGACAACATTTAAGAGAAGAAACCCGGAGCTGGGTAGATGTCCTCAGAGAGAGGCAGTCCCACAGGTAACCTGGGCCCATGCCATATAGGGCTTTAAGGGTGATAACCAGTACCTTGAATTGCACCCAGAAAGAAACTAGGAGACAGTACAGTTCACACAGCAGCAATATAACACGGGCAAACCACAGGGCACTCAAGACTGCACATGCTGCATTCTGGATCAGTTGAAGCTTCCAGGTAGTCTTCAAGGACAGCCCCACGTAGAGCATGTTGCAGTAGTCCAAATAGGAAGTGACCGATGGTATATTAATATATCTATCTATGTATATATGTAAATTCATTCATTGTATGAGTTTTTATTTGGATGATAGTTGCCTTGAGTACCTGGTGCTTTGCAGGATATAAATGTTAATGACTAAATAAAATATGTCTGTGAAATGTGTGTTTCTTTGTTTATCTGTAGGTTCATTTGAGTTACCACTTCCTAACAAGAAGTTAGAAAATAAATAGCATAAACAATTTTTGTATCAGACCAAGACTATACTACCATAAAATGTAAATATTTACATATAGACAGTACAATTTATTTAAACCACCTGTTTTCATTCTAGTTTTGTACCTGTAAAAAATGTAGACACTTGTTCCTGTGACAATAATAGTCAATTATCTAATGAAACTGGCCACAGATTTAGGGCAAAAGAAAAGCACTTCAACATACAAAGCGTAACAGTTGATAGTGCTCATCATCCAGTGATGATCACTGCCTTAATTGGCTTGGCTCTATGGAGGAAAAATAATTAAAATAATGCAAAATAATTTATGCAACGTCATCACAATGCACTCTTGTGGTCCCTGTTCATTAAAAAAAAAAGCATTGTAGGATTCTGTGGAGAAGATCTATTGATCGCAATTAGTCATAGTAGTTAAATATTGTTTTAGGTTCAAAAGTAATGTAATTCTGAATACTGATATCTGGTGATGAACCAGAGGAACAAGGTATTTTTATAAACTATTTGTTTATTCCTAGGAAAAAACTTTCTGATAGGTCAATTTGGGAGGCAAAGTTAAATTATCTAATCTGATCAGTATGGCTCTTCTTACATCACTTTACATGATGCTTTAGCTACAGAATGAAGAAAATTTATGAATGCTTCTACTAACTGAAACAGTTGAGTATTACAGACTATTTTTAAAAAATTGGTATCTGGCCATTTTGCAATTTCACAGGTCTTTGTTGAAAACATAAAACTATATTCATGAAGTAGATACTGTTCTAAGAGAATGAGCTTTGATGACTTTAAAAAAAGTGGGATTTCTGGCTTTGAAATGGCTAAGAATGAATTTCAATCACCATACTAACAAAAGATCCTCTTTTTCTTTTTTTTTAATACTGTGATAATCAATCACAAAAAGGATGTTTTATTGAAATTCATAAATATGAGATTTATCATGGTCAGCACACACAAATCTCTATTTTTTTAAAAGAAAAATCAAGGGCAAATTCCCTTCATCTTCTTGTGTCTTTTTGCACACTTTAGGTTCCAGATGGTCTGTTGCTGAGAAATCAAGACAACTTTGGGTAAAGGTCTACCCTGGATATAAGTCTTGACATTTTGACTTAGATTACAAGATGAAATTTAAATACTGACATTCCTCATTTCCACATAAAACGTTAATGAGCATGGAACAATTGAAGGAGCTGAAAGAAGAAGTGCTGAACTTCTCCCTCCTTCAGTATTTATTTCTTTCAATTTACATTGCCACCCCTCTCATCAAATCAACTCGATAGCAGTAATTTCCCCCTCTCACTAAAGCAATTGCTAGAGCAGCAATTCCTCCTAGATACTCTTCTATTAACTAGGTTCAATCTGCTGATGACAAAAAGCAGGAGTGAAAAAGCTGGGAAGAATCTTCAAGCTGAATTCCGCTTCATTTCTACCTTTATTCATGAAGGGACAGATTCTTGTTTAATGATGCCATCTACCCTACAGTATATCTGATTTGGATCATAAAAGCTCCACTGAACAAAATTTAAGACTTTAAGTCAAAATGGGTACCAGTTACATTACAGAGCACACACTCATTGAAAAGATCCTAGAAGCAATTTCCAGTGTCTTCAGTTAAATGTGACAAGAGTGGGAAAGACCACTGTGAGAGATTAGAGGCTGGCAGGAGTCATAACAGAGATAGATGAATCTGATCTGACTAGGTATAAGATGCATGTTATTTGCATTCAACTTCTGTAAGAAGACTGTCTTCATTTCTAGTAAACGAGCATGTATGAGAAACATGTAATTGATCCTCCCTACCTAGTGCATCAACATCTTCTACTTTTACCAACAGTCAGATACTGATACAAAATGAGTTCTTAAACAAAGCTGGGCTTTCTTAATAACAACAGTTGTATAAACATAAGGTTCTCTTTGTTAAAGAGAAACAGACATCAAAAAGCAGTAAAACATGGAGCCTTAAATGCCTTTTTGTTTGAAAAAAATGTGTTTGAAGCAAGGTGCTTCTAGTTATGGGTGAATGCAATGAGAATTCAGCTGCAACAAATGGACATCCATCCCCTGTGAAGGACTAATTAGATCCATCTGAGAAACTATGTCTACACTGCTTTAAACGTTTCAAAAAAGAAAGCTCTGGTCTAGTCTTTCGAAAAGGCTACATCAAAACAGTTAGTCACAGCTGATGCACATCTAGCCAGTACAGTAGTGTTACTTTCTTTTCATTCTATAAAGCATTAAAAGCCACATTAAAGTCATGATAATAAGCCTGTCTTGCCCTGAGAAAGGCAATGAAATTTAGAGCAAAGAAAGCAAGCTTTGGCAGCATCATTCTGAGAAATCTCCCTACTGGGCATGAATTTCAGAGGTACTGTAGCAAGATGAAATAGCCCACACATCAGACATGTTCCATTAGATAAAACAGTTAAAAATGAAGGGCTAATATTCAGGATATAGAGGGTTAACTATTTCTTTGGTGGATTCATGTCTGATCCTTCAACTCCATCATAAAAATGCTAATAGATACAATTGAGTATGGGCAAACCAGCAGCAGGAGTTCACAGTTATAAGTTATGTCTTCAAAAGTCTACTTACTATGAGATTATGCATGTCTTATTTATCTCAGTGATGCCAAACATTAGGATTGGTATAGCCAGTGTGGGCTTACAGCAGTGTCCAGATGTTTGCTAGCACTGGGACCAGAAACCAAAGGACTGATTGCATAGACTTTTCAAATGCACTAGCAATGGAAACTGTATTTATCAAATAACTTCTTACAAGGCTCAAAATATGCTAGGAATAACCATCAGGAGCAATTTGTTTCTACAGTTAATTTTTTTTTCTGAAAAATGGCTCTACGGCCATAAGCTATGGCATGAAGAGGTGCTTTTTGGTGCTAATGAGAAAAATAAACATTACTACCCCAAAAGACAGAAAAAGAATAAAAGAATTTAAAAATTAAACTTTACAATAGATTATTTTCATTGTATGAGCTGAACTCTAGTTAATTAAAGACTACCCCTCATGATGATCCTGCAGCAGAGGTAAAAGAAGGAAGTGCAAGAGCCAGGTCCCTTGGTCATACACAGTAAGAAGGAAGGAACAAAACACTCCTTAGTTCTAGAACATTGTCTGACGTGCCACAGTGGAGTCCAGAAATGTACATTGATAAAAAAAGAAGCATTTCCTTTCAAAAGTTGAATACTATACCCCATCATTTTCATTGAATGACCCAGAATTCCAGTGTTTTAAAAAATATTCTAGAAGTGGTATCAAACCATCTAAAATTCTGCCAACATATGCCCATAGGGGCAATTGATAGGAAAAGTAAGCAGAAAAGATCTCTTGAGGCAGCAGGTAAAAAAAGGAGAGAATTTCTATAGTAGAAAATAGGGAGATGATTAGGATAAATGAAATATATAAAAACATCTCTGCCCTAATTACCTTCCCAGGGACTTGTAGAAACAATAAAGCCTGTCAGCTTCACCATAAAACATATAGAGTGCCAAGGAATTTTGACAAAAGCAGGAGAAAATACTAGGAGCTAAACATAGGTTGTGGGAAGCAAGGATAGCTTAAGATACTCCCTTCACCATAATTAAAAAAAAAACAATGCTTATTAAATACCACCTCTTTATTCTCTCAAAGCCACCATCGTCTTTGTAATCCTACCCTAGCTACCTCATGGTTCCACCCTATCCCACTGACCTCAACAAACACCTGATGGTGCTGCTGTATCCAATCACATGTATAGTCCAATTTTCATAACATTATATACCCACCCCTTTTTAGGTTAGCCTCAGCTGCCCCTGGAACTATAATAAACTATCTGTGGTTTAGTGGAATATCTATCAATCAATAAAATTTACTAAAGTCTAAGGGAACACGATAGACTTTGCTTAATATCTAAAAACCCCAGGTGTCTCTTCCTTGAATGAAAGTTTTGTAGTTGGGACAAAATCATAGAAAAGTTTCTTTCTCTGTCACAACCTCTATCTGCCTGACCTCTGTAGGCTTGGGTGCTAGGAAAGGGGGCTTCAAAGATGAGGACGTTTTTAATAAAATGCACAGTTAAACTGTGGATGGACACCAAATTAGTGGTTTTATAAGGGGGCTGGACAATTCATACAAGATCAAGCTATCAAGAGCCATCTACCACTTGTGATCTTTATAAGCTATTTCTTCAATGACAGGCAATATATTTTAATTACCAATTGCTAGAGAGATATACTGGTAGACGGCTATTATTGTTCTGTACATTCTTCCTTAACACATCCATTAGGCCAATGTGCAACATAAACTTCTAGACTAGAATCACATTCACCTGATCTAGCATGTCTCTTCTAAGAATCTTTCTTGTCAGAAAGATGAGCAGACAGTTTTTCAAACTGCAGCAACCTAGCTGACCTTGGCTATCTCAGACGCTATAGAAGATTGCATCTGGCTCATCTTTGGAGAAGGGACCTTCACGAAATACCAGAGCTTCAGACTAGATTGCAAACACATCCTGGAGGGGCCATGCTGGAGGGAGCATCAATGGGAGCTGTGTCCCAATGTGGCTGAAGGGGACAAGTTTGACTACTAATTAATCTTTATTTTATTTTTAGTCTGCCAAATAACCAAAGTTCCCTGAGCAGGTTATACAACTAGAATCCTGGATTAGAGTTTGAAAAGTCCTACAAAGGTACACATGTTTCTATTTATTATAATCAAGCCATTTATAGCATTAGAAATCTCAATTGTGAACTAAGTTATATTGTTTCTAAAATTCAGAAATAAAACATGCCATTGCTTCCAAAATTTAAGTGCTTCTGTTTTGTAGACACAGAGCCAGTTTGGTGTAGTGGTTACGGCATCAGGCTAAAAATCAGGAGACAGTGAGTTCTAGTCCTGCCTTAGGCACAAAGCCAGATGGGTGACCTTGGCTTTGTGCCTAATACTTTCCTCTACCTATCTTTAGTCCCCTCTACTGTCCAGTTTTTGACATGAAATTCTTTATCTATGTTATGTTTTATAAAAATCAAAACAGGGTCTATTTCCCATGAGAAGCTGTTTGTACTTTTTAATTAATTCCAAAATCTTATTGTAAAAGTTTCAATATTCCAATTTTATCTGGACCCTTAGTCCATTTATAACTTTCTAGGATCAAAATCTTATTTATTTGCTGTTTAGTTTGGAGTCTTTAAATTCTTAAACTTATGGTTAAAATGTTCTTTCATTCAGGATTAAAGGCAAACTCACCTGGTGTTTTCAGACTTGTCATACCAACAGTCTCTAATAGCTTAGAAGTAGTTGATGAGCAATTTCCAAAAATGATTAGAAAGTGAGGTTTGCAAACTTAGTGTCCTTTAAAAGTCTCCACCACAGTTGAGAGCAAGACAGCTAATCCCATCATCTCCTGGCCCGCTGCCCTGTGGTCTCCTTGTGGGGAGAAGCCATTCAGAGCACATGTGAGCGATCTCCCATCCTCTCTTAATCCAGAGAGGTTCCAAGGAACCAGTCTACTCACCAGTTCCTTGGTTTTTGCCAGGGTCATCAGCTTTGCTTTTGCAGAGCCATATTCAGTTCGCCACTACTCCCCCAGGGTCCAGCAATGGTTTCTTAAGGAGGGGGCGAACAAGTGCCCCCTTAAGAGGCAGAGGAACAATCCCCTCACCCAAGGAGGAATTCACCACCTCCAGAACCCACTTACATGGCACCCCCCAGGCAGCTTTAATTAGCAGATCTAAGGAGCAGATGGCCGAGCTCACAGTCATAAGAACCCTGTCCACTTCCTCAGGCCCAGCAAATTCAAACTGTTCCCAGATAACAGGACAAGATTCTGCCCTGGGCACCTCCCCAGGACCTGCAACAAGGCCGGTGTCCAGTTAAGAACAAATTCAAGCTACTTTATCCAACAAGTACTGAGCAAATTCTTCTGCACAGCCTTGTCCAATCTCCCAAATTCTCATAAATTTCATGTTCACATATGATGTTCTAATTTGAAAAGTTTATTTGACCATAATTTATTTGAACATAAAGGACTATTGCTTTAATCCAAGAATCGAGCTGAGACCAACAGTACGTTGTCTGTTTTGTTCTGCTGCCTGCCTTAGATCTTCCCTCATAAAAGCCATCACCTTCGTTCATAACCTTCTGTAACCATGGCATGAGTCATCGCAGCTGGAAGGTAAACCTACAAGAAATGGCTAAAACCTGTGTAAGGGGTCTTTTGGACGGCGGTCAAAGGGAATTCCAGTGGTTGGATTTCAATGGAAGTCCAATGAATATGCCAATTTCATTAGGCAGTGACTCACTAATCATTTTACATAAGTTTGAAAACAAACCAAAATCAGTGCCTTCTTGCCAAGTGCTTATAAATAAATTAGAATTTGAATATGGACAATAGGGCTGTGCAGCACTTTGGAACAAGTGAAGAGGGTGCTTCAAAGCAGGTGTGGGTACTTACAGTCAGGACCAAAAATATTGGAACAAGGTAACTGTACTGGCATTTGGCCTCTGTACATCACCACATTGAAGTTGAAAGGAAACACACACAGATAGGAGCAAAGTCAGGACTTTCAGCTGTCATTCAAGGGGTTTGACAAAAGTGGGGCACTAACCATTCAGGAAGTACAGCCAGTGGCATACACACCCCCATCATTGGTGGCTCATAAGTAATGGAACGAATGGCTGACAAGCAGCTGCATGGCCAGGTGTGGCCTGTTTCCTGGGTACCCCATGACCAATCAAGCAGATAAAAGGCCTGGAGGTGGTTCTGAGTGGTACATTTGCATTTGGTAGCTGTTCACTGGAACTCTTAACATGAGGTCCAAAGAGGTGTCCATGCGAGTGAAGGAGGCCATCATTAGGCTGAGAAAACAAAATAAACCCATCAGAGAGATAGCAAAAACATTGGGAGTGGCCAAGACAACAGTTTGGAACATCCTGAAAAAGAAGGAATTAACTGGCAAGCTCAGCAACAGCAAAAAGCCTGGAGGACCACGGAAGACAACTAAAGTGGATGACCGACTGCAGAATTCTGCTCATGGGGAAGAACAACCCTTTCAAAACATCTAGCCAGGTCAATAACACTCTTGTAGAGGTAGGCATGTCATTGTCAACATCTACAGTCAAGAGACAGCTTTATGAATGTAAATACAGGGGCTTCACAACAAGGTGCAAACCACTGGTAACGCTCAAGAACAGAAAGGCCAGATTAGACTTTGCCAGCAAACACCTGCTGTAAAAAAGCCTGTCCAGTTCTGGAATAAGATTCTTTGAATTGAGGAAACCAAGATTAACTTGCACCAGAATGATGGGAAGAGAAAAATATGGAGAAGGAAAGGAACAGCTCATGATCCAAAGCATACCACATCATCTGTCAAACATGGCGGAGGCAGTCTAATGGCATGGGCGTGTATGGCTGCCAATGGAACTGGGTCACTGGTGTTTCTTGATTACCTGACTGCTGATAAAAGAGCAAGATGAATTTTATTTATTTATTTATTTATTTATCTATCTATCTATCTATCAAATTTTATCACCCCGCATCTCCCTCCCAAGGAGGGACTCTGGGTGGTTTACAATAAAATAAAGTTAAAAACCAAAACAATTATAAATACAATAAATACAATAAAAATAAGAATAGAATGGAATCAAGAGGGGCAAGAGTTCTTTATCAGCCCGTGAGTGTAGTAGGTCCATCCGAAGTCACTCTAGGGCGCTAGCCATCCCCAAGTACGGCTATTCCCCCTTCCATTCTAACCCTGCTGACAAAACCAGCTCTTTAATCTTTTTCGAAAGTCCAGGAGAGAGGTGACCTGTCTCACCTCTGGGGGAAGGATGTTCCAAGGGCGGGAGCTATTGCAGAGAAGGCATGCAAGGAGAAGGCTAGGTGGAATTCTTTTATGGATGGGGTCCGCAACATGCCCTCCCTGCATGACCAGGTGGGGCGGATCGATGTAATCGGGACGAGACGGTCCCTCAGATATCTTGGTCCCATGCCATGTAGGGCTTTAAAGGTAATAACCAACACCTTGAATTGGACCTGGAAGCAGACTGGGACCCAGTGCAGCTCACACAACAAAGGTGTTACATGTGCAAACCTTGGAACACCCAGGATTGCCCGCGTGGCTGCATTCTGGACCAGTATGTATGTATGTATGTATTATATTTTTATCACCGCCCATCTCCACCATATGGGGGACTCGTAGTTATAGCTTCTGGATACTCTTCAAGGGTAGCTCCATGTACAGCGCATTACAGTAGTCTATAAAGGAGGTGACCAGGGCATGAGTGACTGTTCAAAGGGCCTCTCAGTCCAGGAAAGGGCATAACTGGCACACAACTCAAAGTTGCACAAAAGCCCTCCTGGCCACGACTGCCACCTGCTCCTCGAGCAGGAGTTGTGAGTCCAGGAGGACCCCCAAGTTACGCACCGGGTCTGTCTGGGGCAGTGTAATCCCATCCAGCACTAAAGATGACAATTTCCCAGAACCCAAGGTGCCATTAATCCACAGCCACTCCATCTTACTAGGGTTCGGTCGAAGCCTGTTGTTCCCCATCCAGACCCCCACAGCCCCCAGGCACCTGAAGAGGGTGGTCACGGCATCACTTACTTCACCTGGGATGGAGATATATAACTGAGTATCATCCACATATTGATGATACCTCATCCTGTGGTGACAGATGATTTCGCCCAGAGGTTTCATGGAGATGTTAAATAGGAGAGGAGAGAGAACCAAACCCTGCGGCACCCCACAAAGAAGGCACCGTGGGCTGGATTGCTGACTGAAAGGGGTCTAGATAATCCATTTCATCCAGGATCCTCTGGAGCTGCAGCACCACTACTTTCTTGACCACCTTTTCCAAAAAGGGGAGGTGGGAGACTGGATGAAAATTATCCAATACAGTAGGGTCCAGCGATGGTTTCTTGAATTCTGAAGAGTGTAGGGCTATACTTTCTGCTCAGATTCAGTCACATGCTGCCAAAAATGATAGGATGCCGCTTCATATTGCAGATGAATAATGACCCAAAACATACAGCAAAAGCTACCCAAAAATTTCTCAAGGCAAACAAGTGGGATGTTCTTCAATGGCCAAGTCAGTCACCTGATCTCAACCCAATAGAGCATGCTGTTCACTTACTGAAGACAAGACTGAAGGCAGAAAGACCCACAAACAGGTAGCAGCTGCAGGCAGCTACAGTAAAGGCCTGGCAAAGCATCTCGAGGGAGGAAACTCAGCATTTGGTCATGTCCATGGGTTCCAGACTTCAGGCAGTCATTGACTGCAAAGGATTTTCATATAGGTATTAAAGGTGATCCTTATGTTTGTAATGATGTTGGTTTGTTCCATTACTTATGAGACACCAATGATGGGGTGTGTGTATGCAACTGGCTGTACTTCCTGAATGGTAAGTGCCCCACTTTTTTCAAACCTCTTGAATGACAGCTGAAAGTCCTGACTTTGCTCCCATCTGGGTGTGTTTCCTTTCAACTTCAATGTGGTGGTATACAGAGGCCAAATGCCAAAACTGTTATCCTTGTTCCAATATTTCTGGTCCTGACTGTACATGGAACTCGTGGCAACTCCTTAAAGCAGTTGCATCTTTTCCCAGAATGACATGGCTGTCCTCTGCAACTGAAGTGCAATTTCAAAATAAAAGTACTTTTGGGAAGCAGTTGTCAAGAGGTGCTACATGTGAACCCATGCACATTCTGACACACCTTTTTCTATTTGAAGCTGAAGTCCTGTACAGGCATCATGAACAAAATGGACTTGTAACACCTAAAATCTAATACATTATTTTGATATGAGCCTTTGATGATTACATTACATGCTTTAGATGAAACTGATCTAGTCCCCCAAATCTTAACCCAAAATACACTTAATAGACTTTAACGTGCAACAAGATTTGTAGCTGATTTCCCAGAAGCAGACCAACAGAAGTATCCCTCTCTGGAAACTATTCAGATGCTTTCATTCTTCAGTCTAAATTTTGGAACCATAATCAAACATACCATACAATTATAAAGTATTTATAAATTATAAATACTATTTATTACAAAACTGCAGGGACTTGTCCAGGCAGTCTTTGAGATTTGGACACGATTGAACAGATTAAAAAAAATTACAACTATGAGAGTACTTACAAAGAAAGTGGATCCTTGACATGAAGCTACAACTGAATGAGTTGTGTCTCCAAGCTGGACATGTAATTCCCAATTGTTTGCATTAGGCTGAGCAATGGAAATCCTAAAACAAAACAAGACAACAAATATTTTAAATAGCTTCAATTTAGTTTCATTAGGCTGGCTAAGAGAGTGCTTCTAATTGTAAAGAGTAAAATGATGGATCTGCTTCTTCAAACTCCACCCAACTCATGCTAGTTTGTGGGGAGGTGTCAAGTATTTTACAGACTTCAGCCTTACAGGTTTATGAAGGAGTTATGAAATAAGTTATGTCCTTATGAAGGAGTATTGAAAATATAGAGGGGAAATAGCTATTGTAGCTCATCTCTTGGGAGATCCTAAGCACTTTAGCTTGATATAACATAATGGTAGTTTCTGGGCAGATGTATCTACATTCTAATTCTCCTCTGAGACTTAGGGATACTCTGTAAATAAGCAGTGTCAAAAAATATTTACTGTTTTCCTACTGAGGATTTATCTTAAAACTTAAGTGAGCTGAGTTCTTTCCAATCTTCCTTACTGTAAATTCATCTGGTCTTGAAAATGAAACAAAGTGCGCTATTTGAATATATTTCTGGAAAGAACTACTTCAAAGAACAAGCAGCAAATAAATGAGCTGCAGACCAATACACAAATCAGTAATATATAAGATTTCTAAAATAAAAATTTTAGGGAATTACTAGTCTCCCAAAGCAAACTTTATATCTTTCAATAACTACCTGTACAATTATACAATGGAGTTTGTCCTTTCATACTGTCCTTAAACTACATTCTGCTGTGATGTTCCAGACATCTGACAATTTTTAGGCTATGCCAGCTGCTTACCATGCTAATCATAATTTCACATTGTTACCCTATGCTCTCTTCCATCCTTTTCATTTGACTACCTGTTCATTATCATAATTGGCCTACTTTTCTCCTTGAGTTCTTCTTCTGTGATTGTATGCCCTTGTTATAACTCAACATATGTTTAGTGACTTCATTACACTAGAAGCCTATCTTCTTCCTGTTCTCTACAAATACTACAAATAATCCTACACTATGCTATTTTTCTTAATTACATTTATAGAAAAGGAAGCCTAGTGAACTTAATCCCAGTTCACATTTAGGAAGAATATGTCATCAATAAACTTCCTGACAACTATCTCACAGAAACGTAGACAAAAAGCAAATATTAATAATGAAACTGAATTCTTGATCTATGTGAATTAAAACTGTAATTTGTATATAAAACAATTTGTTTATCAATCTTAAATTGTAACAACAAATTCATAGATTAAAAAGACTGAGTGCTCTGTCTAAAATCAAATTATATTGAATTTATTGTATAAGGTTAATCATTCAGTACAGTAGATTCGTGACATATCAGAGGTTCAATTCCTTGTTATCTTTAGTTTAAAAAATGTATTAGGTAAGAAGGCTAGATTATATTGTGGAAGGCCACTGTCAGTTAGAACTGTAGAACCTTGAACTAGATAGATCAATATATTGCTCAAGGAAATTCGGGAGGGAGGTTTCCTCAATATCTGCTAAAACAAAGTCACAGAAGATCAAGAAAAAGTAGCAATAGTAATAGTAGTTTTCCTCTCTGAAAAGAAATTAGAGCCAGCATCAATATAAGAGAAGACAGCCCAATATGCCATTATCTGAAAGTGAGAAAGATACACCCACATTTTATCAGATATCTGCACATCAAGATGAAAGGGGGACAAGAAGCAGACTCCAAAAGAATGAAGGTACTGGCAGGAGAAATAAACACTTAAACAATCAGCATTGTGCAAAGCAATTTATTTCAAGGATTAGCAAATTATGAAAAACCTGAGTCAAAAAATCCCAGGGGAGCCCCTCTTGTCCAGATTGAGAAAACCCAATGTTCTTGTACTAGAGATGTTTGGTCCACTTTAGTTGCAAGAGTCAGGTGAGTAATAGACAAATGAGTGCAAGAGTGAAAGTGCAGGCAATGAATGCTCTATTTCAATAAAGCTTAGTTATGCTTGGACGTCTGTGTGCTCATGACTTAATAAAAGATTCTAAACTGTTGGTTTAATTGAACCTATGGAAAAATTAGGGCAAGTGTTGAATGCATGTTTTTCTAAATAAATTCTATCCCGCCCCCCTTACCAGAGCTGCACAAGCTCCTTCAAGATGCCCAACAGTCATGTGTTTCAAAGCAAGTGGAGGAGCTTGAGGACATGATCAAAGGGAAGAGAGAAAGGAGAGTGATTGCAAATAAGTGGGACTTACAAAACCATAGGGCCAGTTAGATTTTGGGAGACAATTCATAAACACTGTTATTGTCAAGATCTTTTTCTTATATTTTGTTTCCTCTAGAAAATTCTGCCATGTTCTCCAAACAGTTTCTTTCCTATAAAGGTTCCTGTAGTTAGGGTGGGTTTGGATTTAGAGTCCATATTCCAGTTTTTTTAGCCAAAGCTGTATCCTGGTTGCAATAGCCTGAGCCTTCATTCTAGCAGAAAACTGAACACTATCTAACCTGGCTTATTTACTTCTGCCCAACCAGTTTGTCTGGGTTTATATCCCTTGCTCCCCAGCATCTTGCAAACTTTCCTACTTAGAATGAGGAAGTCAGAATTTTGAAGCAAGCTATGTCTAATACACTTCTCCATCTGCAGAAAGTTCTCTTCCTTATCAGAATGGAAGGTCAGATTCCCACTAGAGTGGCCTTATTTCTGTGGCATTTCTGGTGCCTATGGAACCTCTTCCCCCATTGGTATCATCTCAGAGAAGAGAAAGAGGTGGTCAAGGAAGATTGGAGTCTCTTCCTGGGGCACACACTGTTCAAGTGGCTTTTCAGAGTATTTGTTAAGGGGAAAGACCTTTTATGGCCTCTAAGATCAAGGTGCTTAAAGCACTGGACCGGGGAATTTAGGGTCAGGATGAAGAGGACTCATAGACACAATGAAGGGTTCAGACAATTGGAGACAATGAATCAGCAAGGATTATCTGGCAGAGCCACATTAGCACTTCAATTGCTAAAAGTCCCATCAGCAAGTTATGGTGGAATGGGGTACCCATTGCTCTCAGCTTCTGTCTGCTCAATTGTCCAGACTTCCTAGCTCCCAGAAGGAGCAGAAATGGACCCATTCATGGTTCCAGGAGGTACATGGTTTGTAACTGCACTTCTGTTGCTACTCTTCTGATGGCTCAAGGGAAAATGTGGATACACGGGGACAACTCTATGGCCTACAAATGGCCTGGCACTCTTGTGGTCCCAGCCATCAGAGAGATCTTCAGATATTTACAGAGACAATCCTGGGTACTGTTTCCCTCCTGCCTTGCAATTTTCTTAGGTCTACAAGGCACATATAAAAAAATAAAGGGAAAAGGGAAACAAAACAAAAGAAAAAGAAAAACTAAACTAAGCAAGCATAGCTGGGAGCTCTCTGATTATGCTTGCAAAGCAGATGTGAGAACTAAGTCCAGCAAGGTCAGAAGAAAACAGCCTGAAACCAGATCAGTCCATTACCATAACAAGGGACAGGTAGAAATTGTTCTTCCCATTCAGATAAGCTTCCAGCACAGTACCTTGTTGGGAACTTTGATTTAACTATAAAAAGGGCATGCATATGATACAAAGCAGTCACTGCAATGATTTTGTAATGATTTCATTAATTCTTGCAATAAACTTATCAAGAGATCGGCATCTTTAAATGCCTGTGTGCAGTGCAGAGAAGCCTCACACTGGAAAGGGCTGGAAAGGGCAATTGGCAATGCCTTCTACAGTAAAAACTAAATTGATCAACTAAATAGCTCAGTTCTCTCTCCATACGCTCTCCCTGCCATTAACACAGCAGCTATGGTTGCTTTTTGCTGGCATAAAGCTGAAAACAGAAGGTCTATAAAATCAAGTTTTATATTCTTAAAACTTAATGTGGATGATAGGTTGACAAATTATGAATAGATCAGAAGAGTATGGTTTATCTGATCCAGCTGTACCTGTCTTGGATACATTGTGGGAGTGGCTGTAGCCCATAGAGATTAAGCGGATATGCTTTTGTATACCAGTGAGCCAAGTTCAAGGTGCTAGGACTGAGATATAAGGCAATACAGTTGTAATATCCGATGGATTGCCTTGTCTTTGGTAACCTGCCCAGTAACTAAAATTTGAATAGCAACCATCTGTGGTAACCTGAAAAAGAATGTTCTGCATACAGAGTCCCCAGTAAGAGAACTCCCTTCCTGTCCAGGGAAGAAAAAACTTCAAGTCAACTAACATAATTTTGGACTAAGCTACCACTAGAATTTGTCAGGAAAACAAAGTAAAATATTATCTGATACAATCATACTCAACATGTAACTTATGTACACCCATACAGAACTACAATATCAGCTCAAAATGGAAGACCTCAAGAATGAGCTCAAGGTATAACAATAGGATCCCAGCATTCCCCAAGCCAGTGGTCTCCAAAAGAGTTGAACTACAATTATCATCACATCTCTGCCTTTAAAAAATACAGAAGTGGGGAACAAGCCTAGATTAGACCCAACTTTTGGTATAAAATGACCAGGTTACTAATACAAATTGTCAAGGGAAAGAGAGAGAAATATTATATACATAGTTTGTAATACACACACACACAATTACAATATTCCATTTCTTCCATTTTTACCTCCTCACCAAATTGTTTAGGTACAAAGCATCAGTGTTTTTACATGTAAAAATTTGACTTTATTTATTGGGTTTATCTATTGTCTCAATGCAAATGGACTCTAAGCATCATATAGATACTAAAAAAACACATTACCGAACAATAAATATAATGCAGTAATACAAAACCCCACATTATTGCTAAACTGTATAACAGTCTAAACAATGCAAACTTTCATTCATTGTTGAGGTAAGTATCTATTCTATTTAAGCTTTGATGGTCCCCAATCAACCCCCATATATGAACTGAATTATTTGGTTTGCAGGAAAAAAAAAGGGGGATTTTCCCATCCATATCTGCAACTGGACTAAATTGATATCAAAAGATATAAGAACAAGTACATTTCATTACATTTTGAAGTATCAGTTAACAACTAAAACAAAAGAAATCTACATTAACGTGTTTTTTTTAATTCTCAGGCAAAAATAAAGTGAACCCCAGCACTGCAAAACAATTCTATGTGACACTCCCTTAAACTGAGAAGCTGTTTTTTTCCTGCTGCACAATCACCTATTTCAGCAGCTGAATAAAAATGATATATTGACTTTAAAGAATATTAATGGTCAAAGAATAATTAAGAAATCCTTCATCGTAACTTTCACAGTTGGAGGCCTGTAAACGATCCAGAATAATGTGCTATATTCCTTAGCCACTGAGGACAATTTCTAAATACCAATCTTTACAACAGAAAGGGGGGGAGGGGTAAATTAAAAAAACTCTTCAGAAAGTGGGCCATTCATCTGAATCAAGTTCAGAGAATTTCCAGGACTGTGAAAAGAAATGTTATGCAAGCACATCAATGTATTCGGTGGGGGTAGACTGAACCAGCTACATGGAGACTACAAAGAGGCCCTCCCATGGCTCATGAATAAGTTGAGGAAATGATCAGAAAAAAAAAATAGAGAGATGTTTAGACAGATGGCCCACTTAAAATGCCTGGGACAGGGCATAAGCAATTTTAATGAAACTTTAGATCTAGCGTAAAAATTGTGGTTTTCTTTTAAAGGGAAGGGCAGGAGGAAAAAAGGCAAATACATTTTTAACAGTTCACATACCATCCATTTTATGGCAGAAAAAACAAAACAATTTCAGCATTATTTGTTTAAAAGTTCAAATACAGAAACATCTTTCAGAGTGCCTTCAGCTATAAAGAATACAGAATTTTTGATAGAAAGATGAAAAGAATTTTAAACAGAAGCTGATTGCCAAACAAAGGAAAAATGCTTTCCTATTCACATGCTTCTACTGTTTTCAAGCATAGCAGTTCAAAACATTGTAAAAAGATTAAAAACAAAACTTTTCTATTTTTCCAAAACTAATTTTCTGTTCATTTTTCCTTTCTAGTATACAATTATATGAAGACACATATGTGCTCCTCCAACAAATGCCCACACAAACATGCTTACTTAGATACTAGCCATTTTCAAGTTAAAACAAAATGAAGCATGGGGTTATTAGAACAATAGCAAAGAGAATCTGAAGGTTTCTGAAATGATAACAATGGCTATTGAAGTGTCTGTAGGCTGCCATCAAGCACGTATTGTGGTTTGAAATGCCAGCAAGCTAAATTATGCCAGCATTCTAAGCATTGCCTATATAACTAGATCATGGTTCAGATGGACAATCAACAGTAATTCAAATCACAAAATGGAAGTTACAAATAGATCCTTACTAACACTGTGAAATACCTCCTCTTTAGCTTCAAAGTCTTTCTCAGAGCCCTCTCCAGCAGTCTGTCACTCAGTCAGTTCCTCACCTGGCCATGCACATGACTTGTGGGATTGGCTTTATCTCTTGCCTAGACTGCAACCTATCCTGGTCCATTATAAGATATCCTTGGGGCCAGAATTTGCCAACACTTACAACTGAGTATCTAAGAATTGGATTTTGATTCCTGTCAGAAGAGAAATTTACTTCATTTGGAGTTGTTTAATGAAAACTTAAGTAACCGTGGAATAGTTTATTCCTAAAGAAGTCCAATGTTTCTATCAACTTCAAAATAAGGAAGAACTAGGTATAATAGGGAACATTCGGAATTTGTTTATAAAGCTGTTTCAGTGTCCCTACTTACGCTCCAGAGCTTTTTGTAATTTATTCTATGGCAATATTTATTATACAATTGTGCATTCCTCATAGATGTGATGTACTGCTGCTAAAGACAAAAGGTAATTAAATAAAACTTCTATAAAGCAAACATTGATGAAGTATGTGAGATAACATTAATATGAAATAAAGAGGGAAAGTGCCACTCCTGTTTTTCAGAGAAAGCAAAGGTTAATCTACAATTAGTAAATAGCCCATAAAAGAGTAATTGCTGGAATTACTAGAATTTGGCACCTGTTAAGTGTACGTTGCATTTTTGAGGTGGGGAAGAGTTAAACATTTTTAAATGATTTCTCAGCATGAGATTGATACAATTTGATTCATTCAAACTGATATGAATAACTCCAAGTTCAGGAGCAGATTGCTATTTTTCAAATAATTTCTAAGCATTTACCCATATACTTAAAAGTTGATTTTAACCGATTTTAAAATTACTACATTTTTTTGTAACACTGGGACTTACTCAGCCTTCATCATTGGACAAGAAGTATAAAAAGAAAGGTTTAGCTGACAATAAAAAAAAGATTAGTTTGAAAAAAAGGTAATCAACAAAGATAAAAGAAAAGTGTCAGAAATTGATTGATATTGAGATATTAATGCTGAGGACATTTTAAATAAACTTGCTATCTGCACCAACTATCTTAACGAGGAGGATCTGATTCCTTGGCAGCAGTCTACATTTCTCTTTAAAAGGTTTTCTAAATATCAGTAGGTAGACATTCATTAAAAAGGAGGTTTTTGAAATAACTTTAAAGATACATGATGACTGAACAACAGCAAGGAAGAGCTGGCTCCAACAATGCAAATATTTGTTAACAACTCATCATTTTGTCAAGCTGCTCTCCATCTCTTCACTTCTCTTGTGCCTCTTGGCACAATATATGTAATGTATCTTTTTCCAATATACGTAAGTGCCTGTTACTAACAAAATTCTAAGCAAGCTGAAAAGCAGCATGAGTGCAAACCACATGTGTATCATATGAATGTGACTGGGTTATGTGTGAAAGAGGGAGAGAAAAAATGCAAACAATCACTAATGAAATGAAAACAGATCCAAGAGCTCACATCTAATAAAGCTGAGGACTTGTGTGTCCATTTATGCAGAAAACACACACATACACAGAGTCGTGGTGATTAACAGCTTCTTATAAAATTATATGTTTAAAGCTGTAGTAATGATAAAAACAAAAACAATCATAATTTAAATTTATGGAGGCTCCCAGCAATCTGATAACGCATTGGGATTGTTTGAGTTCAGTCGTATATTTCTTTGATTAATATGGTTGATTGTTATGGACATAAGCTTCATTTAAAAGTTTACTTCTAGCTTAGATATCATATTGCAAATCAATTGTTTTTCTGTAAGAACAGGTTAGATAAAAATGTAATACGCTGTCAGAAGGCACTGTCATGAGGGTGGAACTACCAGTAAATTAACTGCTACATATGTTAGACTTTTTTGGCTAAATTCTGTCACAAACCTTGCCGAACCATTTTTTGGCAGACATGATAACAAAGTAGCTTTCCCTCTAATTTAAACAAGGACACTAGAAAAACAGCTTATAAAATTAGCCCAAGAAATTGCTTTTATAAACTAATACTAACTGAAAGACCAGGAAAAAAAAATTAATATTGGGATGTGAGCAACCATAACAAACAAATATAACAATCTTACCTATATGATTTTTTGAGAAAGACACACTTTCCAAAAGACCTAAAGATGTAACAGCCTTACAAAATAACAGTATCAGTTTTATTATCTAGCAGCAAAAAAACACTATTTATTTAGTCTCCAGTGTTTTTATTTGTTTGCACTTCCAATCATAATGGACATTGCAACTTTTGTGTATGAGATATAAAAACTGATTTAATTTTACACTTTGAAGCATCAAAATAGAAAAGAGCATTTTCATAAATCCATGTAGGAAATGGAAAATAGGAAAACTGGGAGCAAATGTGGGAAGGAGAAAGAAGTCAATCGTTTCATAGCAGGATCACAAAACCTACTTTTCATAAATATCATAAGTTTGTATTTAAGTCTCTTTAACATCCATCCTTAATGTAGTGATGTGTAACCATTTTTATTTCGAACTATAAATACTACAAAGGAAATGTGCATTACAGGTTATATGAATGAATATGTGGTATAATACTACATTTCTGCCTAGCTGTTGGGGGAGGTCATTACTTATAGAGAAGACATTCTTGATATTCAGATTTTACCAGTCATCTCTGACATTTTAAGAGAGTTTTGGAAGAGGCATCGCATTAGCTCTTCATGAGATTGAGCTTAGATTATTTAAGAAGGTTAAACAAAAATGCAAGCATTTAATGCAACATTAAGCATGCAAAATATAAACTTGATTGCCTACAGGAAGCATGCTATACTGTTACCCCAGTGACAAGTTAAAAAGACAAAAAGGAAAAAGGCTGAAAGCTGAATGGCTTTATGATATGAAATTAAAATGTTTCACACTGAACAATCCAAAATGAATTGGGAAAGGTTAGAGCAGAGGAGGGAGAAATCAATTCTCCAACAGCACTGGTGAATAGAAGAGAAGTATGAATAGGATTTGCCAGTGGGGTGCAACAGCTGCCAAATATCCTGCAGCCAAAGAACTACAATAATACCAGTGAACTGTGCAACGGCTTTTGGAATCATCACAGGGAACAGAGGAGTATTCTAACAATAATTATGCCATTTGGTCCTAACCAGCTTTTGCAGCAGAAGAATCAAAGAGAAGGTTCATCTTCAAATCAAATCTCCTCACTCACAAATATGTACATGGACATACACACTCACTTTCCTAACAATCAGGAATCAAAATACCATCCAACTAGCTCCACAAGCAGAAGAACCCTTTGGACTTCTTTTTCTTCCAACCCTTTTCCCTTTTCTCTCATGGCAAACTGCTTTTGAAAGTTTCAAATGCACTTTAAATCATGAGATCCACTGTTCTGACCAAAAGTTCATTACATATGATTCATATTCTTGACTAAACCAAACATCTCCAGAAAATTGTGGGAAATGATGCAATCATATTCTGTATCTGAAATTGTGTGTACATGTATATGTGTATGTATGCATGCATGCATGCATGTGATATGGTGTGTATACAGTACATAGCTACAGCTCCAGATTTTACATGCAGACAACTGCATGCCCTAATAATAGCACATGTATAGTTGTAGCTATAGCTACCAGAAAATGGCTCATTTAGATGATAGATTATTCTGGGATAACTAGTTCCTCCATAAAATTAGATAATCAAGATCTCTTTCATTTTTATATTCAAGAACTCAATACTGTCAGCAACTATCCCTGCCATTTTTAGTGTCATGTTTCTATTATTAATTTCACACGTTTCTTAGATAAATTATCAGTCAGAATTCTAGGTGTTTCCTGTAAACAGATACTTGACACCTTGTTTATTCACAACTTTTAGCAAGCAACAACAGAAGCAGTTGTTCAAAATTAACCTCTTTGACTACAAAGAGCCAGGAACATGGAAAACTAATAATATGAATTGTAGTTAGTGTTTTCAACAGGCATTGAGATAAATGGAGATAAATCTCCACACACAAGAATGGTCAATTAGTGAAAACGTGAGCAGAAATATACCAATTAAATCTATACAGGACTCTTTTTATGTGGTTTGATGGAATGAAGGTTACAATCCAGATTTGATCTCTATTAACTGTAATAGTGTATTTTGTTGTTTATTCGTTCAGTCGCTTCCGACTCTTCGTGACTTCATGGACCAGCCCATGCCAGAGCTTCCTGTCGGTCGTCAACACCCCCAGCTCCCCCAGGGACAAGTCCGTCACCTCTAGAATATCATCCATCCACCTTGCCCTTGGTCGGCCCCTCTTCCTTTTGCCCTTCACTCTCCCTAGCATCAGCATCTTCTCCAGGGTGTCCTGTCTTCTCATTGTGTGGCCAAAGTATTTCAGTTTGGCCTTTAATATCGTTCCCTCAAGTGAGCAGTCTGGCTTTATTTCTTGGAGGATGGACTGGTTTGATCTTCTTGCAGTCCAAGGCACTCTCAGAATTTTCCTCCAACACCACAGTTCAAAAGCATCGATCTTCCTTCGCTCAGCCTTCCTTATGGTCCAGCTCTCACAGCCATATGTTACTACGGGGAACACCATTGCTTTAACTATGCGGACCTTTGTTGTCAGTGTGATGTCTCTGCTCTTAACTATTTTATCGAGATTGGTCATTGCTCTTCTCCCAAGGATTAAGCGTCTTCTGATTTCCTGACTGCAGTCAGCATCTGCAGTAATCTTTGCACCTAGAAATACAAAGTCTTTCACTGCTTCTACATTTTCTCCCTCTATTTGCCAGTTATCAATCCAGCTGGTTGCCATAATCTTGGTTTTTTTGAGGTTTAGCTGCAAGCCAGCTTTTGCACTTTCTTCTTTCGCCTTCATCATAAGGCTCCTCAGTTCCTCTTCACTTTCAGCCATCAAAGTGGTATCATCTGCATATCTGAGATTGTTAATGTTTCTTCCAGCGATTTTAACTCCAGCCTTGGATTCCTCAAGCCCAGCATGTCGCATGATGTGTTCTGCGTACAAGTTGAATAGGTAGGGTGAGAGTATACAGCCCTGCCGTACTCCTTTCCCAATCTTAAACCAGTCCGTTGTTCCGTGCTCTGTTCTTACTGTTGCTACTTGGTCGTTATACAGATTCCTCAGGAGGCAGACAAGATGACTTGGTATCCCCATACCACTAAGAACTTGCCACAATTTGTTATGGTCCACACAGTCAAAGGCTTTAGAATAGTCAATAAAACAGAAATAGATCTTTTTCTGAAACTCCCTGGCCTTTTCCATTATCCATCGGATATTGGCAATTTGGTCCCGAGTTCCTCTGCCTTTTCTAAACCCAGCTTGTACATCTGGCAATTCTCGCTCCATGAATTGCTGAAGTCTACCTTGCAGGATCTTGAGCATTACCGTACTGGCATGTGAAATGAGTGCCACTGTTCGATAGTTTGAACATTCTTTAGTGTTTCCCTTTTTTGGTATGGGGATAGAAGTTGATTTTTTCCAATCTGATGGCCATTCTTGTGTTTTCCAAATTTGCTCGCATATAGCATGCATTACCTTGACAGCATCATCTCGCAAGATTTTGAACAGTTCAGCTGGGATGCCATCGTCTCCTGCTGCCTTGTTATTAGCAATGCTTCTTAAGGCCCATTCAACCTCACTCTTCACGATGTCTGGCTCTAGCTCACTGACCACACCATCAAAGCTATCCCCAATATTGTTATCCTTCCTATACAGGTCTTCTGAATATTCTTGCCACCTTTTCTTGATCTCTTCTTCTTCTGTTAGGTCCTTGCCATCTTTGTTTTTGATCATACCCATTTTGGCCTGGAATTTACCTCCGATGTTTCTAATTTTCTGGAAGAGGTCTCTTGTCCTTCCTATTCTATTGTCTTCTTGCACTTCCGCGCATTGCTTGTTTAAAAATAATTCCTTCTCTCTTCTGGCTAACCTCTGGAATTTTGCATTTAATTGGGCATATCTCCCCCTATCACTGTTGCCTTTTGCTTGCCTTCTTTCTTGGGCTACTTCTAGTGTCTCAGCAGACAGCCATTTTGCTTTCTTGGTTTTCTCTTTCTTTGGGATCTGTTTTGTTGCCGCCTCCTGAACAATGTTGCGGACTTCTGTCCATAGTTCTTCTGGGACCCTATCTACTAAGTCCAATCCCTTAAATCTATTCTTCACCTTCACTGCATATTCCTTAGGGATATTAGTGAGCTCATATCTAGCTGATCTGTGGGTCTTCCCTAATCTCTTTAGTCTGATCCTAAATTGTACAAGGAGAAGTTTGTGATTGGAACTACAGTCAGCTCCAGGTCTTGTTTTTACCGACTGTATAGCTGTCCGCCACCTTTGGCTGCAAAGGATGTAGTCAATCTGATTTCGGTGTTGTCCATCTGGTGAAGTCCATGTATAAAGCCGTCTCTTAGGTTGCTGGAAGAGGGTGTTTGTTATGCACATTGAGTTGTCTTGGCAAAATTCTATCAGCCTGTGTCCTGCTTCGTTTTGTTCTCCCAGGCCATGCTCACCTATAATTCCAGGTGTCATTTGACTGCCCACCTTAGCATTCCAGTCTCCCGTGATGAAAATAACATCTCTTTTAGGCGTGTCGTCCAGTAGGTGCTGCAGATCCTCATAGAACTGCTCTACTTCAGCTTCTTCAGCATCTGTGGTTGGGGCGTATATTTGGATCACTGTGATGTTAGATGGCTTGCCCTGAATTCGAATTGAGATCATTCTATCGTTTTTTGAATTGTATCCAAGCACTGCTTTAGCCACTTTACGATTAATTATGAAGGCTACTCCATTTCTTCTGTGGTTCTCTTGTCCACAGTAGTAGATCTGGTGGTCATTTGATGTGAAGTGGCCCATTCCAGTCCATTTCAGTTCACTGACGCCCAAAATGTCTATCTTTAATCTTGACGTCTCACCAATAACCACATCCAATTTGCCCTGGCTCATAGATCTTACATTCCAGGTTTCAATGGTGTGTTGATCCTTAGAACATCGGATTCACCGTTCACCACCAGCACCGTCGGCCGCTAGCCGTCCTTTCGGCTTTGAGCTAGCTGCGTCATCACGTCTGGGGCTAGTTGAACTCATCCTCTGTTCCTCCCCAGTAGCATTTTGACCATCTTCCGACCTGGGGGTCTCATCTTCCGATGGTATACCGACATATCTCTGGTTGTACTGATCCATTTAGTTTTCATGGCAAGAATACTGGGGTGGGTTGCCATTACCTTCCCCAGGGATCACGTTTAGTCTGACCTCTCTGTCATGACCTTCCCGTCTTGGGTGTCCCTTCACGGTTTAGCTCATGGCATCATTGAGGTGCTCCAGCACTCACAGTAATGCTGTTCAAAGTCACCTGATAACTATACCAAATATTTTTTTAACATCGTTTCTATTTCAAAAAAAGGGGTGTGTGTTTCGTGGTTAAGGCTCTAGGCTAGAAACCAGGAGAATGTGTGCTCTAGCCCTGCCTTAGGCATTAAAGCTGGCTGGGTGACTTGGGCCAGTCACTCTCTCTCAGCCCATAATGTCAGGCTTGGGCGACAAGCTGTTTGGTTAATTCCTGTCATAGCCAATAGATCAACATTTGGTTGATCCAGAAAAAAAGGCAGACCCTGCACCTGTGGGAAAAACTCTAGAAAGAAAAAAATATTCAATTTCAAAAAAACCAACTGGCAGGGCTTCATGTCTCATCTTGACATAGCATTAGCTAGTGAATATAAAACCTAATCCAGAAACTATTAATATATTGCTAAGCCTATGCTGTCAAGGCACTTATACCAAGATGCCGTAGGACAACATGTGTCCCTGGTCTTCTATATCACTTATCCACTGTATTGGATAACTATGTCTAAATGAACAATACTTTGCTTTAGTGAGCTTTCACGAATCTGTTGTATTACCCTAATAATAGTAAAGACATTTTCAGAAACCCAAGTGGTTCTTGTTTTCTGAGCTTGCTGCCTCACAGAGCTTGACATTAATTTTATTAATATTGTATCACATGATTGTGGATAGTTTCTCTATTCTACTAAAACTGACATGATTTAAATAATCCTTTTAATTCTTTTTGTCTTACTAGATACAAACAGAAATTATCTTTCACTAAGAGTTTATTTGAAAGTGTAACAGTTTCAAGAATAACTACAATTTCCAGCCAATATAATCAAAATCAAGCACATCTAGAGGACACCAAGTTGCAAGAAGGGCATCCTACTATCCTCAATTTTTTTTAAAAAATCTGCTTGATTTTTTTTTTAAAGGAATGTATCATTTTAACTACAGAGGCAGCATTTTCCATATGTGCCACTGTCGGTAATACCGTGTATTTTTCCATGTTATGAGAGGCCAAAACTAACAGAGATTAATAGGAAAATACAATTAGTAGCCAATACAAGCAACACATAGGAAGTGCTGTAGGTAATTGAATTTAGAAGTATAAACATTACACTGATAGACCCATGAGATAGACCCACCTGGAGCATTTATTCTCCTAATCTCCCATCCAACTACTAATGAAAATAAGACTCCAGCCAAAGACAGGAGTTGAACATCACTTTTAGTTGGGAGGTATTCAAACAATCTACATTCACTTAAGCCAAAGGTTTTCCACTTAAAACAGTATTCTTATTGTGACAATTCCAAGACTTTTGTTTCACTGCATAACATAAAGCTGATCTTTACCAAAGGGTGGTATCTACTATACAGTAAAGCAAGGTATTAAATAAATAGGGTAAAGTCTATGTAAAACAGTTATAGCACTTAAACACATTCACTATTCATGACTCCTTCCCATGGGAATCTGTAGCCCTATTATCTGAATATCATCTATCAACCAGATTTCTTTAATATCAAGCATTTAGATAATTAGCTTGAAGAAATAAATCTGTGACACTGCCCTTAAGGGAAAAATGTCTGAATGAAAGGAAGTTTTAAAAATCCAAGCTAAAAAATGGAGAATGAAAAGTCATGGTAGGACTATACTCTAGTGACGTGGGGGTGGGGGTGGGGGGTACACTGTCAGATTTCGTGTCGTATATATAACAGTATTATTGTGGTCAATATACCTTTTGTAAGTTCCATCTTATAAAAATATACATCTGCAAAAAACATCTCCTTTACCCCTTCCAACATGGTGTATGATGAGGGAAGAACAATTCAAAGAAAATGAGGAGCCTCAGAAAACAATTCGAAGTAAGGACACACATAGTGCCTATATAGCACATCTTATATTTCTGAAGGAAATCTGGGAATCCTTGTAAGTCACAAGTTAAACATGAGATAGCATGGAAATGCTAACTTGCAGTACTTTAATAAGAGGATAGTCCAAATCATGGAAGGTAATTGTTCCAGTCTATGTTGTCTTGGTCAGACTCCATTTGGAATACTATGTTCCAGTTCTGGACACCACTGTTCAAAAAAGACAGTGAGAAATTGGAACAAGTTCAGAGGAGGCCTACTAAGATAATGAGGAATGTAGAAATCAAGCCAAACAGTTAAAGGATATGGGAAATTTAGCCTACAGAAGAAATGCAGAGAAAGATATGATAGCAGTCTTCAAATATTTGAAGGGCTGTCACTCAGAAGAGGGAGTGGGCTACACTCCAGTGGGGAGGACCAGAACAGATAGGTTAAAACTATAAGCAGGTTCAGACATTAGATGGAACTTCCTAACTGTACAAGCTGTGAACCAGTGGAACAGGCTACCACATGAATTGGTGAGCTTTCCTTCACTGCAGTTGTTCATATAAAGGCTGGATTGACATCAATCAGAGATTATCTAGTGGATCCTGACTGGCCAGGGAATTGGACTAAATGATACGCAAACTCCCTTCCAACATTATAATTCTGTGAGTCTTTTCTCTCTTCTCATCTTCTGCATGGTTTAACTCCCAATTAATCACCAGAATAATAGTGCTCCAAATATTAGTTTGGAATCACCCAGAGTCCCCCTTTTTGGGGGGGGATGGGGGGGATAGAAATTAGAAATTGGAATAATAAATAAAATAAATTAGCTCTTGTCTGCTCTGCTATGTGGAACAAACACAACCTAACTAAGAGCAGTTATGTCAATCAAGAATAGTAAGTTCATATTTACAGGGAAGTTGAACAACAAAGAGCTCAACAAGAAAGAGATTGTTTCAGAAATGGATGGGCTCCAACTAAGCAGCTTTATAACAAGATTTTTGTTTCACTCTTTTCTGGCTTGACATTAGGTTCATGATCCACAGAATGCTTCATTCTCAAATAAAATTCAGGCATGTTGATATACTGTAACATGGAAACTGTACCACAGGCTTCAGGTTAACTTCTGGACAAATTACATCTATTATTCCTAAATTCCAGATGTGACAGTAAAAAGAGATTACTCTGAATGAGGTATTTCTTAGGTGTTTATTTCAAACAATAATTGGCAATTTCTAATTACTCCAGAGCTCAGGGGAAAATGGAATAGAATGGCCTCCACAAGACAACAGGAACACACAGGAAATAATTTCCATTTGTTTCTTGAATTTTAGAAAACTTTGTTTTCAGACACTAGGATGTAAATGAGCAATACTAACCCAGACAAGAAACCAGGACTATATAATCCAATAGGTCCCAAATTAAAGATAGTAATTTCTTGCTGAAATTTCTATCATCAGAATAGTTTTCTAGGTAGGTAGGTACGTAGGTATGTAGATACATAGGTAGGTACTGTAGGTAGATTCAAAAGGTATTCCCACAAGATCAGTGAGCTAATTCTAAGAGAGGAAGCTGTAGATTACTGGTGAGTTTAAAAGGACACATCCTTTCAAAAAATTTATATGCCTGAGGTTGTTCAGGGATAGACCCCATCTTTTAAACAGACTGGACATGGAAACATTCTAATAGTCACAATCTCCAGCCCAGTGTCAAAGCTTCTCTCATGGTTTATAAAGGACTGGTTCAGCCTTTTCCTCCCAGCCTTCCAAGGAATCTTTTTAGAGCTGTTTCTGAACATAGTCTACTGGTCTTCTGGAAGACCAGCAGACCTGTGGCCAAAAACAGCTCAGCTCCACGTTGGTGGGGACAGAGCAGGGGTGCAGGATGAAGTTGGGAGAGCTTGCATGGCACACTGAAAGTGCACCCTCCCACCTCATTCTAGCCTGTCATCCATACCACCAACCTGCCTGCTGGACTATTTTTGAACAGAGATTTAATGATGTTCCTCTCACTTGGACTAGCAGAACTCTTGTCAATGTCACCCCAACTCCTAAATATGCCAGATCAGTAAATGCTGATCATCCTTGCAGCAAGTGGCCACAATCAACAATACTTGGTACATACTTGGTACTGTAATATGCAAAATGGTGCTGGAGCATGCAAAATGTTACCACCTCTTCAAGTAATTAACAGCAGTTGTAAGCAAATGAAACCCTTTGTTGGCAGAATAAGGAATGCACTCATTTGGGTCAGAACCAGTAACACACATATTTTTCAGTTCAAACTGAGCAGCAGCCCCTTTTTTACAAATAGGTCTACCAATCTTTTGTATGACTGAATACATGGTTAATAACACATCTAGTAGTCTTCTAGAAGACCAATATATCAGTATGTATAAGGATCCCACACATAATGCCTGAACTAGACAGCATGGATCAGGCATTACATAGGCCAATGTCTCCATGGAAACCAAGTTTCCAGTCTCTCTTGAAGCCCAAGACAAAATGGATGGTAATAACCAGTGATCAAAGCAAAGGGAGCATGCCTACAGCAATGCCTACAACCAATAGGAACTGAACAGATGCCAGCCACCAACTATGCCATCATGAAGACCATGAATTTAATGTCACAGAACACTTGTACTCCAAGACTTGTGGTAAGATAAGATGGAATTCACTACTTATAACTGGAATAGCTATATTTAATTTAGGTACAGTGGGATGAGGATAAGAGAAAGGCTGCATCTCAAAGACGTGTCTTCTAAGAACATTTGGCCAGGTGTCTTCATACTGCGTTTAGTGGCACATGAGAATTGTCTTGTCTCAGACGAAATCACACGCAGAACACCAGAGAGGCAGTTGCAAACTTTACTGAGGTAACTTGTGAGGTAAATGTACACCCTCTACAGAAACACGCCCAAAGTCCTGTGAGTTTGCCTTCAATGAGTTTCGCATTCAAACAAGATTACTCAAGCGAGTCCAAGGGTCCAGAGTCAAGTCACGAGGTTTCCACTCAAGAGCCAAGGCACATGGCATCCAGTAAGCAGACAGTTGTCTCCAACGACCAGTCTGGGCTTGCGGCTCCCTTTTCAGAGAGGCAGAACCGGGCAGAGCTTATTTAGGAGGGCGGGGCTGCTTTCTCGCTTGTAGCCTCTCCCGCCTTCGCTGTTCCTCTCGCCTTTCCGCTCTCCTTGCCCTCAGGCTGGGAGGGGTTGGCAACCCCGCATCCTCATCCCTGCTGAGCAGCAACACCTGACCCTGCTGCTCATTGGCCAGCCCCACCTCGTCTGCCTGCCCAGATGGACCTTTGTCCATCACCCCCTTCGCTGCCCGCACACCCATCGAAGCTGTCCCAGGACCCAGCTGCTGTTCCTCGTCCTCTGACTTGGACTCCGAGCCCCCCGTGACAAGAATGATCTATTCTATTTCTATTTCAGCTTCATCAGTTCTAGATGATGTGCTCAGTTCAACTGATAGTTCCTTTGTCAGAGGAACCTAGTTCATTCCTTCCTGGTTATTCAAATCATTTTGGGCTATACGTATAATATATTTCATATTTCAAGACATGATCTTGGAAACTAGGGAGAGCCAACCAAATAGCTCTGAGCTCCAGCCAGACAGGCACTACTTACCTACCTCTACTTAGTGAGAGGGGCTGAAATCTGTGATAACAACATCCTCCAGTCTAGAGAATGTCACACTTCATTAGAGAAGAGAATCTGGGTTGGTGTACTATTCCTAGATCTGCAGAAGCATCCCCTGAACGACTCTGAAATAAAATCTGGACTAATCCACTACAGCTTGACATGGAATTGTTATACCAAGGAACTAAGCTAAACATACTGTCATCATTGCCAGCTGGATTTAAGTGGCCAGTTCTCTCAGCCTGAAGTATCTGTCAAACAACAGACTGACTCCAACCATGGTTGATTAGAGTAAAACCCCAGATGTTCCATGATTTGAGTCAGAACAAGGAACTCTTTTCTGAACATTTACTACAATGCCATGAAGGTACTATCAAGTCATCTAGTTATCTCTTAGTTTCTGCTGCATGGGATAATGAACAAATTAAAATGCTGTCTAGCTTGTTGCTATCTGAGGTGCACCCCTAGAGCCACAAAGACATTATTGGAGACCTTCAGAAGAGAAGTAAGACCAATAGAAGTATTTTTCTTGTGCTCATGCGTGGTCTCTCTCTTAATATAAAATATAAATAAACAATTGGCACAAAATGGTAAATTCCTGCCACAGAATGGGCCAATAATGCAGATTAGCAGGATGACCCCTTCCTTATAGGGAAGTGACCAAACTATAGTCCCTGCCTATTGCCAGAAGACAAAGCCTCCTCCTGAAGAGCGTGAAATATCCTTCAAAGTCAAAGGAAAATTCAAAGCATCTTATTTTTTTCTTACAGCAAGGTTGAAGGGAGAGGGTCCTGGCAGAAGGACTCTAAACTACTTAGCTGGATTAACTAGTACGTCAGAAGATCCCATATGCATTCTGGAACAGGGTCATAATTCCGCAGATTGTGGAGATTCTTAAAAAAGGAGTCAACCAGTGAATATAATAATATCACTCCCAAAAGATAAAATCATGAAAGCACATCTGATGATCTTAGAGAAACCTGAGTTTCAGTATATGCTAATAGTTCACACTATTTTTCCATCGCAAAACATATCCTAACACAGAGCTGTTTCCTAGGTCAAGAATGGGCAAGATGTAATCTTCCAAATATAGTACTACTCCAATTCCCATAAATCCTTAGCTAACATGGCCAACTGAGGGTTCGTGGGAATTTTTTTGCCAACAGGACATTCAATAGATGCATTTAAAACAAAAACTAATAAAGATTTGGAATGTGAACTACTACAATAAACCCATGAAATTTTGAGAATTTTTATGTCAAATTGTGGCATTTTTAAAAACAATGCTGCAGCTATACTTTACATTTTAGAGTCTTTATTCCCTTAAAAATAATTAAGAAATCATCCTATATTTCAATTAAGGCAGATTTGGCAGACACAGGGGATGCAGAGAGGAGGAGCAGAAGGGAATTTCCCATTGTGTGAGCAGACATCTACTTAACAAGACTACAAGACTACCCTTTGTATAAAAAGGAGAAAACTTAATGAAAACAATCTCAATGATCAAGTATGAGTTATACCACCCAAAAATGAAATGTCCAGCTATAACTAGCATACATATACTGTACCTAAGCTATGAAAGTAGGTTTACACTGATAGTACTGAACCAGAAAACAAAAAATTCATGCAGCCCTTGTCTAGGCAGCAACATATCAAGTATATTTATTGTAAACCGCCCAGAGTCCCCCATTGGGGGAGATGGGTGGTGATATAAATTTAATAAATAAATAAAATAAACTACTAATTTCATCCAGATTCACCTCACATAATTATAACTTAAATACACTTAACATACATTCCTAAATATATGGATGAAAGCAATGGAACAGATATTTCTATTTACAGGAAAATGGCATTTAACTGAATGCATTTCTCCTTTTATCCACAAAACAATAAAGGTGGAATTTAAAAAAAAGTAAATAAAAATAAAAAATTAGTAACCAAACCTGTACTGCTTTGGTGATTTGTATGAAAATTAGGACTTTACCCAAAACTTTAGACATACTATGTTGATAAATTATTACAGCTTCCACAATTCTGAATTTCAGCATGTTATTTGAAACTGAAGATTGCTGCCTGAGCAACACAGAGTCATTTCATCACATTAATTAGAATGATTACAATCAATCAATCAATTACAATCAATCGGCGGGACGCGGTGGCGCTGCGGGTTAAACCGCTGAGCTGTCGATTGGAAGGTCGGCGGTTCGAAACCGCGCGGCGGGGTGAGCTCCCGTTGCTCGTCCCAGCTTCTGCACACCAAGCAGTTCGAAAACATGCAAATGTGAGTAGATTAATTGGTACCGCTTCGGCGGGAAGGTAACGGCGTTCCGTGAGTCATGCTGGCCACATGACCCGGAAGTGTCCTATGGACAACGCCGGCTCCAAGGCTTTGAAACGGAGATGAGCACCGCCCCCTAGAGTCGGACACGACTGGACTTTACGTCAAGGGAAACCTTTACCTTTACCTACAATCAATCAGAAATTTAATAATTTTTCCCATCTCCTGCATTTTTAAAGAGTTTCACCCAAGACTTTGGGGGCAATCTGAAGCTTTACATTGTGAACCTATAATCCATGTTAATTTATTGCCAAGATGACTTTTAGTAGATAATGTGCAAAAGAACCTACATTCATAAGCAAAATGTTTAAAGGGAACAAAAAATACCTTGTCAATTCTCAACAGTTCTCTATGTAGTAATATACCATTAACTAATTAACAAAATGTTCTTACCTGGGAGCTCCCAGAAATCTCTGTGATCTAAGTTGTTCAGCCATGTATAGAGACGCTGCTATTACTAGTAGCTCCATTTGTTCAGAGTCTTTCAATCTGTGCCCTAGATTTCAAAATCAAATTTCAAATGTATTATACGTATCACCATCTTAACTATATTCCATAATTCTGTTTAATTAGAACAGGGATTGCCATGTGGTATGGGTCAGTGGGCATGTAGGGAATTTTAGAGCATGTCACAGTTATTTATCACAAAATTCTTGCCAGGAGGTTGCCAAATGGCAAAACAAGGTGGATTCTAATAAGGCACCCACTAAATAGAATGCACAGGAAAGATGGCCCCTCACTAAACTCTCTAGTTTCCCAAGATGGTGACCACCACTCCAGTTTATCTTTGTCCTTTCTCTGGGCAGGGTAAACACTTCTAAATATCTGACTTGCTTGTAGCCATTTGCTCTTTTATTTTCTAGGAGTGCCTCTGGTATGCAATGGCACTTTCAGGAACAAAGGGAATGCTAGATGTGGGTTTTTGCAGCATGCTGGAACCTGGTTTATTTATTATTATTTTTTTAAATTCCAGGTCGATTAGACAATAATCTGGCAGGAGCTAAGGGAAGTGTCCAAGGACTAGGGAATAGTCTTTCCAGGGCTCCTCATATGATTATTCATTACTTGTGAAATTATTTTTCAGAGTGTATATACCACTATGTACCAAAATCTAGTAGTTTCCCCTAGAGAGATCAAAACCATAACATTGGATGGGACAGTTAATGCCTTAGGAGAGAAAAATAAAATTCAAAACAAAGTTGATAGGTTGCAGAAATGGACTGAAAGTAACAAAATAAATTTGTAAAGTGCAAAGTTCTTCACTTAGGAAAAAAGAAATCAGATTATTTATAAAACCGGGAATTTATCCTATGGTAATAGAACTTGAAAAAGATATTATAACAGCAGTTGATTGAAAACTAAATAGGAGTTAGCTGTATGATGTGGCTGCAAAGAAGGCACATACAGTTTTTGCTGTGCATCAACAACAGTTTAATTTCCAACCACTGGAAACCATTATTCCATTCTTTTCTACTTTGATCAGATCCCACTTTGAATATTATGCCTACTTCTGAGCACCACAGTTTAAAAAGAGTTAGGATTAGGTTTAAGAAGAATTCAAATTAAAACAGGTTCAGAAATGGGCAATGAAAATTGTTGGGAGACTAAAAACTGAGCCTTATGAACATTGATTGAAGGAACTGGGTATGTTTAGCTTAAGAAAAGGTAACTGAGAGGGTACATGGTAACACCTGGAAAGATATCACACAGAAGAAAGTCAACACGAGTTCTCTCTTTCCTTCCAGACTGCAGATCACAGACTATTAGACTTAAACTATAAAGTTGGAGGGGGGGAAGGGGGAGAAATAACTTCCTAACAGTAATATCAGTTCAAGAGAACTGGGCTCTGTTCTAGTGGATGTGTTCAGATGGACACCAAGCAGACAACTGTCTAGAATGCTTCATTTTTGAACCCTGCACTGAACAGAGAATTTGACTTGATGCCTAAATGGCCCTTCCAATGCTATAATTCCAAGAGTTATAAGAGGGATATTTTCCAATTAAAGTATAATAAAGATTGAAAGCAACACTGGATCAAGGAGATGGTGGTAGAAGAAAAACTAAAAGCAATTAGATCTTAACATTTTAAAGCCTAGAAAATAGAAATATATTTCATAGGTGGGCACTGTCCCTGACAGATTCCTAACCCAAGTGACCATTCACCTTATTTCAGAAGGTAGGAGCTTACAGAAAAAGGCCTCTGAAAATTATTTAACTACACAGTCTGGTCTGAGTGATAATTAGGTATTCTTTGAGGTTCCTATGTTATTCTTCACTCTGAAAATATTTCTTTGCTCTTTTTAGTTATTTTAAGACTCACTAGAAACAGGACATGTATTTTATCCAAACTAAGTAATACCATACACCAACAGACAAAGATTTTCATCACTTCAGCAATTATTCCCTATTGTAATTTATTTATTAGATTCATATATCACATAGAAGTACTGATATGAAGTACTGCAAGAAACGCTGCTTTGCATTTCTTTGCATCCCAAAATACATCCTTGTGGACAAGTGAATTCGCTTCCGCAGCATTTTTATTTCCTGAATCTGAGTGAGAAAGACATCTCAAATCTGAGTTATTGTTTAAGGCCAAATCCAAAAGAATACGAGAGAGAGGAAACAATATAAAGTATGTACATACAGGTATACCAGCTATGTACCTCATACAATTAAATGTTCTGAGTCTTAGAAGGGCTTTCACTCTAGCCTGAAGTAATGCTTTCCCCTCAGCACTGTTGGAAGGAAGATATAAGAACGCATCATACCTATTATGAGTACGCCCCTGTGACTCAGGATAGGCTGAAGCCATTCAGCATGTTCTCCTCTACTGTCATTTCTATACAGAACCATACAGCACTCTAATTACTCTGCTTCTGAATAATATAAGCGGATTTACCAACTATAAACATATATACAATTCTTGTTTTCTGATATTAATCCTGAGACAATGCACATTAATTAGGTTCTTTGCGGGTGCATATGAAATAAGGCAGTTGAATCTGATCAAGCAGGGTCAGCCAGATATGGTTTATTCCCACTATTCAGTTTAAGACTGATTTTCTTCTATTAGTTTTTAGATAGAATTTGTCTCATATTCTTGCTGAGTTTGTCAGAGGTTTAAACTCTTTTCAGTTGATTTTACTGTTTTATTTGGTGACACCTGTTTCAATGTTTCTTCTTACATTTTTCCGACCTGTTAGTCTTAACTATTTTTTAATTAATAACTTCCTTTTTAGCTAAAATTTCTTGTATGTGATTTTATTTATTTTAATACCACCAGTCTAGCTATAGATCTATGGTTGAATGTGCCTCATGATTTGTTCTGTACAGGTTAATGGCCGGGATGATGATGATGAGGATGAGGATGAGGATGAGGATGATACAAAAGGGGGGTTTCTCTTGTTACAAGGGCCTCTGGATTATGTATAGATGAGTATGAGCCAAGTCAGAAATTGTATCCAGGCCTCCCTTGTGCTACATAATCTCTATGAAAAGTTATTCTTGGAAAGGCATTGTTCAACTAACAAATCTGAGAGATTTATAAATTAATCCCAGCAATGGAGTCCAAAATCTGCACAGAGGATAGATGTAGAATGATTTCAGGATCTAGGGAACATGATGCTGCCTTTATACTACTACTTGATCATATTTGTCCCATCAGTTTGTCTTCTATCGTAATGTGCCATCTAGTATGGATAACACACCATTATAATGTCAAAATGATGGCACATGTGCCACAATGTCTTTGGGCAAATGATATGATTATGAAATATGTCATGACATCTGATACAAGACACAAGTTACATCATTTGCATGAAGACAAGACTCACTTGTCATTCATTGCCCTCTTCCTTGCTTCCCCTATGGATAGTGGCCTATCAGCTCTTGTAGTTTATCTTTTTGGCAGCATTCAAATAATGTTAGCTATTTCGTTGAAATTTTAAAACTATTATTAGTTCTGATGCATTGTAATAATGCTTACTACAAACCAGAGCAATTCTAAGTATCAGAACATCATTATTCATACAGCAACTATAGAAAATTTCAAAGGATTTCAGGAGTTTGATTTATCCTCAGTATGATAATATTAAAGTTTGCCCCATACAACAACAAAAGGATAATTTTTACATGTTTCCTTTCACTGGACTATTTTCTGTTTATTTTACAATTCAAAAAAACAAGAAGTTGAACAAAAAGATAGCATAGAGATACAGAATTTTAAAAGATTTTTTAAAAAAATCCAAAGAGAATATGAAAAAAAAAACAGAATTAAGTAATTTTGAAGAGAACTATGGACATCTTAAATATCCATCTTAAACATTTCCATTCATAGTTATATTTGTACAAAGATAATCTATTAGGAAAACATTAATATTTCTATTAAGTGATGACCAAATGTGAATTGTTTTTCCTTGTTTTCATTATCTTAATTTTTGTGTCCAAGTAATTTCCTACATTTTTAAATAATATTGTCCAAACTAAAAATGCAGTTTAATTTTCCAGTGTTTTGCAATAATCAGCCCAGTGGCTAGTAATAAAAATTGAACCAGTTTGCAGTGTAGGATTGATTTATATACATAGATTCTTTATATATAAAGAATAGGACTTTATATGATATACAATTTTATATTAGTGCTTTATACTAATATAATACTAATATACTAATACCAGTACTACTTTATATTACTGCAGTATAATTGTGAGTTGTTTAATTCTTGAATAAATTCTGTGTTATAAAAAATTCAAATGAGATTAATTAAGTTCAGTGTCCAAATCATTCTACAGAGTTTAAAGTCTTAAAACTAAAGGTAGTGTTTTTATAACATACATAAGACACCCTCACTATTAAATGAAGTAGAAATACCCTGTTTTGTATTAATATGCTATATAAAGATAGAGAAAGAGAAAGTGAAAGAGGTATTTTTTTAAATAATGACTGATCTGAAATCAGGCTGTGATGGTGGGTTTTCCTTCTGCAGAAATGAATTCACAAGTCACAGGTTTCTAATCTCCAATTAAATATCTAACTTTATAAAACCCTGTTTTTTCCCATGTGTGGTACTGAACAATGCTTAAAACATGAATAATCACAGAATGAAAGTAGAGGCAATCAGTCAAGAGCCAAAAGTTGTTCTCACATTTTCCAAGCTTCTAATAAAATGTTTAAATACAGATCTAAAATAGTGGTTATTACTTCCTTTCAGAAAGGAATGGTATTGCCCTAACCAAAGAATGCTAAATTTGTACTGACATCTGACTGAGACACCCCTCATGTTTATACCATATATAGTTTGTCTCATTAAAGGGTTTTTATAAATATGGAAAAGTGAAGAAAAAATTATTTGCCTATACAAAACCAAACAATAAGCAACTGAAATGAAGGGACTGAAACAAAAAGAGACTTTTTTGGCAAAGTAGACATTTTAACTTCTGCTATTCTGCCAAGCAGTAATAATGAAAAATACTGATTGCCATGACTTCTTTTTTTATCATGAGCAGATGAGAGTCACAAATCTATTTTGTAATTGACTCTGATCCTTTGTAATCATTATTCCTAAATCTACCTGGACTAATAACAAAATCTAGTAATGTTTTGAGACTGTTCCTTGATTCTTCGATAATATTAATGAATGTAACACATGATTTTCAAAGTTAATTTGTTAGCCTGCCAGTGCATAACATTTATTTAATTCAAACTACGTGTGAGCTATTTCTCTATATGGATTAGTTTTAAAAATAAATAAACACACACATTGCTGCAAATTGATTAAATGTGGAATGTTATTTTTACATTAGAATCAAGAATATTCTTATACTCCCTTTACTATTACTTCAAGAATGAGACTGAAAAAAAAATACATGAATAGGGGCATTTTTATCTGGTACTCCTATTCACCTGAAAAGGTTCTGTATCTAACCCACTGATGCTAATTACTGCTTTTGCAGTAAGTAAGTAAGTAAATAAATAAATATCCCCCTTATCAGTACTAATACTAATATACTAATACTGTATTTTGGTCAGGCATTTCAGAAAAAGAAAAAGAAAGATAAGTCTTCACTTATTTAGAGAACATGGAATTCTATAGCTATAGAAAACTGTCCCTCATTCTTACATGGTTAACAAGCAAATAATTTTCCTCTCCCCTTTCTTTACTTAAGTGTTTTGTGCTGATAAAAAAGAACACGTATACTTGAAAATTAGCCGGAATATGTGTCAAGTATTTCACTCCAAGTAAAAAATTTAATTAAAAGTTGCCAGCAGAGGTTAATAGGAAAGCTGTCAAGATATTTCATAGAATTAAAATACATTGTTAAAAAACAATGTTTATTTCATTGATCCTTGAATTGCAAAAGTCTTATTTTCCTCCAACACATGGGTACTTTGTATTATCCAAGCTCATCAGCTTAACTACTATAAGCAGACAACATAATTCAAGCATAAAAGGAATAGCTGACTTCAAAGTTCTTAACTTTACAAAAATTGTAAAATTATTTTTTGACCTGACGGTTCGGTTTATGTAAATGCGAAACTGGATCTCACATGCTAAAAACTGAATGGATATACTCTATGGCTTCTCATATTCCTTTATTCCCACATGGAATATTAATGGGATAACTATTAAATGGAATCATAGTAAATGTCCCCTCAGAAATAGAAGGTATTATTTGGAAATACACTGATGTAAATTTTATTTTTCAGAATCAAGTTTTTGACTCTGAAGTGAATCCATTTCAAGCAGTAGTATGCTACTTAAATAATTTCTTAAGAGTAGGAATTTTCTTCCTGCTCTTGTTACTTCCTTACTGGTTAAATAAATACCTAGGATTTGTTATGCAAAAATCTTGAAAAAGTTAACTCCTGGAACACAGGCTTGGATCAGAAACAAAACAGCTCTTAGTGAGTCTAAGACTATCACAATATGCCAGTTCTTACAAACTTCAAGACCGCTGACATACAATAATATTAGATCTGGTACCCAAGAAAGTGCTAATATTTATGATTTAACTCTAATATTTTCTCTTCAATCAACAGGCCTTTCCCAAATGCATTTTATTTCAGAACATCATCAATTAATTAGACTCTTAACATCCATTTGAATCTCCTTGAATGTTGAGAAAACTTTAATTCTACAAGATTAAAACTAAAAAATAGAATTTAGAAAATAATTTATAAAATTAGAAAATCTTTCCAGATAAAAAAGGGTAACTTTTTTCACACATTTTTTTCTGAGAGCATTTCCATTCATAACTTACCTTTGAAGCCATCAGTATACACTTCAGGAAGAAACTTAGTGCTGATATCTCCCTGGATAAAGCGTGGATGTGTTATTACCTCACGTAGCAAGGCTATATTATGAGCAACACCTGAAAATAAAACATATATTCCCATTAGAATAAAGCCAGAGAATGTATGCTTAATGATATTTGAATAGACAAGTCAAAGCATCCAAAGAAGAAAGATCAGCTTCCAGATGAGAAATGCTTGAATAAATGAGATTTAATATTAATAGTATTTAAAATAGATTGAATAGAGCCAGTCTGGTGTAGAGGTTAAGGCACCAGCCTAGAAACCAGGAGACTAGGAGTTCTAGTCCCGCCTAAGGCACAAAGCCAGCTGGGTGACGCTGGGTTGGTCAGTCACTCTCAGCCCTAGGAAGGAGGCAATAGCAAACCACTTCTGAAAAACCTTGCCAAGAAAACTGCAGAGGCTAGTCCAGGCAGTTGCCAGGACTCAAAAACTGACTCAAAGGCACCAAAACAAACAAACAGAAACCCAGACCGTTACACTATTACTACTGTTACACTTTTACTCCTCAGGCACACACACAAAAAAGTGAAACACAGAAATAATCCAAATATTTGAGCAAAGTATACGTCAATAAGCTTCACTTTTTTTTTTCCAACAGAAACAGTCTCATTATAAAGAGAACAGAAGAGACAACTTCTTAAAACTGATATTTCATTTCTGTGGAAAAACAGACTTTCTGTGCATGGATTTACCTCCTACACTTACAATCTTTTTTATTATCCTTTGCTTGACCAGTAAGAGAAGACAGTCTACATTTTTTGGAAAACTTCAGATTACCAGATTTAGCTGGAAGGACAAGTTACGTGGAGCAAATGGGCAACACAGTTGCAAATAATGAAAACTGGAAGCTGAAACAGAGGCAGGCAAGATGGAGAAGCAGCAACTACCACTTCATTTTAAAAAAAAAAAGGATTCAATATGCAGAAGGTGAATGCCTGCAATGGATACCTTCTCTATTCATGAAGGATTATCTTCTAATTGAGGACTCTAGAGAATCAGAATTCTCCATAAGTGGACAGTCTCCATAGATACAGGAGGTTTACTGAAGAGATAATTCACATGTGGAGAGGAGTAAGAGGATGGTGGGGCTAGGAAACTAGCTCTTATTCCCAGATAATATATTTAGGACCTCTAGTCCTGTTTGGAGTCCTAAATATGCTTACCTGAGAATAAGACCTAATTTACTTAATCAGAATTATTACAGATGCATAGTGTTCCTTGTTCTTACAGCCCATAATAGAGGATACTATTAGTCCATTTCCTTTTTGCAAGATAGAAGAAAAACCAGCTCATATTCCAAGTATCCATTTCACGATTTCCACTCCAGTTTATATGGAATAAACTGGCCTAAATGATTCCATCCTCAACATAGTAGGATGTATTGGCACCATGGAAGTTTGTTGGGAGATACTGGTATAGATCCCATTTTTCCCTTTGCACATATAAGAAATAACTGTGTAGAAAGTGTTTCTTCACCAGCTGAGCTAATGTGTGTGCAAATTCTTCCACACATGCTTGGAAAAAGTTACTTAGCAAGCTTTACAGATTGTCTCATTATCACTCTTGCCTGTGAGCTTCTCATCCGTATTCCTACTTGTAAGAACGAAGGTGAGTGCATGAGCTCTCTACTCTAACACCTGCTAAAGGGTAAGGAGCAATGGCTGCACACTAGAAACAGAGTTTCCCATAACAGTACTCCTAGGAAAGGGTCTCTAATTGATCAGAGATGTCAGTGCCCCAGCGAGAAGAGGTATTGTGCAACCACTGGCCAGCTCCAGCTCCAGGGGCCCATCAGCTACTACTTTTGAAGTTTCTGGTATGCTGAAGAAATGTGAATATATGTGTGTGTGTGTGTGTGTGTCTTAATACTTATCACAACATGGTTTCGGGTATTTCACCCTAGCCTAGCTTATTGTCTTAAGAATCCTAAAGAACCTGCTGTCTCCTGGCTGGCCACCAGGTGGCAGTATGTAGTAGTCTTTATTAGAGTCGCTGGCCAGAATTCTGTGAGTTAGCAAAATAAACAGTTTAAACAAATAAAATAAAGCAACATTAGAACTAAGTCATTGAGGTGATCAGGGCATTTCTAGTTTTACAGACAGTGTAAGAAAATTTATCCACATTCAAGGATGCAAAATGGTAGTGGTCTGATAAAAAGTAACTGCACATAAAACAAATCAGAACTGTCCAGGTACTTTGCCAAATAGAGAATTATAAGGTAGGCCCTTCCATCCTTTTAGAAGGCACAACATAACAGGACAGGAACTATGGGTTCAATGGATCCTTCTCCACAAGAGCGCAGTCTTAAGTTGTAAAGAAATATTTTATATTTGCCCTCAAGAACGTCTGTTGGGAGAACATTGAAACCAGGTTTTTAGTTTTTTACAGAAGTCCAGGAGAGAGGAGGCTTGTCTCACCTCTGCGGGAAGAATGTTCCAAAGGGCAGGAGATACTGCAGAGAAGGCCCACTTCCTGGACCCCACTAGATGGAATTCTTTTACAAATGGGATCCGTAACATGCTCTCTCTGCATGACCGGGTGGGATGGGTCAATGTGATGGGGATGAGGCGGTCCCTCACGTAACCTGGCCCCATGCCATGTAGGGCTTTAAAGGTGATAACCGACACCTTGAATTGAACCCAGAAGCAAACTGGGAGCCACTGCAGCTTGCGTAGCAAAGGTGTTACATGTGCCAATCTTGGGGCACTTAAAATTGCCCACACAGCTTCATTCTGGACCAGTTGTAGCTTCCAGATATTCTTCAGGGGTAGCCCCATTATCCTAAGAAATCACCCAGAATCACTGGGAGTCAGGCAGCATATAAGTTTAATAAATTAAATTAAGTAAAATCAAATATAATTTCAGTTCATTCATACTAAAAGTTTATGCCATATTTCATGCCTTGAAATTACATTTATAGAGTTACCCAAAAAAAGGGTAACTCTATAAAGTTACCCTTTTTTGGGGTAACTCTATAGTTACCCAAGCAGTATCACAAAAATGCTTCCATAATGTAAATTAATTCTCTGAACATGTTTAACCAAACCTACTTTCAACCAAGCAAATTAAGAGCTATAATGCCTCAACCAGAAAGTATTTCATACCCAAGACTTCAGAAATTTCAACGCATGATTTGCAGTTTAGCATGACCTCAGTGAAAGTTCACAAGATATCCCCCATCTGTGTGAATAACTATGAGGCTACAGAAATGTGGACCCCTATTGGAGTTTATCCTTGGCTACCTGCTGTTTCAAAAACACCAGCCAGATATTAACCCCCACATTCTCAAAGGATCATGCAGAGGCCAGCCGGTATGCACATTGAACTATATATTATATCCATCCTTCAATGAGATTTCCTCCTGTACCTTCTTTAAAAAATAAACTTAATAATCCAAGCAACTGAGACTGAAATCACAAAACTAGGTAGATAGAAAGATAGACAGACAGACAGACAGTCATATAGACTGACATTTATTTATTCATAATGCAAAAAAAAAAATGCTGCCAGCTTGGGTTTTGCTCCAAAGTGGGAGGGGGGGGGGAGAAATGCGTTGTTAGAATTAGCATAGCAAGCATATCTTTCATTGCACTTTTAGAATTATATTTCTATCTCTTTTTAAATACATATGTCTTAATTCTAAAAAGGAATTTAAAAAACATGCAGGAAACTTTCATGGCAGCTAGCAACTTCTATAGTGCAAGTTTTCTTCCAGAGAATATGGTATTCATGGAATTTTCATTTTTCTTTACATGTTTTTGAGCAGAGATGACTGACCGAAGGTCATGAACTTTACGATTTGACAGGGACAATGTCTCTCTGGTCCAGATAATGATCTCTTGATTGCCAGTGATGAGTAAGAATCTCCTCCAAGTCACAAACATGGAAACATTTGAAATAACTTTTACCTTTTTATGTATTTACAATGATAAATAGTGCAGCGCATGTAGTAATTATGGATGTGCTCACCTCAAAGATGGTCGGAAGAATGTACTTTAGGTCTTGCTCAGGTATGAGCGCAGCACATCTCTGGTATTAATTAAAACAGACTACCTTTTTTTCAGGCTTCTGGGCAATCCTGAAAAACATGTGGCTGCTTCAAAAAATGGACCAAATGCAACTCTCAAAGCAGTTGTATCTTTGTTCCCCCCAAGGCTCAGGAGGAAACCTTTAAAAAAGCAGCCTCTTTTAATCTACAACCAAGAGGTGCTGTGCACACAGGAGGACCATGGCATTTTTTTTCAATCACTTTCTAAGAGCACATGGCCCTAAAATGTAAAGTAGTACTTAATTGAACTCTGATACTTTTGTGCTCATTTTGCAAAACTGGCTTTGTTATCTGGACCTTCATATAATAATTGCCACCAATTATATTGTCATTATTATGTAACATCTATTTTTTTATATACATCCAAGATGATAAAATGTATACATGAAGAGGCATCAAGTGGCCAAACCTTAGCAATGAGGTTTCTCATGTCCTCAAATCTTAATGTATTATCCCTAATGAAGGGGACCGTATGGTTAAACTACTGTAAACTGTAGCACCCAACAAAGAAGGACTCATTCTTACTAGCTTGTATTTCTTGTCCCAATTCCAAGTGCCCAGGGAGGGAAAAGGATTCAAATACTGCCACATAAAAGAGCAGCAAAATACTTGCCTAATATCAAAACTAAGCAGCAAAAATTAAAAGGAAGAGAGGAAAGCAAATCTCATCGTGCAGGAAGATCCATAATCTGGTTGTTGCTAATGGAACATCTCCTCCCCTTTCCTTGTATCCATCAGACATACAATAGTTGATGATGGGACACAGACATATTTTCATAGCAAAAGACATCCAAAAGATATATTGATTCTAAGCTTTTTCTCTCATGAACAGCTGCCACTGACTTGTGAACATTTAAACATAAGCACTGAGTCTGGCACGAAGAACCTGATTTTTTTAAAAGGAGAATGCGACATCAACCAATATCCTATTCCTAGATCAGTCAACTTAGTGACCAAGAGTATTTTGGCATTTCCTGATTTAAATGCTTTGCTCATATTCATTCCACTGCTAAGTCCAGGCACCAATCAACTGCATATCAATAGCAAACTCCAAAATTCTGCATAATTTCTCCCAGTTATTTCATGTTAAACAGAAGAAAGCCAAACAATCCTGCAGCACATCATAAATCAAAGGAAAAATGGCTAGCAGTACCCCTGGCTGTCCCTCCTCTTGCGGCTCTTTTAAAAACCCATGGCTTAAGTTGGTAATTGTATTAGTAAGCAACATTCCTCCTGCAAAAATGCCTAATCGTTTCTGCTTTAGTTTTTGTGGCATACAGCAGAATAAAAATGAAAACCAGAAGAGGCAAAAGTATACAGTGCTTCTCTTGAACTAAAGAAATATTAAATTCTAACCTTTAATACCGAGATGAAACAGATCAAGTCAAAAATTACAATTTATTATCAGCTTTAAATACTGGAGTAGTGATAATTTGAATGGATATCCCCATATGTTATTTATCACCATAGTCTACATAATGGCTTATGTATACTGTATAAAAAGATATAGAAATTGTAAGAATATGGTGATCCAAGTCATAGAATTTAATTAGTAAAATTCAAAATAAACTGCCTGTTGCACCTCATCATTCATGGGAAACATTCCTCAATATAAATATTTACTGACACTAAACATATTCTGCGTTGATTAGTCCTTTTTACATTATTAAGCTTCTGTCAACTTGACATTCACAAAACACAAATTTGTATCTTTCCATGTAAACTTAATTGGTGTCCTACATGTCTTGCCATAGATAAACAATTCAATATATTTAACTTGCTGAGAATTTTAATTGAGTTAAGTGGAATGGAAAGAACTTCATTCACATAGTTATTAGTTGTAAAAGCATCCAGTTTTCTGAGAGACTTAAATAGTATAATGATAATTGAGGACTGCTACTTTGCAAGACTATCTTAGAAATGCACATTTAATAGGTATTTAATTTTATTTAAATAGCACCAAAGGGGAAAAGGCAGAGAATTAAGATTTACTTTATTCATCTTATAAAGATATTTCCTGAAACTATTATGAAAAGTACAAGGAAAATATTTCTTATTCCAAACAATGTAAAAACACAGTTCTTTCACACACTGCATGCTTACAACTACAGGTAGTCCTCATTTGGTGATCACAATAGGGACCAGCAACTTGGTTGTTAAGTGAAGCAGTCTCTAAGTGAAACTGCGACTGGGCTTATGATCCTACCTCAGCTTTCCTTTGCTTTACAGACCTGCTAAGGTTGTGAATACGAAAATTGGTCACAAAGTTACTTTTTCATCACTGTCGTAACTGTGAACTGTCACTGTGCTAGGCAGTCACTAAACAAGGATTATTGTACATTGCACTTGTGAAATACAAATATATAGCCCAACTTAAACTTCATATATGAAGTAAATTGATGAAAGATACATTTCAATTGATCTGTTATGTTATTCAAAAAGGTACTTTTGCTTAATGAAAAGCTTGTGTATCACATCCAATGAAATGCTTCACTTTTTTCCTGCAGAGTTCACTGCCACAGCATATCAGCTCAGCTCAGCCTTTTATTCTGGTCTTAGACCAGTATGTAAAATGTAAAACAAAATTAAAATACATCTACAAAACGTTCTGCCTGGGACCCAAACAATATATAACCTATTTCCAGATCCAGTATACAATGTAACAGAAAGAGCTATCATTCTATTATAAAAGTCTTATTAAAAGATGGCTTTAATCTTGGATTTACCAAATTATTTCAAGTTCTTTGGGACCTGCCAACAATATTTGCCATATTTTTAAGGTATGCGAGTTTAATAGCATTTCAAATTTAAATACTGCGGTGACAGAATAATGGAGAAAAATCTGCTAAAGCAAAAGTTATACAAACTGAAGCATGGAAGATACATAGGTCCTGAAAAGGGGGGGGGGGCGCATCCCACATAGCAGAATATTAAAGTAAAGTATTACTCCAAAATATTATGAATCACGTTTTTTTTTCAAGGCAGAATATTATAGCAAATCTGACTGGAATCATGTAAGTTTAAATAGATGAATCACAACATGGTAATGTATCCCATATGATTCTGGGGCTCTAAACAACTGCTACAACTTCTCTGCTCTGCCATGCTAGGGAGACGCTAGTCGCTCAGTATTGTCTATGCTGCCTATGGGGCAATGTTCAGCAGGGATCCTAAGTGCGGTTGAAAACAGTAAAGGACTGGACCTGGAGTGTTCTCCATCCAAGGCATCAGTCTTACAATTGAACTAAGGCCAGTTCCTTAAACTGTCCAAAACTTTCTTAAACATTTTATAGTTTTGACAGTGTTGCAAAAACTTATAGCTCTTTACTTTATAAACAGGAGGTATTTATTTTGTTCCTGTTTTTATTTTATTTTATTGTTTTTATTTTACTGTATTGTATTTTATGCTATGCCACGTTGTAACAATCTATGGTTACAATAAAACTTATTTACTTTAATTTTTTTTCAACTTCATAGACCTATTAAGAGAAGAAAATAAAGATGCAGGAAACATGTACACTATCTTCAGCACCTTGGAAATCATCAATATCTGAAATGCCACAGGTTGCCTACCTCTAGTCTACAAGTTTGTAATTTAAAATGATAACATGGCTACATAACAAAAGGGATGGCAAATCATATGGAGAAGGCATGAGCAAAGAATATCCACTTTCCATAAAGTTAGACCAGTATATTTTCATTTGCCTCCAGGAGAGTCAAAGTTTCCATGTCTTCCTCTCATCTTTATGCAGTTGTGATGGTGCTCAAGGTACTCAAAAATCAGGTCCACTATCTATAATAGGTTCTGCTGATTAAAAAATAATCTATTATTCACTCCTTTGCATGGGTTACATGCAAAGGGAAGACACAAGTAGCCCCTATACTTGTCATTCCTGTTAAATTCCCTGTAAATTATGTTGTATCAGGTTTTAGGATAAAGCATTAGAACTGTTACATTGTGTGCTAAGCATTATTACATATGTGTAATAATTTCTGTGCCATTTATTTTGAGCAAGGATTTTTTTTCCTTAGGGCTTTTTCAATTTAGGGATAGTATTGGTGTTCCATTCACCCTGCGGCCTAGTAGCAGCCTTTTCTAAGTGTCTGCCCTCTGAGACAGACCAAGTCAGGAAACAGAACCCATAAGAATCTTTCAATTGTACTGTATTGATATAGGCTAAATTAAAAGAATCTTGAAAGCCAGAGTTTTCCATTCCCTCCCTCCTATATCCCAGGAAGCTAACACAGAATTAGTTTGAGTTTCTTTCAAATGTTTTCTTCAATTCCCAGACTTAAAACATGTTTTTGTAAGTGTCGTCATATAATTTCTCCAAAGTCACCATATGGATCATCAGACTAAGCTCCCTGATTTCACTGCAAGGCTGGGGATGGAATCTCTCAGCTTATAAGGCTGGGGAAGTTGGGAATTGGGAATAGTTGGTTCTGAGATGATCAAGATCCAGAAATCCAACCATTGCAACTATGAGCATGTCCCAAGTTATTTCAGCCCTGACACATATATGCAGTCATATGCTGGACCTAGTGTTCATTTTGGAGCAGATGGCATGTGACCTGAAGATGGAAGACATTATCATCAGTCTTCTGTCACGGTCAAGCACTTTCTGGTCATCTGCATATTGCTACCATCCCTCACCTCTGCAAAAGAAGAAGGCTTATTAGAATAGTCTATCCCAACTACCTGATGGATCCAGACAGTTTCCTTAGAGTGCCTGGGGATCTTCCCAGAGCTCTGGAAGTTCCAATGCCTTGACTGTCTCCTGTTCCCCAAGGAACTCTAGGAAACACAATGAGTAAACAGATGCCTAGAGTGATGGTAGCAGAAGACACAAGAGCAAATGTGATCTATCACAGGTACATGCCAGCACTCAAGCCTACTCCAGTGTAAAAAGTACAATCAAGTATAACTATTTCTCCACTCCATTTCTCCTATTTATCCCGAGTCTCTTATCCAAATTGCTGTTCAAGATAATAACTCCTTCTTGGGAAGGAATGCATGGAATCATGCACCTCCAGGCTGCTGTGACATGTTTGCAAAATCTCTGTAGATAACATCACTCATTTTCATTTGGAACTAGATGCCACTCAGAGTCTAGAGTGGTGACTAGGTAGCATCTTGCAATAGTTATCTATGATTCTTGTGATTTTGTGAAAGCCAAAGAAACAGACTGGGTTTTCTATAGGATGAACTCTATAAAACACTATTTACCATAGGAATGAACTCCAAATGGAGTCTTCTCTGCCTGTGAAAATATATAGGGAAGGAATGCTTGCGGTTCTGTCTCTGCAAATCAAGGGAACAGAGACGCAACAGTAATCCGTCTCCATAATAACCACTTACTGTCTGCAGGGCTGTGAAGACTGTTAAACAGACATTTTGAGTATGATTATTAGTATTGTTTATATCAAATGTTAAGTGGCATGGGTGTCATTTTTTTAATATGAGTTGGTTATTGGTGGTAGAGATATCCCCCCCACTCTGGAAATATTTATTCTTTCATCCCAGCCTTTCTCTTTTTTCTTTTTAAAATAATTTTATCTTAACAGATATTTAAAAGCACAACCAAGAAGAAAGAGAGGAAAAAAGAAATAGAGAACTTTATTAGCAACGTAGAATTGAAAGCAAAATTTCAAAATAACATTAATTACTACTACTTATAAAGTGATATTAACTGTTTTTGAAATCAAAAAAGGAACAATAATTAGCAGAAGTAGCCAATATATTAAGTATAGAGCCCATAAACTGCCCAGAGTCTTGGAAACTGGTTAGTATACAAACTTGTATAAGTAGGTAAATACATAATGCATTAAAATATTTAATTCCTAACAAGAATTTAAAGTACCCACAAGATAATTTTCAGGCTATAACTCTTAACCCAAATCGTGAACATTTCCTACAACAAGAATTCAGAGAGTAATAAACAGATATGGATTTTGCCATTCATACTAATATCAAGAACACATAGGTTCTTGCAATAGACAGAGGTACAAGAAAGTGACATGGATATACATCAGAGGAATTCTTTAAACATGCTAAAAGTCTTCAAGTACTATCTAAATGTGCAAAGGTAGCTGTATTTTATATTGGGCTCCATTATATAGATACTGAAGCTGTTCTGAACATTTGCCAATGCTACATCTTTTTTTGGATGTGGACCTGAACAGCTAGAACTATTAGAGATGGAAGCAGTCCAATTAAATCTCATGTTTACTGAAGACTCTGATGAAAAATTAGCTATGTGCAACTACCAAATAAGAACTACCAAATAAAAGCATATCGTAAAAAGAAGTATAATTTCATATGGTTTCAAGATTTTTCACCAGCTGGATGGATTTCTTTAGAAAGAGACATGTGCTAAAGCTCTCAAGTTACTAGACTTCTCTTTCTTGGAAGCAAAGGTCACCTAAGCAAGGGAAGAGTAGGGGGGAAAGCTTTCTACATTTCTTTCTTTTAATGCACTGATTTATCGGAGTTTAGCAATGGGGGTTAGGAAGAAAGACGTCAAAAAACTGGAAACCCAGCAGTGTTGGAATTACACAGTTATCTCTAATGGAAAAAAGTAAACTTAAAAGCAGATAACTTATTTGAGGAGATGGAAAAAATGAAACAACTCCACTGGAATTCTGTTTCTAAATATTATCACATCAAGTCTTTACCTGCTGGTATTCAAATAATAATAACTGTCCATAAAAAAGAATCATGAGGAAGAAGAAAATGTGTCCTTTTATCATTCTTAATAACACTAGCATTATATACAAGAGTGAAATTATCTATTCTTGAGTAAGCACCTGCAGATATTACTATAGCTTTTGCATGTGGTTGGCTAGAAAGTAAACCATGCAATTTGCCATGTTACCACTGCATTCTGTAACCATTTGATTAGAAGGACGTCTCCCCAAACTTATAATTTTCATCTACAGTAGTAGCAACCTAGAACCAAACCTCTTCCAGAGTGACAAACTGAGGGCTTCCTCACAGCAATTGGATAAATTCAATTTCAGAAAGGATTAGTATTCTAAGAAAAAAATGGGCCAATAAAAATAGCAGTTGAAGGAAGACCTTACACAATGCAAGCAAGATATACAGACTCCATCCAGGTGCTCAGACTAGACTAAATGAGGAATAACACCTTCAGGGCTGCTGGCCAAAATTCAGAGATGCTAGCATGGATATGTAAATTATTTTCCTGATTTGAACCTTCCTTTCAAATATCTAGGCTCTAACTCAGTTACTATATAAAGACACAACAATATATTTGTTCAGTGAGAAAAAACTGCATTTTATTTTTGCTCTGAGTTTGTAATATTGAAATGGAAAATTAGTAAACCTCATTAAATAAACCCAACTAGAAATCCTGTAAAAGTTTCTCCATCTTATACTTTAATTAAAAATATTGTTCTGAAGTATTTGCAAAATTGATCTAGTTGGACTCTCTTGACATCAAAATACAATAGATTTCGAATAGTTCTTTTTTACTATTAGATCAACTCAAACATGATGGTACATTATTTCTAGAAAGTGATTATTTTGGTCATTTTTCTTATGCTTTGATGCTATGAAGTAATTATATGGAAAATTTGGATAGAAACTGAGATTTATACTTTGGATTAATTAGTAGAAGAAAATGATGAATTTTTTATCATTTTTCACTTTAGTGCAAATATTGTTTGCCTCAGATGGGTCAATGGCAGTATTTACAACACCTATTGACGTTCAACCTGGACTTGCAGAATTTTCAGCCTCAGAAATACCCAATCTATGACAAACAATTATTAAATCCTATGATATCCCCTTCTCCATTACTCTTGATAAAATTCTGTTAGTGATGAAACAATATGATATGCAAACTTTAACAGCTGAATGGAAAAATAATTAGAGATTCCTATTTTTTGTGGACTTTGGGAAGAGACGTTAACATCAGTAACAAAAACCTATATATATTTTAAGTAACTCCTTATATGACAAAAAGAATATTTCAAGCTTATTAGACTCCATTGTGTTTACACAGAAAAAAGTCTGAATAACTCATCATGTTATTGCAAATGCAATGAGATTAATACTTCATTTAAACATATGTTTGTACAGTACCACCAAATTGTTCCATTTGGGGAATAAGTTATTATGTTTCTTAACTTTTTAAAGTAAGATTTAATATTTTCCTATTTCACATTTTTAAATATATATTCCAATTGTATGGAAGTTGATATCTGGACAAAAAAGTGGATTCTCCTTGCTCTGTTTATAGCTAAAAGACTTATTCTTCAGCGTTTAAAAAATAATTATATGGTCTCAACTAATCAATGATCTGCAGAATTAATGTTCTTAGCGATTTACAAATTCATCACTAATTGATACAGATTACGTATGGACGTTTATAATGAAATATGGTTATCATTCATTGAAATCTTTATGCAGAACATATATGCCCTATTTTTTTCCTTTTATAGGTTTCTTTTTATCTTTTGTTTTCCTTTTTTCTTTTGTTATAATTTTATCTATTGTTTATTGGGGGGGTTTTGTACTCAATAAAAGCAAAAAAAAAAGCCAATAACTTTCCTTGCATAGATGATGATGATGATGATGATGATGATGATGATGATATCCTGCCAACCTCAACGAACTCTATACGGCTCACATAAAGTTATATGCTTCTATACTGGCATATCATACAGTAGCATCAGCATCATATTTATTTTGGTCACTGACCAGTACAATACATAAACATCATACAGTATTATAAAACACTAGAACCAACATAGGTAGCATGTAACATATGAAGTTATAAAGTTAGCTTAAACTCTATAAAAACTAAAGCTAATCTAAGAGTTAATAGAGCTAAAATAAGCTATGCCACTTAGAGTAATTGTACTTGTAATTTACCTCTTATAACGTAACTATCCAAGGCCTCTTCCATTCTTTGCAAAGCTTCATTTCTGTTGGATCCATAGCTGATCAGCTACAACACACATAAAAAAAGAAACTCTATCAAAACCAAAATCTTCTTCTCTCATATGCTATTTCATGATTCTTTTTTTAATATTATGAAGCTTTAAGACATGCTTTCATTCACTCCTCAACATTTATGATTTTCTGTAAGTCAAAACTTTAATTTTGTCCAGTATCTTTGTTAAAAGAAGGCATGACAACATACAACCCTCACTTGCAGCCTGTGTCTAGAAACCTTATTCCAAATTAGGCATCTAAAATGTAAGTTATATACACATTTCTAGTGTTTTTTTCTCTGCACTGGCAAACTGCAGATCAAGCAGACTACTACACTGTACTGTACTTCTGTCAATTTTATGAGATCAGGGTACATTTACGTTTATTAACTTCTGACAAACTGGCATCTATAGAATTGACAGTTGTATGATTTCTTAACAATCATGTAATAAAACAGTAAAGAACAATCCCAACTTTTTTGAGGGGTGCAACATGGAGGAGGAGGAGAAGAGCAAAAAGACAGTGCACTGGCAATCATGAGGGAAGATCACTGATGTTGGCAGGGTTGAGAGTAGAGGAGGTGGGATATTTTAGGGGGGGGCTTGGGTGGGTGTTTGTTTTGTTTTGTTTTGTGTTAAACTAAAATGAAGGTTTACACAACAATCCCACCCTACCAATAAACACTGGGAAATCACAACAATCAGAAGTTGAAAGAATTAAAAAAAAAAACCTCATCTGAACAACATTTGAAAAGGGACATGGCATATAGATGTTTCTGTGCCATGCTAGAACTCTGAGCCAAGCTGGCAGGGGTGGGGAGTTAGAGTAGTAAAGATAAAGGTTTCCCTTGACATTAAGTCCAGTCGTGTCCGACTCTAGGGGGCGGTGCTCATCTCCGTTTCAAAGCTGAAGAGCCGGCATTTGTCCGTAGACACTTCCAAGGTCATGTGGCCGGCATGACTGAACGGAACGCTGTTACCTGCCCGCCAAAGCGGTACCTATTAATCTACTCACATTGGCATGTTTTCAAACTGCTAGGTTGGCAGGAGCTGGGACTAGCAACGGGAGCTCACCCTGTCACGCCGATTCGAACCGCCGACCTTCCGATCGGCAAGCTCAGCAGCTCAGCGGTTTAACCCGCAGCGCCACTGGGGAGTTAGAGTACTAAGTCACAAATTAGAACACAGATACTGTGGACATAAGAGAAATCTGGTAAAGCAGAGAGATTCAGTAGAACAACAGACATTCCTGGATACAAGCTCAATAGAAAGTGAGGGAAGGGCATTGTGGAATTTCTTCTCTTTTATATCAAAGGCAATATAAAATCTAAGATACTAGAAAACACTGGAAAATCTAATTCTTCCACAGAATCAATATGGGAAGCAATATCTGGCACAATCTTAAGTTAATTTAGTGATCATGCCTGATCAAAGTGCTCAAGACATCCTCACTCTACTCCAGCGCCTGGGTAAAGAGCCAGGTCTAGATGGCCTTCTGAAAGGTTGAAAGGGTGTGGGCCTGCCAGAACTCTGGTGGGGGAGGATATTCCATAAGGTAGGGGCAGCCATGAGAAAGGTATGCTTCTGAGGTCTTCCTAGATTTCAGGGAAAGGACCTGGAGCATGCCTACCCTATCCAGTCTGTAGGATGGGCAGATACTCACTGGATACTCTAGGGGAGAGGCAGTCCTGCAAATACTATATATTTCAACGAATATTCAAATTGGTCCAAATGTAGTAGCCTGTCATAAGTACTGCTGGTGAGCAGGAGTGGGGCCCTCTCCAGGGGGAGAAATGCATGCGTAGTTTAGAAGCTTTGAATCTCCCATCAAAGAAACACAGAGCAGACCTGCCTTAGATTTCTGGGTTTTTCTGTGAGGGTTTTCCCACTGCCTTTCAGTTTAGCAGGATTTTCTGTCTAGTTGAGTAGAACAATAAACACTACAGACTCAACCAATCATCTCAGTGTGGTTCTTCTCTCCAAGATAGGACATAACCCCAATTTAACCTTAGCTGCTTTAATTACCTGATATGATGCACCTGTGAGGTTTCAGGCATAAACCAAAAATGAGACTTTAACCATTTAACTTTAACAAACTTAATGCCTGTTCCTTTAATACATGTTCTGGGAAAATTGGTAGAAATGGTATAACAAAACGTAAGTAAACACACAGATGATGGAAAATCAGCATGGATTTTACAAAGGTAAATCTTTCCTTGTCACCTTTTATGTTCTTTTTTTCAGAGTGTCAACAGGCATGTGAATATAAATGATCCTGTATATAAGGTATACTGGATTTTCAAAAGGCCTTTAACAAAGTTTCTCAGCAAGGAGTCTTCAGGAAATTTAACAGTCAATGGCATGTAAGGATCTGTTCTAGTTAGTATTTAGGAAATGCTAACTAGTTAGAAAGCAAAGAATAGGGATAAATAATAAATTTTCTCAATGAAGGGAAGAACTTTAAAGACCTACACTGGGACCAGTGCTTTTTAAGTTGTTCATAAATTACCTTGACTTAAGGGTGAGTAGCAAGCTGGCCAGATTTGAAATAATACCAAATAATTAAGGCTGTGAAACAAAAAGTGATTATGACAATATCCAGAAGGCTCTTTTTAAGCTAAGTAAATGGTGAACCAAGAGCAAATGCACTTAAATAAGTGTAAATGGATGCACAGAGGCAAAACAACTTCACATTTAGACTAATGATGAGTTTCACTAATTAGGAAAAAGGTATTGGAATTATAGTGGGTAGCTAAACTGAGACTCTGGGTTCAATAGTTATTAAAAAGGCAAATCTCATGCTATAGATTATAAGGGAAGGGATGAAATGAAACTGCCAACGGCATAATGACCTTCTATGAAGTTATGGTATGCCTGCATTTGGAATACCATGTGCAGTTCTGCTTGCCACATCTGAAAAATGATATGATATAGCTAGAAAAAGGTGCAGAAGAGAGTAACCAAAATAATTAGAAAATTCAAATCCTGTGAGAAAAAGCTAAGATCTCAGGCCACTTAGCTTAGAAGAAGAACAAGTGAAGGGAAACATCTGAAGTATATAAAATCATGCATGGCATTGAGAAAGTGGACAAGAATTTTTTCTTCCACTCTCAAAACGTAAGAACCAAGGGTCATTCAATTAAGCTATCTGGAAGGACATTTTGAACTTCTTTACACAATACATACACTGCGTGCACAATTATTAGGCAAGTTGTATTTTTGAGGATGAATTTCACTATTGAACAACTACAGTGCTTTCGGTCAATCCAAAATGTTAATAAACCTCAAACCTGAATATTTAAGAAAGTAAAAGTGAGGTTTTGGCTTTCTTAGGAGCATATCTATGTGTGTACAATTATTGGGCAACTATTAGTGTGCAGAATTATTATGCAACTAAATGAAAAATGAAAATTCCCCCATCTCACTCATTTATTTTCATCTGTTAAAGTCAGAATAATAACTCAAAATTTACAAATAAACATTTCTGACATTTCAAACAAAAAATCAGTGATCAATATAGCCACCCTTCTTTGCAATAACAGCCATAAGCCTTCCATTCATGGAGTCTGTCAGTTTCTTGATCTGTTGACGATCAACTTTTTGTGCAGCAGCAACCACAGCCTCCCAGACACTGTTCAGAGAGGTGTACTGTTTTCCTTCACCGTACATCTCCCGTTTGAGAAGGGCCCACAAGTTCTCAATAGGGTTTAGGTCAGGTGAGGAAGGGGGCCATGTCATCATTCTTTCATCTTTGAGGCCTTTACTGGCTAGCCACGCAGTGGAGTACTTCGATGCATGCGATGGAGCATTGTCCTGCAGAAACATCATGGTCTTCTTGAAAGATGCAGACTTTTTTCTGTACCACTGCTTGAAGAAACTGTCTTCTAAAAACTGGCAGTAGGTGTGGGAGTTGATTTTGAGTCCATCTTCAACCCAAAAAGGGCCAACTAGCTCATCTTTAATAATACCAGCCCATACCAGTACCCCACCTCCACCTTGCTGGCGTCTGAGTCGAAGTGGAGCTCTGTGCCCGTTACTGATACAGCCATGGGCCCATCCATCTGGTCCATCAAGAGTCACTCTCATCTCATCAGTCCATAAAACCTTTGAAAAATCTGTCTTCAGATATTTCTTGGCCCAATCTTGCCATTTCAACTTATGTGTCTTGTTCAGTGGTGGTCGAGTTTCAGCCTTCCTTACCTTGGCCATGTCTCTGAGCACTGAACACCTTGTACTTCTGGGCACTCCAGGCAGGTTGCAGTTCTGGAATATGACAGCACTGGAGGATAATGGGTTCCTGGTAGCTTCACATTTGATTCTTCTCAAATCTTTGGCAGTTAATTTGCATCTTTTTTTCTCAACACGTTTCTTGCGACACTGTTGATAACTTGCAACAAAACGTTTGATGGTTCTGTGGTCACGCCCCAACATCTTAGCAATTTCAAGAGTGCTGCATCCCTCTGAAAGACTTTTTACAATTTTTGACTTTTCAGTTAAATCTCTTTTTTGGCCCATTTTGCCTGAGGAAAAGAAGCTGCCTAATAATTATGCACACCTTGATATAGGGTGTTGATCTCCTGAGGCCACACCCTCCCTCATTACACAAATACACATCACCTGATATGCTTATATCCAATAAGCATTCAGGTTTATACAGCTTGGACGTGGAAAATATGCATAAAAATGATGATATGGTCAAACTACTCACTTGCCTAATAATTGTACACACAGTGTAGTTAACCTGGGTTTTGCCCAATGTGCCACTGTAAGTTTTATATATTTGGCAGGGGGGTGGGAGGGTTAAGTTATTTTATACTGTGTTTTTATGTGGCATCAGCCACCCAGTCACTTTGGGAAGATGGGCAGCCATATCAACTGAATTAATTAATTAAACAAACCTGTGGAATTCATTACAAAAGACTGGAGATGGCCAATAACTTGGATGGCTTTAAAAAGAGACCAGATGCATGTGGATGTCAGATATATCAAGGACCTTTACCCTTGAAGGTTCAGTGTTACTCGTGGGCTGGGGCAGCATGCCTCCAAATACTAACTGTAAGGGGAAAATAGTGGGAAGAAGTACATCTCTATCTCCTGTCTGAGACCACTCTAGAATCATCTTGTTGGCTGCTGTGATAAACACCTTGTTTACTACGATGGGCGCTTGCCCAATACAGGAGGGTCCTTTTTTGTTTGTAGCATAGTTTTCCTCTCATCCAGCATAACCATGAAGAAATCAGAAGCTATTTCTTCTGTTTTAGATTAACTGCAGGTTGTTGTAATAACCAAACCTTGTCCAACTAGCTAATATTGAAAACATCCAATTTCAAACATAGTTAAAGAAACAGACTTCTTTTAATATGCCAATGTTAATAAGAAATTGAGTTTTATATCCATCAACACATTAGACTACAGCCAATTTTAAAAGACAGACCGATTTTAATCCTTTTAAGACTATACAAGAAGCAGTAAAGTTTGTGAAAGTCCACAATTAGTAGTTCATTCTACTATGGTTTAAGTACATCTAAGCCCAGGCCAAAATGGGTATGATCAAAACCAAAGATGGCAAGGACCTAACAGAAGAAGAAGAGATCAAGAAAAGGTGGCAAGAATATATGGAAGACCTGTATAGGAAGGATAACAATATCGGGGATAGCTTTGATGGTGTGGTCAGTGAGCTAGAGCCAGACATCCTGAAGAGTGAGGTTGAGTGGGCCTTAAGAAGCATTGCTAATAACAAGGCAGCAGGAGACGACGGCATCCCAGCTGAACTGTTCAAAATCTTGCAAGATGATGCTGTCAAGGTAATGCATGCTATATGCCAGCAAATTTGGAAAACACAAGAATGGCCATCAGATTGGAAAAAATCAACTTATATCCCCATACCAAAAAAATGGAACACTAAAGAATGTTCAAACTATCGAACAGTGGCACTCATTTCACATGCCAGTAAGGTAATGCTCAAGATCCTGCAAGGTAGACTTCAGCAATTCATGGAACGAGAATTGCCAGATGTACAAGCTGGGTTTAGAAAAGGCAGAGGAACTAGGGACCAAATTGCCAATATCCGCTGGATAATGGAAAAAGCCAGGGAATTTCAGAAAAACATCTATTTCTGTTTTATTGACTATTCTAAAGCCTTTGACTGTGTGGACCATAACAAATTGTGGCAAGTTCTTAGTGGTATGGGGATACCAAGTCATCTTGTATGCCTCCTGAAGAATCTGTATAACGACCAAGTAGCAACAGTAAGAACAGACCACAGAACGACGGACTGGTTTAGGATTGGGAAAGGAGTACGGCAGGGCTGTATACTCTCACCCTACCTATTCAACTTGTACGCAGAACACATCATGCGACATGCTGGGCTTGAGGAATCCAAGGCTGGAGTTAAAATCGCTGGAAGAAACATTAACAATCTCAGATATGCAGATGATACCACTTCGATGGCTGAAAGCGAAGAGGAACTGAGGAGCCTTATGATGAAGGTGAACGAAGAAAGTGCAAACGCTGGCTTGCAGCTAAACCTCAAAAAAACCAAGATTATGGCAACCAGCTGGATTGATAACTGGCAAATAGAGGGAGAAAATGTAGAGGCAGTGAAAGACTTCATATTTCTAGGTGCGAAAATTACTGCAGATGCTGACTGCAGTCAGGAAATCAGAAAACGCTTAATCCTTGGGAGAAGAACAATGACCAATCTCAATAAAATAGTTAAGAGCAGAGACATCACACTGACAACAAAGGTCCGCATAGTTAAAGCAATGGTGTTCCCCGTAGTAACATATGGCTGCGAGAGCTGGACCATAAGGAAGGCTGAGAGAAGGAAGATCGATGCTTTTGAACTGTGGTGTTGGAGGAAAATTCTGAGAGTGCCTTGGACTGCAAGAAGATCAAACCAGTCCATCCTCCAGGAAATAAAGCCAGACCGCTTACTGGAGGGAATGATATTAAAGGCAAAACTGAAATACTTTGGCCACATAATGAGAAGACAGGACACCCTGGAGAAGATGCTGATGCTAGGGAGAGTGGAGGGCAAAAGGAAGAGGGGCCAACCAAGGGCAAGGTGGATGGTTGATATTCTAGAGGTGACGGATTCGTCCCTGGGGGAGCTGGGGGTGTTGATGACCGACAGGAAGCTCTGGCGTGGGCTGGTCCATGAAGTCACGAAGAGTCAGAAGTGACTAAACAAATAAACAACAACAAGCCCAGGCTGCCATACCTCAAGATAATAACTCAGAATAAGAATTAGCTTTCTGCATCTTTCAATTAAAAATGGAAAGCTCTAACTTTTCTTCCGAAGTAGCAGTTACTACTACAGAATAAACCATGATTCAAGATTGTGACTTTTCAGAACCTTGTCATCATAATGTCCCAGTCTAGATAAACAGGAATTAATAGTTAATTAGAAGTGTCGAGATTTAATTGTGGCTTGCTCAGAGACATAAACAAAGGAGGATAGAACAAGACTGCTTCATATCTTGACTTACAAAGCTTAAACGTGGTAACTCAAATGTCACCAGTGTCCCCACTAAAACTGAAAGCCACAGAGGATGACAAAGACAAAAGGATTTATGATCACAAAACACTATGATGAGCTTCCTAATATTAATTCTCATCTTTTGGCAAAGGTCATTTTGAAAGTTTGTGCTAACACAGACATAAGATTTCTGTATTCCAAAATAAAACTGTTTCATAAATAATGGCATTCCTGAAACAATTTTATATCAGGACATACACATTCCACTGAAACGGCATCCTGTTACCACACAGAATGAAACAAAAGAACATTTCAAGGAGTAACTACAACTAATAATTCTATACTTTTAATGGATCACTACAGCAAATATTTTACTATAAGCAGGAGTCTCTAGCTTTCTTATGAGGAAGTTACACTTTGCAAAATGCATACATTTTTTTAAAAAATAGCATGTGTATTTCAATGGATAAAAAAGTTAACTCACTTTTGAAATCATGGGATCATAATAAATACTAATTTCACTCCCTTGCTGTATGCCACTGTCAACACGAACCTAGAACAGATTGAGATAAATTAGTTTTACAATAGGAAAAGGTTAGGGTATTAGTAGTAGTAGTAGTAGTTATGCTGACCACTACTTTTTTCTTTGAAAGTTGAATTTATTGCAATGGGCCATAAGACAAAGTTTTCCATGAATCATATCTCTGTATTTTGCTATTTCAGGTCTTAAATCTTCAATCTGGAAATTCAACATTGCCATAAAACATGTTTGTAATTATTGCTTTTTCTATCATCTTCCATGAAAAGTGTCTCTGTTCTGTAATCACATCATGTATATGTCACTACACCCATTATTTTACTACTCAAAAAGAAATACTTAGGCATATAGTACTGAAAAGAAACTTTAGGGCTGATAAGCCAATCTCTATTAATTCTTGGCCTCTAATTTTCATAACTGCAACAATTTCCTTTTCTGTTTCACTCTCATCTAAAAGCTGTTTTTCTTCCAATTATTCAATTCCAGTGATGTTCACAGAGGTTTTTTTGCAAAGTTATGCTCTATAAGGATACAGTCCCAAACAGTTTTTTTAAGTCTCATAGACTGGGTGGAAAAGATAAATGCATTCACATAATGCACAGATACAGACAAGAATCTGGTAACTACTGAACTTTTTGAAGAATCTGGTAACTGTTAATTAACCAACAAAATTTAGTAGTAGTGATCATTATTTTAATCTCCTAATTTTCACCAGGCTGTACATTAAAAAAAGAAGAAACATTAAATATTAAATAACTACTCCAGAATAAGTCCTTGATAGATTGATGCTTTTGAAATTTGTAGAGCATGTAACAGATAACACACGCACTTTTAAAAAAAAAACCAAGACAATGTAATACTCTCTGACAATATTGAGGAGAAATACTAAACCTGATGGGGTGAAAGAGTTATGATACAAAATATTGCACTTGGGTTTGGAAGGCTGAGGGAAAGAAGCAGCTTAGAAACTCCCTTCAGTCTTCACCTGGGGAAAAGAATTTTTTGTAATAAAACAGCAGTTCATCTGTCTGCAACAAGGCAGAAAGAGGTCAACCCAACGGCTGTTAGGCTTTTAGATTTTAATTTAGGCAATTATCAAGGGACCAGATGTAGAACCTCTTGTCTACAATATCCACATGAGGTCGAACTGATGACTTTATTATCCAAATGACATGTCCTAATAGGCTTTACTCCATGAAAACTGCATCACATTTCTTTCATGATGAAAAAAAAAGATGAATTGTGCTTTACAATTACACATTTATTAATGCAGGCTTCATAACTGTAACAGCAGCTGTCAAGCACCTTCTTTAGAAAACAAACAAGATACCTTAGAAATGCCCAGTCCTCAGAACAACGATTTTAGCTATCCTCATTCCACAGGAGAACAGAAAATATGTAAGCACAACTATTGTGGTTTGGAAGGAAACTAACTTTCAAATTCTGCATCATTTTCACCACAAAATATATATTTCAAAATGAGAATTTTAAGGACAAAACAAGGATGGGAACAAAGTAACTGCCCAATATAAGCTTATATATTTCTTCAAAACTTCTAAGCTACAGAATTAATAAGGAAGCCAGAGAAACCCAAAAAGAATATATTTCCTCATGACACATAGATTTGTTGTGCAACAGCTTGGCAGCAATCGTTTGGACTAGTTAGGACCTTGACATTCCAAATATGCAAAATTATTTGCAAGCTAACATAGCAGATTAAGAAATTGCAAAATATTAAATTGCGAAGTAAATGAAGAATTTTGAAATTTTTAAGTGCAAAAAGGTTGTTCATGATGTCTGAAATACCATTCAGTACATTACTCTGCTTAAGTTTCCATATTGATTATAGAGGATACAAGGACTTAATCTAACAGATGGTACAAACATAGGATTTTTATTTATTGAATGGTTCTTTTTTGCAGAAACCCTAATGAACTTTATGATGCAATCTTCTTTTTAAGGGCCTCCGACGTTAATCTTTACCTCTTAAAAATAGCAAGTTGCTGATGTTACTAATGTTTCCTGTGACCAGTGACTTCTTTTGCTTAGCTGCAGAAATTTATGGAAATAAACTGACAATCAAAATTTAAAGAAAAATTATAGCCAATTTTCAATCTGATGGTATATAGCAGTGTTTTTCAGCCTTGGCAGCTTGAAGATGTATGGACTTCAACTCCCAGAATTCCCTAGCCAGCTATGGTATATAGCCTTGATAGAACATATTACATTTTAGGCTTAATTTCTAATAAAATGGTAAAATGCAGATAATTTCCCACTGCAAACAGAAAACTAGATATCTAGGACAATGCAGCCTGAAATAGGTTTAACAGCTCAGTAGAAACTTGGCACCAGTAATTTTGTTATACTCTACGTATGTTTTTATTCCTGTAATTGCCTTCAGTTAATATATTTGCTTTTTTTAAAGTACAATACTATTTATTCAAGCAAATCCTAACCTGTTATATAAACCAATGCTGGGCTATTTTAAATGAAGTTGAACAGTAACAGCAGCGATAGTTATTAACCTATAACCTATTTTCAGGTCTCTATCCAGAGTAGGCAGCTGTCCATAGCATCAGAAAAATGTAATTTTTAGTTAATTTTGCTTAGGATCTAACAACTACTAAGACATTTTAAGCCAGATTTCACCTCTAAATACATTATTGAGATGGAAAAAAATGCAGGATATAGAAGGACACCATAAGGAAGCAAAAGCTATTTCTGAATTTCAGTGGGTCTGACTATTAATCATTTCTGTTGTATTTACAGCATGGCTTTTAAGGTCCCTAACATGCAACATCTTAAGCTGTGAAAGCAGACATAGCCTGTTTGATTAGAATGATAAAAGAAATATCTGAATGTTTCTTATCAACATAAAGGCCAGCACTATTGTTCAGAATGAAAAATCCAGCCACCTTCTTTTCCCGAAAGCCAAGTATGAATCTATGTCATAGAATGGCCACAGGATCACAATGCAGAAGGGTAAGAGCAAGTTTTCCATTTCATACACAAGCATCAACCCCAAAAGTTTCTCAACCTAAGCGATGTCTAGATGTGTGCACTTCAATTCCCAAATTCTCAGCAGTGACCATGATAGCTTAAGAATTTGGAGAGTTAAATGGCTGTTAGCCTGCCTCTGAAGGCCTTCAGCTGGGAGACTAGTAGGCTTCCTTGTGCAGTTTGTTGGCCACTTTGAGAAGAGGCTGCTGGACTAGATGGGCCAGAGGTCCGATCTAGCAGGGCACTGCTTAAATCCACACAGCTGGTAATTGCTTATAATGAGAAACACTAGTTTAAGTATTCATTGCCAGACGTTTAAGAAATTACAATATTTCTTGTTACTTCGTCTGGGGCAGGGCTGAGCCCATACGTAAGTTCTATCAAGCTTATATTAAATGAAAAAAAAATCTAGACGCAAACAGAATATTTATCCATAGACTGCAGAAGTGGCTAATAATGAGATTCATTTTAATGTGTATTTAGTGACTTATGCTACTTCTGATAACTTTAATTTGAAATATAAACAAACTTTTTCAATAACAGCTATTCAAAAACAGGCAATTACTTCTTTATGCTAAAAGTAAATTCAAACAGAAACATACAAAACCTCAGACCATTACTACATTCATGCGAGACAGCCTTCAACAAATTAATATTTCAGACAGCCAACCATACCCTCCTCCAGTATTTCAATTCATTTCAATTTCCCCTCCCAAAAGTCAGCATCCATGGTGTTACACCAAATTCCATGACCATTGACAGTCTGGGTTTTTATCACCAAATGCAAATGTACTTCTGCACTATACTAGAGTTTTTCCATGACTATTGATGCCTCTCTCTTTTGGGCAAATAATTCTATTTTCATCAGTCTTGGAAATAGAGGAAATGATTGTATTTTATAAGGGAAATTCTAAGAAATTTTCACTGTACTATTATCATAAATTTATAGGATACACATAACTGTCAGAATATTCTCTTAATTTCAGATGTGCCCTGCCACCCATAAAAATAAAAACAAAATAAGCCAACACAATTTGCAAAAAAAAAAAAAAAAGGTGCTATTTTAAAACAGTGGTGAAAGCACACCAAAAGGGAAAGGCTCAGGCACTTCATATGAAATCCTCAAAATCATTACTCTTAGGCATCCAACATAATTAAAATTTCTTCCCTCAGTATCACGACGGAGCACGTGAATCTATCAGGCATCTCCCACCCTTCATTTTCAATTCACCTCTCCCCTAAGCACAGCTCCCAACCCACCATGTCTACCTGACAAGTGACAGCCCAATCTGATTAAATGCTTGCAAAGGAGGGGACTTGCAGGCCTCCATGACAGGCCAAAAGTGATCACCATGGAGATACATAATTACAGCTGTCAACGCATCTACTGTCCTGCTGGCATCAATTTGATTGCTCCCAGCAATAATGATAGACAAAGCTTAGCATGCACTCTCTTGCACCCAATCACTTTATCTATTTTGTGATCCATTTAGCTGACATGCAACATTCGCACAAGCAAATAACAGCAGTAAGCAGAACATTTAAGGCATTTTAATTGTTTTTTTTTTCTTTCTCTGGATGGCTCATAAGTGCAAATGTTATTACATAAAACTCCTGCTGCAGCATTAATTGAAGAAAGATTTGGTGGGACAAAGACCATAGGAGGTACAGTTTGTCCATTATCACTTGTACTTTCAACAGGTCTCATGTTCGGAATATTGCAAATTGCAAAAACTTGCAAGGGCAAAATATTTGACATCCTGTTAGCTATTACACCATGGTGAAAAACCTCAACCTGCCCCCAGAGTAATTACTGGAAAATCTTCCTTAGTTCATTTGGTTTTCATTAAATATGCTTAAGATACATTCTGTAGTGTGTGTCTGTGTGTGTGTTGACATCTTCCATTTAACATCATATAGAGTTCACTAAACCTTTACATTTTGTATTTCTGCTTTTAAACACAGCTTGAATTCTTAAAGCACACAGAAGAGTCAAACCTCTACAGGAAGCATACAGGCAGGAACAATTTTAGAAGTCTAATAAATCCTATATTCAATTTCACCAAATTTAAGATTCAGGATCATAATGTTTCCCTATTTTTCCCATGTAACTAATAACGGTAAACAATCATATTCACAGATAGTATCACCTTGTTATTTCACAAAGCTAACACCATTCCATACCTATACATCCAATATTTTGGCTACCTTGAAGAGCAGAAATGCCCTTGCTTTTTGTGTAACAACCAGTTAAACAACCACTCTAAAAGAACTTTGAATAATAACGACTTTTCATCACATGCAGAAAATTGCATTTCATTTTTTTAAAAGCTTCAGAGCTAAAGAAATAGGAACTTTCCTCACTGGAGCATTTATTACTCTGCAGAGATACACAGTTAAACGTTTGGCTTTGCTGCTTGCTCTTCTAGTTATAATAACTACTCTTATAAAAGCTAGAAGTATGTCACAGCTAGTCCAGCACTTTAAAGAACGGCTATTTAGAATGCTTGAGTTTATTTAGAAGTATATCCCAGGATGTGTGGGTTTTGTTTGTTTTTGTTTTGTTTTGTTCTGGCACACTATACTAATTTCTAATAACCACTAATTAATATAATTAATTATCTTTTATGAAAAATAGTTTAGGACAGCTAGCCTTAAGGAGTCCTGAACTCTTCCCAATCTGCTAAACACTATGAAATCTATGGTTTCTTCATGCTTCAAAAATAAGACATAGTAAAACATCAGAATTACTTACATTTGGGACATGCAGGGGCTCTTCGTACTGAGACAATCTGCCAACAGAGGGCAGACCGAAAGATTTGTAAGGGTCCTGAAATGAAATTCAAAACAGAGTGGTATTAACTTTGTAAGACAAAGCACAGGAAACAAGGTTAAGCCACTGGGAAACCAAGCATTTCCTCCACTTTAAATTTGGACCAACTATATTTTGTTTTCAAAATGACTTATTTTAGTAGGGTTATGAATCTGCTTCTTCCACTCAAGTCATGGAAGATTTGTTAAAGCTAAAAACTTCCTGCTGTGCCTTTATTAAAGCAAGGGCAATCTTTCTAAAAGAAAGCACAATAGTAGGGGCACAGGCTGAGAGCACACATACGCGCGCGCGCACACACACACACACACACACACACACCAACAACCCACAGACAAGTACTTCTGGAATCGTACACAAGACTGAGGCTTTTCAGGATCATACCCTGTATAAATTAATAACACTATGATATTTCAAGCATAATCCCCAGTATAAATGCAGATTTGTACCGCTTGACACAAACATGTGGATAAAATTTCCGTTCTGTATTATTGTGTTAAATTCTCATACATGTAAACTTTATTTGAAGAGAACTCAGAACAAAAGGAAGTTGAGAAGTCTTTCAAAGAGTAGACAACAGAATAAAAATATCATAAAATAACAAGTAAAATAAGGGTACTGTAACTGTACAAATTATTCTAATACTGAATTTAAAATAGAAAACAGCTTCTTCAACATTTGATTACAACTCCCAATAGCACAGTTTATAAAAGTTAACTTGATCAATTCTAAATAAAAAAGGATTTTTTAAAAATGCCACTATTATTGGTTATATCTAGCCATTTTACAAATGCACAGCGACCATATTTTCTTTTCAGAACTATTTTTTAAAAAGGGCTCAGTATGTTGCCTTTGCTTTCATAGTAAGCAGTGTTGTATGAAATGTTGAAATACTGTTACAGAATAATCTTTTTTCCAATATGGTATATAGCTTTCTCTGACCTAGAGAATTTTATAGAATGAAAGAAAAGAAACTTCAGTCATGCCACACAGGATGGAACAAGATCAAAAGAAGAAACCTTAGGTGTTTGCCAACACCTTACAAGTTTCTTCTACAGCAATTCTCCTTCCAGCCATTAACAGTTATTTTACCTCTGCATATACTCGACATTCAACTGCCCAGCCGTTGATGGGGATATCAGCCTGCTTGTGCCTGAGAGGGTATCCCTTAGCAACACGGATCATTTCTTGGACTAGATCCAAACCGGTAATGCATTCTGTGATGGGATGTTCAACCTGCAAGGTCAAGAACTGTCAGTCAGTAACAACACAACTAAACTTTCTAATATATCAACCTGATAACAAAAATTTGGGGGGTGGAGGTGTTGATTTACAATACAGACGATCCTCTTTGTTGTGCACGATACACAGAAACTATATGTCCATCATTTATTGCAGAACACAGACATAAGCCATAAAATTAAGCAAAAGAATAATTGCAGATAATGGTTAAAATAGGATGGATGGATGGATGGATGGATGGATGGATGGATGGATGGATGGATAACAATAAATTTGTTTTGGGGGGAGGGACTTTTAAAAAGAGAACAACTTTTAATCTAGAAATACAAAAGCATTTTGACTGAATCTCAAATAGCTGGCTGATAATCAACCCGTTCTGCTACACTTAACATGGCATGTACAGGAGCAGCCTACAATCTTCCATAGAATCAGACTAGCCTAAGTATTACCCACACGCCTGCTTTCACTAACCTGTCCTGACAAGCAACGAGATTAGCGTAATCTTACATCAATGCAGTGTAGCAGAAATGAGCAGATGGATCCTTCAGGGTTTTTTTTTTCCATCCTGACTTATCTCTGTAGTGCTTAGCATGCACAATAGCAGAGCTGGACCAGTAGAATCACTGCATGCTCTCAACAAATAGCTGCTAACAGCTCAGGATGATGCTGTCGTGGGAATACCCTCACTCCCAGTTAAACCAAAAAGGAGAGGTGTGTGCACTAGTCTCTTTTACTATTAAGACAGATTTATATAATGTATATTTAACTTTACAAATGTAACTTGAGATAATGATAAAATCAATACATTTGAAGAGCAAGTTAACATAATAAGTGCCAATTCATAATATTAATGAGCACTAGGAAGGAAGGAAGGAAGGAAGGAAGGAAGGAAGGAAGGAAGGAAGGAAGGAAGGAAGGAAGGAAGGAAGGAAGGAAGGAAGAATTTTCTTTTATTGTAAAGTGATATTGCAGCTGAAATACTATGTCTTAAGAAACACCATTTCACAAAGGTTTCTCCATCCAGAGTTGTCATACTTCATGTATTTTGTGACACAAGAAAAGGTCACTGAACAAACGAAGTATTTTCTTCGAAGTACATTAATTGAAGGATAACATTTTGTCGGATGTAATATCCCTATAATGGTCTTTGCCAAAAAAAAAAAAAAGGAGTAAAAATTAACAGATGGCACTTATAATTAGCCCTCTGTGCATTTAAAATTTTACAGCACCGTATTTTAAGACAACTTAGCCATTTCAGTGACATCACTGAAATACCATTCTAAATATTATACCAAAATGAAGGTTTTATTATATGATTTAAGAATCTTCCTTTAGGACTCAGTGTCAAACACCTGATACCTTCCAGGTACATCAACCTTATTAAAACCATTGATGAAACTCCAAGAAAATTATTCATCTACCTTGAAGTTCTACCCTATTAAATATGTAAATTATCAACACATTTGAGGAGAACCTATTTATTTTCTCAGGATATCTGAGTTTTTAAAGTCCCTTTGAGATAACTACGTCTCATAACTTTTTTCAGTATATCTGTAATGTTTAAAGCATTTTAATTATGTCTTATATTTTTTAACTGAATTTTCATTCAAATATGAAATAGTAACCTCACCATAGGGTCACCATAAAGTAGTATTTCATTTTTTATGGTCAAGCCAGGATGAAACTCATTCAGAAAACAAAATTATTTCTACAGCTTATTCTCAAAACATTTATCAACATTTATTTAATCAGTTTAATCACTGTCTCTAAAAATGCCTGTTCCATCAATATGCTCTCTTCGTAAAAAGCAATGATAAAAGGGAAGTGGGGAGCAGAGAACATGCTAAAAAGTTGGATATTTCAACAATATGAACATTGTATTGAAACTATAGCTAAGTATTCTTATTTTTTTATTGAAGAGTCTTTTTTATTCTAACATAGAAACTGCATGTTTATTTTTATATTAACAATAACATAAATACACTGTTATTGTCATTTTAACAGTGAATTTACTTATTTTCTACATTTTTATTCTTCTATTTCCAGCAGCCATTTTCCATCAGGTTATAGCAAATTGGAAAGCCACCATTAACTCTCCCCCAGATTCTGCCTCTCTCCCAGTTGTCATCCAACAGCTAATCTACCAGGGTATAGTAAGGGGAGAAATAAGGGGTGGCGGGTTGATGGGTTTTTGTATTGTGGATTTTAATTCTGTAAGCCGCATGGAGTCACTGTGTGTGAGGAGGGTAGCCATAAAAAATTGTTTAATTAATTAATAAGCACTAAGGTTACTCTATCAGATCAGATAAAAAATAAGCAATTTTGGGTTCCTCTGTCCTGAGTTGTTTCTAGCTAGTCATCATCGCAATCAAATAGTGACTGATTTAAAACCATCACATACCATCTTTTGCACATTGCACCAGGTTATATGTCTGACATAAGAAAAAAAATGGTTTAAATCCATTGCAAATATTCAGTTTTGATTCTGAACAGAAATACAGAGGAGCAATTTTCCAAGTTTGCCTCAAAAGCTGAGGAAAATTCTCTATACTTGAATAGACCATGGAGGTGAGATGCTAACTGCAAGAGGGGCAAACTGATTGAAGTGTATGTCTTAATATATCCATCATATTAAGGCCTATACCAAGCACCAAAGGCAATGTTTTTGTCACTGGAATTTCTTCTTAAACTACATTCATGTTGAAAAAGTAAATATTTATTAAACCTTTTTACATTTCTCTCTATAGCTTTATTCAACAGAAAGGACATTTCCTTACACTTTTGTCAAGATCTTTCCTCGTCTTCTCTAAGGGAAATCCTGCCCTTTGTAATCTTTTGATGGAAGGGTGTAACTGCATTACACTCCAAATAATCAACATCAACTCTTCTCCAAGTATTTGCTTGATGTACACATTTCAAACCAAGGTTGCATCAGAGCCCACCCAGTTTCAGTAATTTTTAAGTGTATAAAGATATAAACATTGTCCCAAAAGAGAATCAGAGATACAAAATTATCTCAGGAAGAAAAAAATCACAATTTCAAAGAAAGCATATTCTCCAAAGAGAGAGAAATTTGCTAATACAGCCGGCACTCTGCTAAACAGACTCTTCCTTGAGCGGTTAGAGATACGTCTGTCAAAAATGGTTCAGCTAAAGATATGAGTCCCTCACAGGAGTACTCAGGTGGTGAGATGCTCATATTTGCTAAAGCTCCTTGGCCTGTGAATAAGAAAGGAGTTATGCTTTTCCCAGACTGAGGTACAGCATACCAACTTCAGCCCTTTGAGGCACACCAGGTCAGGAAACAGGCACCACAAGACATACAAAAAATCCACTTTATTGAGACAGGTCATAACAACAGAATTTTGAAAGCCTGACAGTGTTGCTCCTTCCCTCCCTCTTAGGCCAAAGAGAATCAAGGTGGGACAATCTTTAGTTTCTTTCTCATGCCTTCCTGTTTTCTTGTTGAAATCTTCTCAACAGTTGCTGCATATTTTCTTCAAGGCCATTGCTGCATTATTCTACATCAAGAGAGGACAAAATTGCTTATGGAAACTTAAATGTTCTTCTACCCATAAAACCCTTGTACTTACATTTTTTTTCTCTTTCTCTTCTCATTCCAAAGTGCTTTAACACCCTTCAATTTGATAAAAGCCAACTTCCTTAGTGACACTTCTTTAATCTATTTCCAGACCTAAGCAGGCTTATATGGCCTCACATTTCTAGCCAGGCTTAGGCAAATGTATGTTTTACAATGATATGAGCTAAATCATTGCCTTCATGAATCATTTTTATAACTGTTTGAAAAAAAGTGTTTGAATAATTTGATTCTTTATATTTGCATCTATCTGTGTTTTCAATAGGTAACTCCTCTTTTAAAGAAACTTGTGAGCATAGTTATTGGGTAAAATGGCCCAAATCAAGGATCTTTTAAACGTATTCGGGGAGGATTTCTAACTAAACAGTCAGATACAAAAGAGCCTATTTTTGCATATTCCACATACATTTTACTATATACTGTATGTAGGTCAAGTGAGAGTTTGGCATTATGTTTCCAGTCTAACAGGCTGATCACACAAATCTGAAAGAGATTTGATCAGTATTGTTTTGTTGTTTATTCATTTAGTCGCTTCCGACTCTTCGTGACTTCATGGACCAGCCCACGCCAGAGCTTCCTGTCGGTCGTCAATACCCCCAGCTCCCCCAGGGACGAGTCCGTCACCTCTAGAATATCATCCATCCATCTTGCCCTTGGTCGGCCCCTCTTCCTTTTGCCTTCCACTCTCCCTAGCATCAGCATCTTCTCCAGGGTGTCCTGTCTTCTCATTATGTGGCCAAAGTATTTCAGTTTTGCCTTTAATATCATTCCCTCCAGTAAGCAGTCTGGCTTTATTTCCTGGAGGATGGACTGGTTTGATCTTCTTGCAGTCCAAGGCACTCTCAGAATTTTCCTCCAGCACCACAGTTCAAAAGCATCGATCTTCCTTCTCTCAGCCTTCCTTATGGTCCAGCTCTCGCAGCCATATGTTACTACGGGGAACACCATTGCTTTAACTATGCAGAACTTTGTTGTCAGTGTGATGTCTCTGCTCTTAACTATTTTATCGAGATTCGTCATTGCTCTTCTCCCGAGGATTAAGCGTCTTCTGATTTCCTGACTGCAGTCAGCATCTGCAGTAATCTTCGCACCTAGAAATACGAAGTCTTTCACTGCCTCTACATTTTCTCCCTCTATTTGCCAGTTATCAATCAAGCTGGTTGCCATAATCTTGGTTTTTTTGAGGTTTAGCTGCAAGCCAGCTTTTGCACTTTCTTCTTTCACCTTCATCATAAGGCTCCTCAGTTCCTCTTCAAGTGGTATCATCTGCATATCTGAGATTGTTAATGTTTCTTCCAGCCTTGGATTCCTCAAGCCCAGCATGTCGCATGATGTGTTCTGCGTACAAGTTGAATAGGTAGGGTGAGAGTATACAGCCCTGCCGTACTCCTTTCCCAATCTTAAACCAGTCCATTGTTCCGTGCTCTGTTCTTACTGTTGCTACTTGGTCGTTATACAGATTCTTCAGGAGGCAGACAAGATGACTTGGTATCCCCATACCACTAAGAACTTGCCACAATTTGTTATGGTCCACACAGTCAAAGGCTTTAGAATAGTCAATAAAACAGAAATAGATGTTTTTCTGAAACTCCCTGGCTTTTCCCATTATCCAGTGGATATTGGCAATTTGGTCCCGAGTTCCTCTGCCTTTTCTAAACCCAGCTTGTACATCTGGCAATTCTGGCTCCATGAATTGCTGAAGTCTACCTTGCAGGATCTTGAGCATTACCTTACTGGCATGTGAAATGAGTGCCACTGTTCGATAGTTTGAACATTCTTTAGTGTTTCCCTTTTTTGGTATGGGGATATAAGTTGATTTTTTCCAGTCTGACGGCTATTCTTGTGTTTTCCGAATTTGCTGGCATATAGCATGCATTACCTTGACAGCATCATCTTGCAAGATTTTGAACAGTTCAGCTGGGTTGCCGTCGTCTCCTGCTGCCTTGTTATTAGCAATGCTTCTTACGGCCCATGCAACCTCACTCTTCAGGATGTCTGGCTCTAGCTCACTGACCACACCATCAAAGCTATCCCCAATATTGTTATCCTTCCTATACAGGTCTTCTGTATATTCTTGCCATCTTTTCTTGATCTCTTCTTCTTCTGTTAGGTCCTTGCCATCTTTGGTTTTGATCATACCCATTTTGGCCTGGAATTTACCTCCAATGTTTCTAATTTTCTGGAAGAGGTCTCTTGTCCTTCCTATTCTATTGTCTTCTTCCACTTCCACGCATTGCTTGTTTAAAAATAATTCCTTCTCTCTTCTGGCTAACCTCTGGAATTTTGCATTTAATTGGCATATCTCCCCCTATCACTGTTGCGTTTTGCTTTCCTTCTTTCCTGGGCTACTTCTAGTGTCTCAGCAGACAGCCACTTTGCCTTCTTGGTTTTCTCTTTCTTTGAGATGTATTTTGTTGCCGCCTCCTGAACAATGCTGCAAACTTCTGTCCAGAGTTCTTCCGGGACCCTATCTACTAAGTCCAGTCCCTTAAATCGATTCTACACCTCCACTGCATATTCCTTAGGAATATTAGTGAGCTCATATCTAGCTGATCTGTGGGTCTTCCCTAATCTCTTTAGTCTGATCCTAAATTGTGCAATAAGAAGTTCGTGATCGGAACTACAGTCAGCTCCAGGTCTTGTTTTTACCGACTGCATAGCTGTCCGCCACCTTTGGCTGCAAAGGATGTAGTCAATCTGATTTCGGTGTTGTCCATCTGGTGAAGTCCATGTATAAAGCCATCTCCTAGGTTGCTGGAAGAGGGTGTTTGTTATGCACATTGAGTTGTCTTGGCAAAATTCTATCAGCCTGTGTCCTGCTTCGTTTTGTTCTCCCAGGCCATGCTTACCTGTAATTCCAGGTGTCATTTGACTGCCCACCTTAGCATTCCAGTCTCCCGTGATGAAAATAACTTCTCTTTTAGGCGTGTTGTCCAGTAGGTGCTGGAGATCCTCATAGAACTGCTCTACTTCAGCTTCTTCAGCATCTGTGGTTGGGGCGTATATTTGGATCACTGTGATGTTAGATGGCTTGCCCTGAATTCGAATTGAGATCATTCTATCGTTTTTTGGATTGTATCCAAGCACTGCTTTAGCCACTTTACGATTAATGATGAAGGCTACTCCATTTCTTCTGTGGTCCTCTTGTCCACAGTAGTAGATCTGGTGGTCATTTGATGTGAAGTGGCCCATTCCAGTCCATTTCAGTTCACTGACGCCCAAAATGTCTATCTTTAATCTTGACGTCTCACCAATAACCACATCCAATTTGCCCTGGCTCATAGATCTTACATTCCAGTTTCCAATGGTGTGTTGATCCTTAGAACATCAGATTCGCCGTTCACCACCAGCACCGTCGGCCGCTAGCCGTCCTTTCGGCTTTGAGCTAGCTGCGTCATCACGTCTGGGGCTAGTTGAACTCATCCTCTGTTCCTCCCCAGTAGCATTTTGACCATCTTCCGACCTGAGGGTCTCATCTTCCGATGGTATACCGACATATCTCTGGTTGTACTGATCCATTTAGTTTTCACGGCAAGAATACTGGGGTGAGTTGCCATTACCTTCCCCAGGGATCGCATTTAGTCTGACCTCTCTGTCATGACCTTCCCATCTTGGGTGGCCATTCACGGTTTAGCTCATGGCATCATTGAGGTGCTCAAGCTCCAGCACCACGACATGGTAACGATCCTTTGCTGAAGTTGATCAGTGTGTACATGGCTAAATGGCAGTGAGACATGAACCACTACTAATTGTCAAAACAGGAATGGCACAGGTTCCAATTTTGGTTCTTATGATGCAATGTTGTCATTCTCTAACAGTGTCAAACCACTGTATTAGACACGCCTGCCTGGTTATTCAATCAAGCAGCCTGATTTTCTGAGGATGATTATATACATATCATTTTCATGATGTAGTCTATGCTAAGAGATGTATCATCCTTAGTCTAATCTTTTTTTAAGGGTGACAGAATTCTGTAAAACCACACGTGTGCATATGCAGGTAGGAAAATTAATTCATTTTATAAATGGGATATCTTCTTTTGCAGTCATTTAATTTGAATAATTTGTAATTAATTCAATTAATTTTTGGTTCTGATCCATTCATTTTTTTGTGAGTGCCTTCTGGCCAATGTGTGTGCATGTGTAAGTATGTATGAGTGCTATATATACAACACATATGTATGCATATATGTATAAATCACACATACATATCAACTGTTACCATGTGCAAATATTTGTTTAAGTAAGAACTGACAATCCAAACTGAGAAAGGAGTTTTGTCTGTTTATAACATTTTTTCTCTTGTTTAATGCTCCTTTTGGGAAGGAGAGATTTATCTTAAATTCGGAGTCACATTTCTTCAGGTAAACTTGATAAGATAGCTTAATTCAAAATAAGGACTTCATTTAACTACCAAACAAAGACCTTACTTAACAACACTAATAAACCAAACAGCTAAGTGGCTTCTCACAATTTATGTTATTGCAGAAGGAGTTCTATTTGATCATACAGATTAACCTGTATTTTAATGCACTAGGATGTTTGTAATGGTGAAACCTATGGTAGTGGGTATGTTAACCTGCTCTGTGTCCTCCATATTCTGAGGAACTCCAAAAAGGAATACTAATTCCTGAAACCTCTGAAATTTCATAGATTCTAGAGAAGGTATCTTAGCTTGAAGTGCCTGTAATGCTGATATTACTTTATTCTTATTTTGAGTCCATTACTTTATTTCTTTTCCACAAAGTCTGGCCTGCTTGTCCTATATAGAATCCACAGTGGCATTACTGGCAGGTGATCGCATATATCACATTAGAAGAAGAACATGTGAAGGCACCTCTAATCTTCTGTATGAAGTTGTTGGGTCCTGTCATGTGCTGCTGGTATAAATGTGGGAACAAAGTAGACATCTGGGTTTGTTGCAGGGCCTGTTTCCCAGATTAGCACCATCATTCTGTTGTTTCTTGCTGCTTATGGGAGTCTGGTTCAGGCTGGTGAATGCAACCTAAAGCAGTGCAAGTTCATTGTATCATAGCATATCAATAATGCTTCTGAGGGGCTTGAGCTGTGAGTTGAAGGTAACAAAAAGTGGTGTTCTGTTTTTGTGGTCAGTCTTTTAATAGGTCCTTCCTGGCAATTGATCTGGCTCTATTGATTTGCCTATTGATCTTGTTGGGTGGGTAGTTCAACTTCCTGAATGCTTGGTTTAATCTATCAGTTGAATATCTTCATCAAGTGGGTAAGATCAAACGTAGTTGTAGTACAGAGTTTGGTTACACTCACTAGATTAGCTGATGACTTCTGGAAGCATGTAGATATGCAAGTCAATCTGTAGGATTCCTGTATAACATGGGGTTTATGTATTCATTGTACAGTTTTACCATGATGTTAACGAAGTGGTCTTCTTCTGTAGATAGACTGAGGCTGAGTTGGACAGTGAGGTGGAAGTTTATGAAGAATTAATGGAATTTGATGAAAGATTCTTTTCCATAGGTCTTGATAAGGAAAATTTCTTAGTCTGCTAGATGCTACCAGACTGCTGATTTTTGGCTACCATACACTAACACAACTCTCCAACATTAAGCAATAGTAAGCTTCAAGATGAATATAATACCTATTATATGTGTGTGCGTAAAACACTTTCTCTCTCGCACGCACACACGCATATATGGAATCCAAATGTTTATTCCTCTTAGATATTTTAAACCATTGATAAGTTATTGAAAAAATTTCAATGGGATGGAGAGATTCCAACTCTCTACCCCAGTTCTCATTATCTTCCAGGGGGCAAGGGTGGGGGCTTAATTTCCCAGATTTTCAATTATATTATTTACTTTATATTTTGATATCTGTTTCTTTTTCAAAAACCATGATATGTGTAATTTAGTGGTTATTATTTGGCCTCCTTAATATCTTGCATGGATTAGCTTCTTCTTTTATTCCAGATTTAGGTCATTTTTCTCAGCATTACAATTTTGAAAGATTTGGGGATGGAAGCTTAAATATGTTCCCGATTCATGTGAAAAACTGATATTTTAGGAAAGTCTAATTTGAAGATCACAGGTAAAATATTTCTATTTTGTTTTGTTTAGGGGAGAATGTGGGGAAAAAGGGCATTAATATTTAAACGAGAATATTGTTAATCATTCTTTCAAGACATTTAATGAGTTGCAAGAAAAAAATGGGGGTGCATAAATCTGCCAAATGAAAACATATTCAGGAGTACATAAGTGACTAGCTGGCTGCTACCAAAAGCCAATATTTGGACTGACATCTGATGCTGTCTAGTATCAGCATAGCTCTAGAGCAGTCTCCCCCAATAATGAAAAACGGGTGACCAAACAGTTAAATGAGCTAAACTAAAAAGCAATAAAGAAACACAACATAGGTTTCAACCATAAGCTGAATCTGCTCCTAAAGAAATAATTTTTTAAAAAAATTGTAATATGTTTTAAAGGAGGGTCCCTGCACTAATGATATAGGAAATTAAAAAGGAGAGCAGTCTATAAGTGCAGCTACTAATAATATAGTTAAGGCACTGTGCAAAAAATGCCAAATGCCAAACTTAGATATTAGTTGGGGGAAAGTCCCCATTCAAAGTAACTGTAAGCAAAAACACATCTGCAGTCTTCTAACTATAGAGTTAAATATGGGGGGGAAATCACAAGTAGTTTAAAATTTGGCTCTTAGTGGAAGAAAACAAAAAGAATGACTAGATATAAGTCTGCTAACTGACATCAAACTATGAAGGCTGGAGAAAAGTGACAAATCAAATGGGAAAACTGGTGATGAGGCCAGTAAGATTGCTACTCACCAACTTCAAACTGAAACACTAATTAGAGACAATATGCAACCAAGACAGAAGAATTAGAGATATGTACTTAACAAACATTCTAATTAAAGGTTAGTATATTTCTGATAAAGTTGGAAAGAACAAATGGTCTTAAATTGTCTAAACAACATTTAAATAATCTTTCTACAGTTTCCAACTATAGTGGTTTCTCCATCTGGAAAGGTTTTTGCTTCCACTGTGCCTCAGTAATCACAATGAAATTGTGAAAAAAGATACTAAGCTCAAAATAGTGAATAAAACAATGAACTCTTGCCATTGCAAAAGAAACATCAGTCAGTGTCAGACTGTTCTCAACACTCTTCTTTCTCAATACATTAAAAAACATTGTAAACTTCACTAACAATATGCAGTAAACCATTGCTTACAGGTAGTCTTCAACCTATGACCATTTGTTCAGCGACCATTCAAAGTTACCATGGCACTGAAGGAATGGTGCTTACGACTGGTCCTCAACATTCTAGCTGTCCCAGCACTCCCGCAGTTACGTGATAACGATCTGGGCGACTGGCAACTCATTCGCACTTACAACTGGTTGCAGTGCCCCTCAATCATGTGATCGCCATTTGCGACCATCCCTGCTGGCTTCCCCAGAAAGTCAATGGGGAAACCGGCAGGGAAGGTCGCAAGTCGCTGAGGTGAGTCTCTCTCACTCTCTCCAGCCCCTGCCGCGCCGGCCACTTGTGCACCCCCGTGCACTCTCCCCAAGCCTCAGTGCGCCTCCCTCATACCGTGCACCCTCCCCAACCTGTGCCATGCCTCTCACTCACATTCTCACACCCTCCCCGACCCTCACTGTGCCTCACACCCTCTCACACCATCCTCGACCTGAACTCCTCTCGTGCACCCTCTTGCATGCCCGTGCACCCTCCCTGACCCTTGCTGTGCCTCCCTCACATCCCCTCGCACCCATCCCAACCCACGTTGTGCCTCTCGCACATCCCCTTGCTCCCTTGTGCACCCTTCCCAATCTTCCTCCGCACCCCCGTACACCCCCTCTCTCCCTCCACCACCTGGCAGCAACCACTTACCTTCCTGCCGGCCTGGGGCTTGCAACTTCCTGCTGGCTTCCTCACTGACTTTGGTTGTGGGAAGCTGGCAGGAAGTTGCCTCACCTTGCGACCATGCGACCAACCACAATTCGGTTAACGACAGCAATTGGGACTGCAGGGATTGCTATCACTAAGTGATGCAGTCACGCTTTACAACCACATCACTTAGCGATGGAAATTCCAGTCCCAATTGCTGTCATAAGTTGAGGACTACCTATACTATTCCAGCCATGAACTTACACAATCCAGAACCAGAACTGTTAGAACTGTCCCTTCTTGAGCAAAGCAAGAAAGAAGGAAGTTAACAAACATGAACCTCACCACTACACACTCCTACAGCATACCATTCAGAAAATTTAACTAGAGTAGAAGGGGGGATCCAAGAAAAAACAAATTTGACAAAGGTTCTTGATAATAAGAATTGTTGTGAACAGAGTTCTATCAGCTTAAGTGCACATTTTTATGTTTCAAAAGCCTTTACTCCGCTACCTTTACTTAAATTGCAACCATTTCTTGTAATCACATTCTGGTAATAATGCTGTAAAGACTCCAAATAACTTCTGGTTTAATCTTCTAGACCAGATGTTAATTTTCTTTAAACAGGAACAAGTTTTACTCAAATGCTTAGGATTCATCCTTTTATACATTTTTAATTTTAAAAATATTTAAAACATTCACAAATATTGAGAAGATGGAGGAATAGAAAAATAGAAATTTTATAATCATGAATTTCTTGGAAAATAAATAAGCATAATAAAGAGCGTTTTTCCAGAGCTCTCCAAATGCATTGCTTTACCTTGGGACTTAATGCAACATGATATTTAGAACATGTTTCCAAAATCAAGCCAACAAAGCCTTCCTACTAAGGCTATTAGCAGAACAGAAGCCATTTATTTTATAGTGTTTCAATAAATATGAGAGGATACACGTTCAATATAAAAAACCCATGTGGACTTAAACAGAATTGCGTAGCCATTACATTTTTCTACTATCAAGATTTTAAAAATTAACTAAGAAGTGTTATTTTCAAACAAAATCTATCATAATTACATACTTAGAAGAGGAAAGCTACATTAGCTTTTTAATAATTTTTATAGTTTTAAAAGGTTTTTTAATAATAATAATGTAATTGTTCTGTATATCTTTATGGTTTTTTAGCCTTGTTGTACACCGCCCAGAGTTTGAGAGATGGGAGGCCATACAAATATGAAAAATAAATAAATAGATTAGGGACAAAGTGTTTTCTTAATTTTTTTTTGCAGCGGATTTGAAGGGACAAACTGAAAAAATTCATAATTTTTAGCATTACGAGATCACTTCTAATCCCACCTAAATCATAAACACCATTCCCCTCTCCTCCCATCTTTTCCATACCATGTACCTGAAGTCTGGTATTCATTTCCAAGAAATAGAAATTTTTTTTTGAGTCCACAAGGAATTCCACTGTTCCAGCAGATGAGTATTTTACAGCTTTGGCAAGAGCTACAGCCTGTTCTCCCATAGCTTTACGTGTTCCAGGATCCAAGAAGGTGCTATACAGAAAGGAGGGGGGAAGACTCTTAAAAGAAATTCTACAAAAGTAAATTCCACTATTTTATACCTTTTAGAAACTAAAATATAAAAGGTAAAGGTAAAATAATTATTATGCTTGTTTGACAGACATTCACAGTACTATAAACTATTTACTGAATACTGATTACACATTCCCTCAAGGGACAGATGCTTTCTGTCACATACCCAAAAGCAGATATCCCCAGCCCCTTTTTCTTGTACAGGAAGAGAGGAGGTTTGGTCATTTTAAAAACTATAGGCAGGATTCTGGGAGAAGCTGGGAACTGAGGCCAGGTAAAGCATGGGACTAAGATTGCCTCCTGCAGCCTCTGATTAAAGTTTAATCATACCTTTACAGGTTGGGTATGAATATATTATTTTAAACTATGACCTTGTGGACTGGTACAATTTGAATCTTGCTCCAGTCTCTTTACAGACACCTTTTTTAAAAATTTGTAGCAAAGCAATGGTGGCCTACTCAGAGTACTACGTTTTCTTTTATCAGTTTCTTTTCAGTTGTTTTCCCATGAAACCGCTTTTGTAGCAATGCATTTTCACCAACAAAGGTTTGCATTGTAATATTTACACAGTAAAAGGACTTTTTTTCCCATTATGTTTTCTTCTTCCAATAAAGTTTTATTTTATTTCTCTCTTATTAGATTAGTTGATCTCCCATAGAAGGGCTGAATCCAATAGCCACATGCCTGAATGCTATGCAATCAGGATGTGGTTTTATAGAAATTATTTCAACTCTTGTCTTTTGATCTTTTAACTTCTAGAAAGGCTGCACGCTGTATATGAGTTCTGTCTGTCACACGCCAGGGTTAGCAATAGATTATTTAAATAATGTTTTAATCCTTTAAAATGTAAACACCATAGTATTTATTCCACCAGATAAACGTATCAATGAAACTTTCATTCACTACTCATACTAAGTCACTACACTAAGTTCAGAAGAAAATATAAGGCACATCGGAACTTAACATTTTAAGAATTTTAAGAATCATAGCTAGTGAATTAAGAAACATTTTTATTACTTAAGTTTATGACTTAGTATACAAAAGTATGCAATATCTCCAGCTTGCAATGTTTTAAGTAGCCATTCACAGTGTGCTTCTTTTTCCTTTCTTATAGACAAATGAGGAAGGCATTATAGCAGAGAAAAATCTGAAATGAAAACCCCAAAGCTTCAAACTGAACTGCCATTTCAACTTCAGCCTCCATCACTGTATCTGACATCCAAAGACAGTAACAGCTTGCATTTTAAATTATTGTCTCAACTTTACCCTAAAACTGAAAGTTTTAATTTTCTGTTTTTCTTACTTTGATTCATCTGTTCACACAGCATGGTTCCTCCTCTCTCCACCCTGAGCACAGCTGTTTCTTCTGCCTCAGAGTGCAGTTGTGAAGCCCTCTTGGGACTCACTCTCTAGACTGCTCCCCGGCCTGTAACTCTCCTCACTACAGGACACTAAATATATCATCTTCCAGAGGCCAAAGGCTTATCAACCGAGAAAAATGTATATCCTGGCAATGCCTTTTCACTGTATTCTGATAGTACTTCAAAACACTCAAAAGTTTTTTATTTACCTTTGCAATCGTTCACAACATTTATCTACCAAAGCATGTGTGACACATGAAGCAGTACAGAATATACAAATTCTTTTATTTAAAAAGTGTAATCTCACAATCTGTCTCTATTCTCATCTACCCCTACTCAATGCAAGGACCAACAAGTAGTTTGTTATGCTTCTTATATTAGTGCGGTAAATCAAAGAAATGTAATAATCTGAACAGCAAGAGAATCAAAGAATAAACTGTGCAACAGAAGGTACTTCCTGTGTTCAAAATGGTTTTAAAATCTGTGTTTATTAAGCTCCTATAAAGGAGCTAGGCAACATACAGGAATAAAGATAAATAAAGTCAGTGTGCCTGCTCATTATCTAAGAAAATAAAACACACTAGGGAAGGAAGGAAAAACAGAAAAAGGACATAGCAGTTGGATAAATAAGAATAGTATTATTTCAAAAGGTTCTGCAAAATTCACAATACTCTCGGTTTCCTGAAACATCACTGCTACATATTCAATCTTTACCTCAAAGCAGTAAAACAAATCATATCTTGGTGAACAATGCACACACAGAGAATGAATTTATGACATATCACCTCTTTCTTCATTAGTACGTACAGGCTTACATCCAGAGAAACTTTTATGAACATGCACACAAGGGCAATTCTGCCCTGCATCAGCAATTCCATGAATCATGACTTCTTTCAATTTCTGAAAGAACTGCTTCTGGAAGGAGGTAGTCAACAGCTGAGCAGAAGCAAACATGATTGTCTAGAATGAAGTAGAATATAGTACGTGAACTATGAAAAGTATGTAAAAACTAGGAATCTCTCTGAATAATCAGTTCGCTACCAGATTGTTGTTCAACGGGGTGATTGAATAAGGCACTAAGTTTTTATTTATCACAGCAGTAAAGCCTTCATGAAATACAGCATCTATATAATGCTATATCATATATATAAAGGGTCAGATGTGACTCAGTGCTTGCACAGGGGACCTTTCAATTTTTTTCATATAATGCTATGGAAAATTACATACAAATGTATTCTATTATCTGAAATGAGATTATTCTGTATGTTACTATGTATTATTAAAGGTGCTCTAGCATTTGAAAAGCCCAAATATAATACTTTTATTCGGAAGGAATCAGAATCCAGAAAGAGAACTCTTTCTCATCAAAAGATTTTTCAGGTACAAACCATTATCACCAAATAATATTGCAACCATTAAAACAAAGTAGTTTACTCCGTTTAAATTTTTTAAAGCTCATTGAAGGACTTCAGATTAGCAACTAATTCACTGTAACTCACTTTCCTATCACTATTAGGATTACATTATGCAATTTATTGTTAGTACTTTATGGGAGTTTCTTTATGTCCATGAAGAATACAGTGCACTCACCTTGGCGCCTCTTCAATAACTTTCTGATTTCTTCTCTGAATTGAACATTCCCTTTCGTTCAGCCATAATGCATTGTCATGTTTGTCAGCCAATACCTAATAAGAACTCAGTGTTAACTGTTTAAAAATTACATTTATCCTCTCTCTACTTCAAGTAGCCTATTTCAATTAAAATATTTCATTAATGCTACTACAGTGCATTTATCTGAATAATCTATCCATTCTTGTTCTGTCCAAAAAAGGAAAATAATACATGTTACAGTTCTATTCAGTTTAGGTTTTTTTCTACATGAAAGGAATAAAAGGAAAGAAATATACTAGAAGCTGGGTTCAGGAGTTCTACCCAGAATATAAAGTCTGAACAGGCTTCAACATTTTGCTGAGTCAGATTCACAGTGTTCTGACAAGGCCATCCAGAGAAGAATGAGGAACAAATGAGGAATTAACATTGCAACGTCATGATGAAAGATCTGCCCCTTTTGTACATGTGTGGTGATATCACACACAGGTATGTAGGGATACCAGTGCAACACTGCAATTCTTGTCTTATCATCCTGAAGACATTAAGCAAACTATAATATTCCCTACCAATTTCCATCTCCATGGATTTGGCCACAGGTAAAAAATGGATTTTCCAGTTCAAAAAATGCGCATTGACAAAAATGTTCAAGAAAGTAATGCATAACTTTGAATATCTGTTACTTTTTTCATCTTCCCACCCTCTTTTTAGGGGTTCATAATGGCTTTGTTTACCATCCTGCCTGATGAAAAGCCTGAAGAGTTTGAAATCTTTCAGACTGTTTTGTGACTGTAACTATGCTGGTTTAAAAGACATTTTCTTGCAGCCAAAATGGTTATCTTTCCTTTTCATGTGACATGGATATCAAATTTCATCATTTAACAGTAGGATCTTACATCAGAGAATGCCTGACCCCTCTGAGCAAGTCTTCAAAGGCCGAGTGACTACAGAAGTGAGGGGAAAACATTTCACATACACATAGAGTACACAGAATCTTAGGTTCCAAGACACTTATTTCTATAAAATATATTATTTTTCTCTCCCAAATAACTAATTACATTATTGCTACAGTTCAAAATAATGCAGCGTTCTATTTTAAGATAGCTCTATCTCTTGTTTCTCTCTCAGTTTAGTTTTTAGCTTTCTTTTAGATATTTTATCAAATATTATTTTTGTTCTGAATTAGCTAAAATTCAGGTCAAATAATTTTTCTGTGCTTGCCTAACAGCTTAAACATAATGACTCACATTTTAAAAACGACGTCAACAGCAGGTTATTTCAAACACTTCGTCTAAGTTACAGAATGTGAAATTCACCTAAAGCACTAATTTTACCAACAGTTTACTATGAAGTCTGGGGAAATAGATATCCTAGTAAACAAAATCTAGCATAAGAGCTGCAATATCATAGAAGGATTTATATAAGCAGAGTTGTACCTAAGCTTCTGAATGGAGCTCTACATACTTAAACATACTGGCCTTTTTTCACTAAGCTGATTCTTTTATGTGACTCACACCCCTTCCATTAAGTTCAATGAAAAACAGATATCCAAGGCAAACCACACCAAAAAAAAGTTTTAAAAATCTGTGTTTGAAAAGTAGTTTACGCATTGCACAGGTAGCTGCTATTGAGAAAAACACTAGATCTAAAGTCCTCTTGGGCATGTCTAGGCACTGCCTCAGAACTTGGTAACATTCTGACACTAAGACAAAAAGGGGTCATAATGGGACTATTTTGCCAGTATAATCTATGTTAAAATGTTTTAATTTTAGTCTCAATCTTCTATACATACAAAAATGTTAGATGTAGTTACTAAATGGCTTTCAGTTCAGTAACAAAATCTATATAAATTACAAGGTTTATGTGTTACGCTGAAAAAGAATCTTCTCACATGTATTAAAGATTTCTTATCAGAGATTATTAACCCATCACTGCTAAATTAAGTTCCATATATTATTGCTTATAGAAAGACATATATTTAAGGTTAAGGTTCTTCACTTAAACCTTTAGCATGAAAAATCATTCCTACTAAATCAGTAAGCAAGGAAAATACAACAAAAAATAAAATTCAGCAAAACTTATATAACATCCCGAAAGCCGGAAAGGAAGAATACAAACCTGAATTTCTATGTGACGAGGATTATCGATAAACTTTTCTATTAATAACCGATCATCACCAAAACTTGAAGCAGCTTCTTGAGATGAAAACCTGAAACCTTCCCTACAATAAAGCAAAGAAATCCAGTTAGAAATGTGGAAAACATATTACTTTTGGTTAATGAATGTCTAAGGATCTCTGCACTTACAAATAGTTTTGGATTAAAAGGCCTCCGCTGCTGAAAGTATGGGTACATTTTCATTTTATAGTTATAAATGTCATGATTCATAAGTACTGCAAAAGGAAGCCAGTTATAGCATATTGAATCTCAAAAGACACTGCAGGTGGTACCACCTACTCATCCTTGACTGATTCTGAAAAAACTAGGCAGGGTTGGCCCTTGTCAGTACCTGAACAAGAGATTACAAAGAAAATTGACAGGCTAAACTAGGAAGTCAAAGAGCATTCCAAAAGAAGGCAATGGCAATCACTTAACCATGAACAGAGTTAACATGAAGTCATAATGAAGACAGTTTTATCCAGTGGCATCTGCAGGATAGGGGAGATCAAACCCAGTAAGATGGCAGACAAATTGTAACAATAGAAGCTCCACCCCTTATGTGTGTGTGTCGCCGTCATACACACATTCAAAGGGGATAGATAGCTCTTGCATCACAACGGTCTGTCTGCATCTTGCCAATTTAGACCCCTCCTGCAGACACCATCCTTAGTTCAATACATAAATCTCATTGATCATTGGAGTACTCAATATTGCAGACCTATATTTGCACAATAATATAGAAAGTATATTTTTGTTACTTGAATTAAGCAATGAAAGGAATAGATTTGTGAATCTTAATGATTGTGAAAGACCGTTCTACAAAGCCAATTCTGGAAAGGCAATACAAGTCCCAAGATAAATCATTCCCTTAAGAATGCTAGCAAGCAACACAACATAATGAAGGAAAAATGTTGACAGTCCATAGCTTGTACACATCTGCAGGTTTTGAAAGATATGTGCATTTCAGACATTCCTCCCATTTAATTCCATAAAGAGTCTACCTCCAACAAAGAATTTAGCCATCACTTTGACAATAAATTCTGCACTAAGCAAATTATTCTCATTTACATCACAGAAAATTCAAAAAGAAAATCAAAGCTCGATAGCCATAGTCCTTATCTTCCAATGGACAATAGTTGTTAATAAGAACATAATTTACAGTATTTTTCAAGAGCTGACTAAGCAATGAGAAAGTATGGGAAGCTAACCTCTGATCACCTTGGAAAGTTATTTTCTTAACATAATTTCTTTATAGTTTCTCCTCCCTCCAATTCTCCTACAGAGTAGAAAAGATCATTCTATTAGGTAAGTTTCCTGAAAATAATGCACATAATGCAATGAATGTTAAGAAATATAAAGATTATTACTATTATTATTATTAATAATAATAATAATAGTAATTTATTAAACTTGCATGCCACTGATCTCCCAATGACTCTGAGTGGCTCACAACAATCAAAAAAAGAAATTACACTCAAATCAATAAAAGTTAAAAGATGGCAAGCGCGACAGACCAGAGGGAATGAAGCGAGGGGTCCTATTCTCCCTCTCCAAAGACCTGGGTAAAGAGCCAGGTCTTCGCAGCTCTTCTGAACAACAGCAGAGAGGGAACCATCCAGATCTTGGGGAAAACCTCGTTTCAGAGTGCAGGCACTGCTATAAAGAAGGTGCACTTCTGGGGTCCTTATAGATGACATTGTTTAAGCAAAGGAACCCAGAGAGTGCTAACCCTGCAGGATCGAAGTGGTCAGGCAGATGTTATGGGAGACAGGTAAGTCCCTCAAGAAACCAGGCCCTATGACATGTAGGGCTTTATAGGTAACAGCCAGCACCTTGAATCACTCCTGGAAGCCAACTGGCAACTAGTGCAGCAGGTGAAGCAGAAATGTTACAAGGCATGCCCATCACTGCTTGTGCTGCTGCATTCTGGACTAGCTGAAGCTTCTGGGTGGTCTTCAAGGGTAGCCCAATGTAGAGCGCACTATAATAGTCAATCCGCAAGGTGATTAGGCATGAGTGACAGTCTGAAGGGCCTCCAATCTAGTAAAGGGCACAACTGGAGCACCAGGTGAAGTTGTGCAAAGGCCTTCCTGGCCACAGCTACAACCTGCTCCTCAGGGAGGAGCTACAACTCCAGGAAGATCCCCAGATGGTGCACCATCCTTGAAGGGGGAAGCGCTACCCCATCCAAACTAAAGATGGAATATCCACATGTAGGGTCATTTTATCATGGATGGTGGACTTGTGAAAAAGTAAAAAGATACTAGACACAAATACATATGGTGATGCAGACAGTTTTAAAAATTAACATTCAGATGAAACTGGAACTCTTATTAGGAGTTAACGGACACTCAACTAGAAAAGCTCACAGACTATTTGTTTTATATATTGCAGCAAGGCTATTATATGCACAAATATAAAAGATTACAGAATCACCAATAATGGAGGAATGGATTGTGAAGATGGCTGAGTTTGCAGAAAAGGCTAAATTGCCTTGTTTGATTAAGAAGGGAACTACAACTACCTTTATAAAAGACAGGAAACCCTTTACAGACTTTTTGCTGAGACTGGATAATAATTAACTGCTGATTTTGTGATTTATTAATTAACAAGGTTTGTTTATGGGAAGAAGGGGACTATGATATGCAATATGGGAGGGTGGAGATGGTAATGGTTATATTTGTAACTGCTGCAAAGGAGATCGGAAGTCTCTTCTTTAGATATCTTTCTTTTTCTTTCTTTTTTGTTATTCTTCACTTTTTCTTTTAACCTTTTATAATCTTTTTCTTCTTCTACTTCTTCTTCTATGTTTCTATAGTTTTTTAAATCTTTGTAAAATCTTCTTTTAATAAAAATTGTTCGTTTTAAAAAAACATCAAAGACATAATATCCTCAGATCTGGGTGATCCAAACATCCACAGTTACTCAGTCTTAGTAGAACTGATTCCTCCCCATCCCAAATCTGCACAGCCTCCAGACCTCAACAGCTTCACTTGGCTTGCCCGGGATCAAAAGATATACAGGTAGTCCTTGATTAACAACTACAATTGGGACCAAAATCTCAGTTGTTGAGCGAATTGGTCGTTAAGCAAGATGCCCACGTGATTGATTCACTCAACGACCACAATCCCAGCACTCCCGGTTGCAGTTGTTAAGTGATCTCCTGTGTCATGAAGCAGATGGAACGAAAGAGCTGCCTGCTGAAGGGTTTCTCTTCCCCTCTGTGCATCAAGGGGAAATCCTTCGTGGGGCTGCTGGAACAAAGCATAAATCTTCAGGATTTGAGCTCCGTTCCTTCAGCCTGCTGAAAGGTTTCCCCACCTCTCCCATCAAGTATGCTGTTGATACATCTCCACCCCTGGTGAATTAAGTGATGCTGTAGGCATCTTATCCTGGTGTCTGGAAGCTGTGAAGGTCTGGATGGGGAACAACACGCTTCAACTGAACCCTGGGAAGACTGAGTGGCTTTGGGTTTTGGGACCTGCTGATTCTAGGACTATACCATCTTTGGTGCTGAATGGGGTTGCACTGAAACAGACCCCATGTGCAATCTGGGGGTTTTCCTAGACTCACAACTCCTGCTCGAGAAGCAGGTGGCAGTTGTGGCTAGGAGGGCCTTTGCTCAACTTCGTGTTATGTGTCCGTTGAGCCTATTCCTAGATTGAAGGGCTCTACTCACAGTCACTCATGCCCTAGTGACCTCCCAGTTGGACTACTGTAATGCCCTCTACATGGGGTGCCCTTGTAGAGTATCTGGAAGCTTCAGCTGGTGCACAATGCAGCAGTGCGGGCAGTAATGTGTGTTTCCAGAAGAACACACACCTCTACTCCGCAAGCTGCATTGGTTACCACTCTGTTTCCGGGTCTAATTCAAGGAGGCGGTTTTGACCGTTAAAGCCCTACACGGGAGGGACTGCCTCTCCCCGATTACCTCTGCCGACCCCACCAGATAGAGCATGCTACAGCTCCCATCAACTAGGGAGTTTCATTTGGCAGATCCTAGGCGGCAGGCCTTTTCTGCTGTGGCCCCCAATTTATGGAACATCCTTCCCCCAGAAGTGAGGCTGGCTTCATCCCTTCTAGCTTTCCAGAGGTCCCTCAAGACTTGGTTGTGTCAATAGGCCTGGTGACCCCAGGAGACTCGCGAAATATTGAGATGGCTCCTGGGTAATTAACACCTCCTCTTTGCCTAATTTCTTTTTTATTCTGTTTTTAGTTTTGTGCTTTTTATAATTTTAAAGTTTTTAATATTAATGATATTAATATTAATTTGTATGTTTTGTTTTCAACTTTGCTGTACACCATCCAGAGTCACCTGACTGTGAGATGGGTGGCTATATAAATATGATGGATAGATAGACTTCTTTTGCCACAGTTATCCACCCATTCCACTTTTGTTACATGATGCTTTTAAAATGTATTCCAAGCCTAAAAAGCTGTCTGTGATGTCATTTAGTAAACCTACTGTATTGGACAATTTTTTTTAATGCATGTATTAATGCCATCCATAATACATTTATCAGGACTATGAGACACATTTGAATGTATTTATTAATACTGGCTTTTAAAGAAAACACATGCTTGTCTAATGTTTGTATATCAGATATCTACACAAACAAATATACAAGAAGAATTCATTACAATAAATTCAAAGACTTTAGTAATGCTTGGTCAAGAGATAACAATGTATGCATTGTTTTTTTCTTCCTGTATTTTATTTGCTGAACAAATGTATTTTAAATCCAATCCAAGATTAAAAGCAAAGGAAAGCTGAAGAGAAATCAAAGAATAACAAAAACACTAACAGAAAAACAAACAATGAATGCTCAAAGGTTTTGGGAATTATGGCCTATATTGCACTATTAAATTATTTAAATATAAAACTTAACTCTATCTTTGTGAAAGTTCATCAATAATTATTAAAAATGTCTTTACATTAAAGGGACTCAACAGTAATTAGACAGTTGATAGTAACGTAATTAAAAGAGCACTATCAAACACACACACACATGCACATACACACAGCACTCCAAAGTTTGTTGCTTATAAACATTATATTTGATGACAACTACAAATAGGCCTGATTAAAGTATCTCTTCTCCGTTCAGCAATTTGATCAGGATCAAAATTAATGGAAGGAGAAATTTTTAGCCTTGCTGCTATCCAGAGTCCTGGTGTGGGCAAAATAGCTGTTTTCTTGCTGTTCTTAGTATCAGATAATCAGCAGTCATTAAGAGGATGAAGCTAAAGGCTTTTCCCAATAATGCTGATGAAGATCACAACATCAGTGAAAATGGAAACCTTGCTTGCTGGGATTCTGAAGAAGAACATGGTTAAAGGCCACCATCAGTTGGCCCACAAACTGATATGGGGTTGTAAAAGAGGTTATGCATGGGTCCTCCACAACATACACACACATACTTGCTACCAGCCCCATCAACTCATGAGACTTCTCTCCAAAAATATAATAAAATCCTGTTTTAGTCACTGGAAATGTTTGAAAGGCAGATTTTATTTTCTGCTGGCAAAAGCTAACTGGACTGCGTTGGTGGATAAAACAGATCTTGTAAACAGTTTATCAACTAATATTATAGGATTTGTTTAGTTATATATTCAACACATTTCTACCCCACCGCAATCAAAAATGACTCTCAATAGCTTATATAGACTATAAATAGAAATAATTTAAAACATCCACGAATACATTAAAAACAAATGGAGTAACACAACAAACAAAAACAACAGTCAGAAAAAGGACTAAAACTAAAACAATAAAAAATAAAGAATGGCATCATATATACATTCAGGGGAAAGTCTTCTGAAACAATTCCATTTTCAAGTTTCCCAAAAATCAGCAAGGAGGGGGCTAGCCTGATTTCAACCAGGAGGCTGTGCCATGGCATCAGTGCTGCCACAGAAAAGCAGCACCATCTTGCTTCAGGCTCCCAAACTTCTTGAAAATGTGGGATTAATGTCACGAATGAATCAATTAAATTATAGAATAGTTGAATTATATGGATGGATAAAACGTGTGTGTGTGTGTGTTTTATCTGTTCAATAGTGTCCAATTCTTGGAGACTGCCTGGACAAGCCCCTGCAGTTTTCTTGGCAAGGTTTTTCACAAGTGGTTTGCCATTGCCTCCTTCCTAGGGCTGCTGAGAGAAAGTGACTGGCCCAAGGTCACCCAGCTGGCTTTGTGCCTAAGGCAGGACCAGAACTCACGGTCTTCCAGGTTCTGGTCTGATGCCTTAACCACTATACCAAACTGGCTCTCGCATATATATATCAACCTCCAATATAAGGAAAGTGTTAAGGCATACCAGAGCATCTTTCCCCATACTGGCACCCTATATGTTAGCTGTACTACAGGCCCATCTCACATTGCCAGCAGTTATGCTGGCTAGGAAAATGGGACTGCCTAGGGAATAAGAACAAAAACTGTTCATTTGCTGCTTGACTGCTAGTTTACAATAGTTTATGAGAACTTTAAAAGAGAGAATGGTATAATTGGATTTAAAACAGATGCATTCATCAAAACTAATTTCTGGACAGCATCTCACCTGGCTTCTTCATCATTCCATGCAACTCTCATGCCTTTTCCTCCACCACCTGCCGAAGCCTTGATCATCACAGGGTAGCCTAGCAGCAGGGAACAATTAGACAGAAATTTAAATTTTGATCGTACATTCACGACAACTGACCACATGTTCAATGACAAAGTCAATAACAAGCTTATTAAAAAGCTTTCTGTTGGGAAGATGAATTTAAACTGCATTACCAGTACTGTTATTTTAATGACAGCAATCTCCTGAATTTAAGTTTATCAGATTGAATTAGTAATAGCCAATAAAAAACACAGCATTTTAATAAATAACTAAAGCACTGTCTTTCCATCAAAAGATCCTCAAACTAGCAATACCATTTTTAAAGAAATTGGAATTTAAATTCAACATGACATGAAGACCTACACAAGAAAAATAATACGTAAAAATTAATAATACCATTTCGTTAACCTAATCCAAGCACCAAGCTTTTAAATATGAAGCAGTCAGATAGACCTTTCTGAGAAGGGTCATCCACACTTTAAACATCACTGTTGAAAACAACCAATATTCAGATAAGAGAGAGATCAATAAAGAAATCTGCAGTGTTAGAACAAACCTTGTATATTGTACTTCATTCAGTTAAAATACTTCCCTTCACTTACCTAGCTGATGCCTACCACATAGAGAGCAACCTTTAAGTTCTGATACCATTTTATTCTAATCATAATAGATATATATATTAGTTGAATTTGTCAGCTACTATTTTGCATTCTTAAAAGGAGTTGAAGGAAAAGGAGTTGGCAAATACTCACTGAAGGAGATATTTAAGTTATTCTAGATTTTAGAGCCTTTAAATGATGATTTGGCTCATTAGCAAAGCATAATCCAGAATCCAGTGCAAACATTTCAGTTGAGAGGTTGGAATCCAGTGTTTTTGTTCCATGAGCAAAGAGGTTTCCATGCTCTCCTTAAGATCCTTCTCTTACAATGCAACTCTCACTTGCTTACCAAATGAAAATGTTTACATTTATCAAAAATTGCTTCTGTTTTATGTCTTATACTACATAAATATTTGTACTAGAGTATTAAAATTTAACTATTTTACATGATTGTAGTATTTATTGATCTTATACAATTTTACTAGCATATTAATGTATACATTCCTCTAGAAATATGAATCAAAAAGTTCAATAGTAGCAATGAACAAATAAAAATACATGAATTAAAGCTAGAAAAAAATGTTAATCAGCATACAGGCAGTACTGAATTTGGATATAAGGGAAGTTCAACTTCTTGTCCAGAACTAATTCTCAATTTACATTTTGGACACTATTATATAAATCCAAGTACAAACTGTACATGAGCACAAGAAGTGTGGAGATCCTACATTATTAGATGGTACCTTAATTTGATATTGGGCCAATGCTTGATTCAGATACCAAGTAACACATAAAATTGTATACTTTACCATCAGTGAACCTCTACTCCTGCCCTGCCCCTGTTCCCCAACAGTAAAGTTGAGTATCCATAGACAACAGCTGTTGCAGAGCCAGCCAAGCTTCCAAACCGAGGAACCCTGAAACAGGATTCATCCCTGTTCTGCACTTAGCTGGAGCTGGTTTCTACTATGAACATGACCATACAGTTTGCAACTTACCACTCCTCCGCATGGCAAATAGCATTTCAGGTAGCTCCACTGCCACCTATTCCATCCCAGTGGTTGAGGAATGTTAATGAAAAATAGGTCTGTCCTGGTTCTGAAAGACCACAACCATGGAAAGCCAGCATAAACAGCCAGCATGAACCCAGTTCACACTGTAATTCAGATGATCCAGGAGCTTTCTAATCCATTGTAATGGAAGCAAAGAAGCCACTTCAACTTTTTATCAGGGAAAAAATGATGGGGTTTATTTTATTTTTGAAGGTTGCAAACTGAAAATGCATATCTACAATCTCACAAGGAATATTTATTACTGAAGATCATTAGTTCTCTGAAACAGAATGATAAGATTATAAACGATATGCACTATGACGGTGTCATATGTGATGGAAATTCTCTGGGTCCTTTTATTTTTACCTGCATTGATTATCATTGCTTAAATATAATTAGATGAAGAGTTGAGAAATCTTTTTTTTTTTGCTAATTTCATTTCCCACTAATTAAACTGTTCGCACACATTGTGCAGATTTAGACATAGTTTAAAAATTTGACAGTAGGTACTAGATAAGTTTTTATATGATGGACACAGATTTCATATGATGTGGTTACTAAGCTTTCACATTTTCATCTTGCTCTGTGTCAACTGAATTGACGTATCAAAAAATGATTCCTACCTAGACATTGCTGTATAGGATTTTTGTGTCACTTCTGCATGGTAAATCGCTTCAACTCAGTATCATTTGAGGATTTTCTAGCATGAATTCCTTGTTTTTATGGGGTTTAGATCTGAAGTTTAACTTGGACATTCCAAAATATTCTGGGGTTCTTTTTTGACTTCCTGGCCAATTGCATGCTGTACTCTTCCATTGCTGGAAATATTTACTATTATTTCAGAGCTTCTCACTATCAAGACTATGTCTCTGACTTTAATGGAGCCCCCCAAATTTAAGAAAAGTTTAGTAAACTCTCTCCAGAGTGTATGAATCAATCAAGTATCAATGAATACCTATCAGAGGTCTTCGTAAATTTCCTTTTGAGTGCGATATGGTGTGTCCTCTAGAATCTTTGAATGGAGAACTTCGAAGTTTGTGATATGTATATAAGGCAGGACTGGCCAAGTCAGAACTGAGGTTTTAATGAAGTACACAAGTGGCCCTAGTTATTCCTTAAACTGAATTGACTGAACTAGGGAGTAATTACTTTTTTGCATGGACACACTTCATGTTGGATTACTTTCTTTATGAAATAAATGAAAAAGCACCAAACTTTGGTATTGTTTACTCAGTCCCTTTACATATCAATACAGCTTGCATGAAGCTCTGATACATTCATTGGCAAAATTATACCAACTTCTTTCCCAGAATTATAATCCCATTTACAGTATATAAAAGCAGAACTAGTAAAAACAAGACTGCACATTTATTGCTCCACAAAGGGTTGTTAGGAAGGTGGGCTTAATCTCTAAACAATTCGATCTCCTGGTTAGACCTGGACATGGAACACTATCCTTAATTGGACAAAGCATCAATTAGTCTCTCCAAAGATTCTGGCTCTCATTTTTGCTCTGTATTTTGTAAAACAGAAAAAGTACTCAGAGAAAGAGGAGAAGGAAGAACAAGGAGAACATGCCTAAAAACATCAAAGCAAAAGGTCCAGCTTATTCAAGGAGATAATAAATAACAATAGCTAGTCTATATTGGTGTTATTTGGAATTCTGTACACATATTCTTCCCTATTCTCCTATTTCCATTATCCAAATAAACTGCTTTTTGTATCTAGAAATTTAGCTTAGTTTTAGAAGAGAATTTCTCATTAAAACCTTCGCCATGTGCAAGGTCACACAGTTGGTCAACTACATTTTATGTTTCAAAACAGCCATAAGACTTGTTCTGCATTTCTCAGTTTTGGGTAGGGAGATGTCAAGCACCTTCCTATTTTCCTAGAGCTGGACTGGATGGAGAAGTCCTTGGCAATCAGCTGGATTGGACGTCAGGAAGTTCAACTTGACTGGTGGCAACCTATTATTATAATAAGTTGACACATTGGGGGAGATGGGCAGTGATATAAATTTAAATAATAAATAAATAAATAAATAATACTTTCAGAAAAACCCTTCAAAGAAAGTGTCTGCCAGTGAGGTTTTAAAAAATCCTCCTTCCTGTTTTGATGCATGCATCCTGATCTTTCTTCTTTTTTCATTTATTTTTAGGAGTCTGTGTTATAATTACACATTCTACTGATCCTTCACTGTATTCTTCTGATATATGAGCCTCTTTCCTTTGTTGTATGCATTTTTGTTCATGAATTTTATTTTACACATACATTACTATTAGTAATCTAGTGTACACTACTGCTTTTGCTCAGAGTTTAATATATATTTGAATATGAGTATATAAGAGGAGTACTAAATGTACCTCTGAGGTACATCAATGAAACCTGCAGTCATTCTGTTTTTGGCACCACTCAGCTGATCAATCAGCTGGATCATGGGGAAAAGACTGGTTGGTCTGCACTGTTAATAGAATTGCTAAGAGAGCTTTCTCAATTGGGTTCAATGTGGAAGGCTTTAGACAATTTATCCTAGGGATCCTGAAGCATGCAGCAAAGACCACTGGAAATAAAGCAGTTTTAATCTCCTACACACCACCCTACCATAGTCCCAGGTCAATCACATTTCTGGGGAATCTTCCCTTCTTCTAATACAAATACTGTACTAATGCATACTTGTTATACAGCAACTACGCATAAACTGTTGACATAATGTTGATATCTCCTCAAACATCATGCATTCTCTGGATTCTGTTCATCTACTGACTAGCAATTTAAAGGTATGATTCTGAAGCAATGCATATATACTGCAGTGATGCATAGGATTAGCCTATGAGGGCAACCTATCAGTGTGCTGTGGAGAACTCTAGTAAAGTGAGAGTTCAGCAGTAGATAAAGCATCCTCCTCAAGATATAGAACACATGTAATGTATGTGTACTGTATTACCTGAAAAAAGGATGGAAAGATATTCATACCAAAAATCTATCACAATTAAAATTATTTGTTTGTTTATCAAATTTGTCACCACCCATCTCCTCCCACCAGGGGGACTCTGGGCGGCTACAATTACAATTATATTTTTTTCTTGATTAGAAGCCTTTGAATTTTAATCTGAATATTTACATAACTTGGACGTTTTCCCCCCATATCTGCTGCTGCCTTATTTCTGCCTTTTCATATAGGTTACTCAGCCTAAGAAATAACAATTGGCCAAAGGTTTTTGAATGAGCTTTGAAATTGCATGGTATTTTGCTCAGCCTCCCTTTCCAAGATGCTATCACATAATGCAGGCCAAGAGCAAATATAAGATCAAATTTAATTAGATTTATACTCTTCATGCCACCTTAGCAGATGGCAACATCTAGTCAACTCTGTCTCATTTCAGAAACTAAGCAGGATCAGCTCTGGTTAGTACTTGGATGGGGGAATTACCTGGGAATTCCAGAGCTGTTGGACAAGCCAGATGGCTGAGAAACATCCAAAGAAAGATAGTGGCAAAGCACTTCCTTAACACTGCCAATAAAACTGCATGAATGCAGTTGCCAGCAGTCAACCTCAGTTTGAGGGGATGGTTATGATTATTATCAGCCACCTCAAAATTTCATATGATAAAAAAAAATCTATTTTGTAAAATATGAAAGTTGTCAAAGTGTAGACAATGACCCAGAGAAGTAGTTTAGGTTCTCCTGGATTCAATAACTGACTTCAAAGGAGTCGGCTGACACTCCCACTCCATATTTCTAACCATTTTTTAAACACTACTCAATTTCAGTAAGGATTTGTTTTATAAAATGAGTAAGAGGTCCTATTATTTTTTAAAAAGTCAAAATCTAATTGGAGGTACAGTGAGCATAAATTCTATACTTACTTATAGCTGACCAAAGCCAATATTGTAATACAGATCAGCAAATGATTTTGGAAAAATAGAATAAGCACAATTACATCAGCTAAGAATCAGCCCTGGCTGTGTCTTAGCACCTTATTTACAACATGTTTTACATAAACTCATGAAACACCCATTTTTTAAACAGATTGGGATTATGTCATCCTGTTTGCAACATAAATTGCTAGAATGTATTTATATAGATACGATAATATAGAATTAAGTTTTAAGGTGCAAAGAATTTCTTCCAGTTCTGATAGCAATAGAGGATTTAAAAACTGATACCATTTGTTCCATAGGGATTCCTGATTAAACAGATCATTTAGTCAAGGGCATCTTCTAAAAAGCATGCAAATCTTTTGCAGTCCCCAGGTAAAGAAACCCTAACTTACCAATTTCCCTTGCAATTCGGACAGCTTCATCTGCATCCTGTAAAAGCAGGAAATTGGACCCACCATTAATCTCATCAACTACTGTTCAGTGTCTCTAGGGCAATCATATATTACACTGCCTTTTCCAATACATTTAATGTTTGATTTTACAACCTTCTGACCCATTTCATTCAGAGCAATATAAAATTAATTCCAGTGAAATGTAAATTTTACCCCATCATTGCATTACACTCAGCCCCTAAGCAATAAAGAATCACTTAGTGAGTAGAAAACAAGAAAAGCAGCAGGACTACCGAAGGATTTCTCAAATTGCTCGAATTATTGAATTTAGATGGTTTCACTAGGAAGTAAAGATCAAAACGTTAGGACTTTTCACCTGCCAGTTAATGCCTTTTTTGTTTTAAGTTTGTTCCTGTCTTCTCAGGTACCTGGGTTTCATGTTGGCCTAGATACAGTCAGCAGGGGGAGTTGATTCTCTATTGTTTGGCTAAGCTTCAGCATCAATACAAGTCTTAGAAGATTTACTGAAAAGTTCAAATATCATGTTGCCTGAGTCAGGGTTGGGTGGGGGGTATAATCCAAAAGGTAACCTTAACCTTAAATGAAACTTCTGCTCACAGAAAGTAATAGCCCTTGGCATTTTTAACAACAGAATAGAAATGGTTACATCTGCTAACTTTTATTTTAGAATTAAAACTCTGACTATGACACACAGATGGAGAAAGTTACAAAACAAGATAAAAAGCATGGTTCAAATAATGGTTAAGAATAAACAGAAAAGGCATCATTGGTTCACCTTTTTGTAGAAGATCCCAATCCCCGGCATTTTCAGTTTAAACAAATCTTGGAAGGTTAGGAATTTAAGATAGAATATAAATCTGAATCTATATATATGGTAACAATAAGCAAAAGAGCAGCTATGTACAGCTCCGTTCTATTTGTAGAAAGTGAACTTTTATCTGAAGAAAACTGACCCCCCCAAAAAATCCCAAATGTGTAAGTTGATTAGTAAGTTAACAATACAATGTATTTTCATCATACATTATTGAGTAACATGTTAAAAGGCTGAATGTCTATCTATATTTTATACTATTTGCACAATGCCATAATATACATTAAAAAAAAGAAATTAAATTAGGAAGCAGATCACAATCTACTAGAAGATCTCAACATTAATCAGCACAGACTTCTGACACCCAACTATTAAAAAATAGCAACCAAAACTATTCCATCTGCTGAAATTTAAAAAAAAATCGGGGTGAGTGTGAGTTGATTTGTGTTTGGAAAGAGAGAGTTTCATTCCATTCTAAACTCAAAGCAAACTGGTAAGCTCACAATTCTGTGTTAGGTTTCAGTTTTGTTTTTAAAAGATAATTCAAACACAATCCTCCTATTGCTAGTTTAAGTGTCTGATATACTCAGAACCCTCCAACTAATCTATATGGCTGAATCTGTAGGGACTGACTTTTGAACATTAAAATGAAAACTGTTATTTTAAAATATTCAGGGTTTTTTTTAATCCAACAAGAATTTTCCTTGCCTCAAAGGAGGAGGGGGGGTTGTTTTGGAGGATTCTTGTTAACATTAAAACAAAATCTTTTTAGTACCTACTAAGAGCCTGATGAAGAATAAGGAAGCTGATACAGGAAGTTGTCAGAAAATTTAATTTCCTTTCATTAACCAGTCTTCTCTACAAATCAGTGCTTGTTAAGTTCAAAGCACCTCTGAAAGCAACATCAGTTTTAAGTGTGTGTGTGTGTGTGTTTAATTCAAACAGGCACATCTGTTAATGAGATTTTCCAAACAAAAACTGTTTTTAAACCAAAGAAAAATCCACAAAAAAAAAAGCAGGAAAGAATAAAATCAAGGTTTACTGTTATACCTTGTTGCTTTCCCAGCAACCTCTGCAGGCACCAGGCTCTAGCTTAGAGGGATTTTTAAAAATGCATGAAAGGGGTCATTTAAGAATGTTAGTGATTTCCACACATTGAGTCTGAAGGTTCTTTGTTCCTGTCTGTGACAGTTATGTGAGAATACTTCCCCTTAATAGCCTCTCTGTCAGGAAGTGTTAAACCTGCCAAATACAGACAATTAGAGCCTCTTGAATAAAATGCAGGAAGAGTGAGGACTGATGAAGAGCCCGACTACTGTAGAGCCAAGGAGGAAACTTCCATATTGCTTTTCTCCTACTAAATTCATGCATAGCTTTACTAACAGAATTTTAAAGTGAAAGCAACCTAGTCCCTCCTCCCTCCATTTAGCTACTGTACCTGTAAACCAGGAGTATCTGGTTCACACTTCAAGCTCATAGGAAAGCAGTCAACTAGTTATTCCAATTTGCATTTTGAAGCAGTACTATTGTAACAAAATTACTCTTTTTATTACTCCTTGTATTAGGAATGCTAACCTATAATTCACAGCCTTCAAAAATAAAAGCTATTTCACCATCCTATTAGTCCACTTTTGTGAAAAAAATTAAAATCATAAATGCTATCTTCCTCCAGTCAAGAGCATATAGATACATTGAGCCTATTCGCTTCTGTTTAAAAGCAGGCCATTCTACTTGCACAAAGAGAAACAAAAGAAAGAAAAAGTTAAGAAAGTCTAGTTTTACTATTTTCCCAGCTTTTTCTCTCCATGTTTTCTTCTGGTACTCAGGACCACTTTAAATGTTCCCAACCATTGGGATGTTAAGCTCCTATTTCTATGTCTTCGCCAGTCTATAGAACTGGCTCAAACTAATCCAGGAAGAATCTCAAGAATCAGAAGCCCAAAGTTAAGTATGGACATATGGTGTTGGAAATCAAATCTATTCCTCAGAGCAAAAGTGTCCATTTAAAATGGAAAAGGTTTCCCCCCGCCCCTCAAGCGTCATTGCCATGCAAGGCCGGGGTTTCTATATTATGCCAATCTGGAGGAAAAGGTTAGTTACATCTTCTCCATATGCTGCGACTCAATCTCCATACCCAGGCCTGAGTTACAACTAGGTTTCAAATTTAATATTGGTGCAAGTAGCTTCCTATTATGGGGGGGAGAGGTTTTTACAGGGAATAAGCCACAGAGAGACAACTAACACTCTGCTTTGTTATTGCCTCTGAAGAATATCACTCTCCTTTGCCAAAAGGCAAAAGCTTAGGAAAATTAGTATTTTTCTAAGTTTAATTTGCATATTACTTCTTCGTATAGAGGTGTTTTATCAGCTGATCTCCTTCCCTGCTACTGTGACACACAAGCATCAATACATGCTGCATGGACACATCCAATAAGCTTCTATGGACAACCTATAAAAAGATGGGTCTCTTGAAAGAGGGGAAACACTTTGTTTTAAGACCCAATGCCTTTGGTGGTCGTTGACCAAATGAAGGAAGGAAGGAAGGAATGAGACCCAATGCTCAAAATTATCTTCATTTGAAAACTTGAAAAAAATGAAAGGCCTGATTAGCACGATTACATCAGTAGAGGTATGGCTAGATCTATGCATGTGCACTTGCACATTTCGTTCAGTTTAAGGGGAAAATATTATATACATTCTTACTGTAGAGAAAGGCAGGACTAGAGATGCCAGGATTCTGAAGGAAAAATCAGCATCGGCATGCATACATATAGAGTATAGAAGGTGGCAAAAAATCATCCATTCTAGAAAATAGTAGGAGGACAGGTAGATGCTACAGAATTCTACAGAAGCTTATATGAAAGTAAAAACAAGCCAAGAGTCCTACAGTTTTTTAAGAGTCATCAATATTTATACTTGCACAAGGCTTCCATAACCAGACCCTTATTTCAGATGCATAAATTGTTCAAGTTCAAAGTTATCTTCAAGTTATATAGATGTAAGTATATAGCATTGCATAATATTTCGCATGTATAGAACACCTTTCAAATTTCGTGCTTCATATATTCTTTAACTCTGTACAACAGCCTTGGAAAGTAGGACAGTATCATTCCAATAGACATCCTAATCTGAATACCAAGATCAAAAGATATTGCAAAATTTATTTCACACTTGAAATTGGCGTCAGTTTGCATCTCTATATATAACAGGACTGGCAAATTTTATGCAAATATGTGTCGTATAGCTATGTTTTGGGGCCATTTTAATGTCTAGCAATGGCTGTTGGGTGAATTTTTTTGGACTAAAGGCCAAAGGTACTGAAAAGAATAAATATTATATTACTTGAAGCCAACTATGCCCTCTCTCCATAAAACAAAAATTAAATCCATATTATATTTAAGTATAAACTGCTTATCCAAAAGTCATTGCCTTAAGCACTTAAAATAAGAAATCAAACAACATTTGAACAGGGGTGTCTGCAGGATATGGTCAAAACAGTCAAGACGAAGGCTGTGATGGTGCAACCGAAGAACACCCAACCCGAATAAAAAACAGATGGAGTTTCAATAACACCATCACAGCTGCTGTTTGGACGTTTTTGACCATATCTTGCAGACACCCCTGGTTTGGAATCACACTTTTGTCCAGAGTAGATCTCAGCAAGGAACAAACATTTCCAGCATAAGCAGCCACAGTTAGCTACTTGTCAGAAGCAAGTAAGTAAGATGCAGAGTTTGCATCATGATGCATGCTTTGTCACCTGCCCCCTGGTTTCTGCAAAGCTTTCTTTTTATGCTTGTAAACAAGGCAAGTTAAAATGAAAGCCACTGACTGATGCAAGAACAGAAACGCCATCTGCATTTCTCTAGCTATAGCCGCACCACCCAACTCACTTTGACGCAGAATCCATTCCATGTTATTGCACCACAAAATGTAACTATTGTTTTCAAACCACTCAGGTCTTTGCATTTATACAACTTTGCAGTGCAGTGGTACTCCTTTGACCTAATTAAACATCTCATGTAAAGATGCAGTCTTTTTTATCAAAATCCAGCTCTTCAGTACTAACAGTCAGGATATTGGAATATCCTTAGGAAATCTGGAAAAAGACTATACTGAGCAAGATACAGGTAGTTCTCGGTTAATGACAGTAATTACTGTAGGACTGGGAGCTCTGTCACTAAGCACCACAGTTGTAAAGCACAATGTCATGTCACTGCATCGACTTACAATGGCAGGTCCGATAGTTCCACTTACGATCATTAGATGAATCCTACACAGTAGTTAGATATGATATCACATGATCTCCATTTGTGACCTCCTGCCAGCTTCCCCATTGCCTTTCTTGTTGGAAGCTGGCAGTAAAGGTTGCAAATGACGATCACATGGCCACAGGAGGCTGCAACCATCATAACTGAAAGCCAGTTGCTGAATGCCCATGTTGTGATCACATGACCATGAGGATGTTGTGACAGCCGCAACTTTGAGGATTGGCCCAAGTCTCCTCGTTCAGCGCTGTTGTAACTTCAAACAGTCACTGAATGAATAGTCATTAACCAAGGACTACCTGTACTAGATTTAACATTTAAGGCCCAACAGAAGTTTTTCATCCATGGGTTCCACAATTTTCATGCCTTTCTTCACTGTATTATCTTTTAGGTGATCAAGTAACAAAGGCCATGGCAAGACTACAGTTGCAATCGAAATTATTCAACCCACATTGCAAATCAGGTTGATTGTCAAAATGTACAGACTTTCAGCTGTTTGCAATGAACAAATCAAACAAAAGCAATTGAAATAGCTCAACACAACGAATGCTTCAAGTGGTGTCCCCAAAGTCAACTGAAAATGCAACTTATATGAATTCTCCAGTTTCAAAATTATTCAACCCCCTGAATAGAATCCGTCACAACAGCACACACACAGTATGCAAAACAGGTGTTGTCTCAAGCACACCTGAGGCAACTAATCAAGGGCTTCATCAGTTGCACCAGGTGTGCTTGCGCTGGAACACATGGAATACCTGAAGTGGCTAGGGGTTTGTTGAGTGTCACGTTTGACTGCATGTTAGAAATAGAGTATGGCTAAGTCAAAAGAATGGTCCAAAAAGGTAAGAGGGAGATCATCGCCCTTCACAAACAAGGAACAGGATACAAAAAGATAGCGAAGGCACTGAAGGCTCCTGGAGACACCATTGGAAGCATAGTTGGCAAGTTCAAAGTTAAAGGAACAGTACCTGGACGGGGCAGAAAAAGGAAGCTGAAAATGGCTGCAACCACATTTCTGAGAAGGCAGGTGGAGAGAAACCCTCGAGTGACTGCAAAAGACCTGCAGCAAGACTTGGTGGCAACAGGCACTGAGGTTTCAGTGAGCACAGTAAGGCGTGGACTAAACACAGAAGGTTTCCATGCCAGAACTCCAAGATGTACACCACTACTGACCCAAAAACACAAACAAAGTCGGCTCCAATATGCTCAAAATCATATCAATAAGCCACAGAAGTTTTGGGATTCTGTTCTGTGGATCAATGAAACAAAACTGGAACTTTTCAGCCCGAGGGATCAGCAGTATGTCTGGAGGAAGAAGAATGAAGCATACGCTGAAAAGAACACTCTGCCTACAGTTAAGCATGGTGGTGGCTCGGTCATGCTCTGGGGCTGCTTTGCATCCTCTGGCACTGGAAACCTTCAGGTGTGGACAGCAAGATAGATTCATTGAAGTATCAGGAAATCCTAGGAGAAAACGTCATGCTGTCTGTATGGAAGCTGAAGCTTGGGCATCGTTGGATCTTCGAACAGGACAATGGTCCCAAGCATACCTCAAATTCCACTAAGGCTTGGATGCAGAAGATGTCCTGGAAGCTTCTACAGTGGCCATCGCAGTCACCTGACTTGAACCCCATAGAAAATCTCTGGTGGGATTTGAAGAAGGCGGTTGCAGCATGCAAACCCAAGAAGATTACTGAACTGGAGGCCATTGCTCATGAGGAATGGGCTAAGATTCCTCAGGAACGCTGCCAGAAGCTAGTGTCTGGCTATGCATCTTGTTTGCAGCAGGCCATAACAGCAAAAGGGTGCTCTAAGTATTGAAGATGCTTGCCATGGACAGGTTGAATACTTTTGAGACTGGAGAAGTCATGATAAGTTGCATTTTCAGTTGAATTTGGGGACACCACCTGAAGCATTCGTTGTGTTGAGCTATTTCAATTGCTTTTGTTTGGTTAGTTCATTACAAACAGCTGAAAGTCTGTACATTCTGACAATCAACCTGATTTGCAGCGGGGGTTGAATAATTTCGATTCCAACTGTACATAGATAAGAGAATTAATTCTTAACCATTTTTGGTAGGGCTTGCAATGCTTCTCATTTTATTTTACTTTACTTTACTTTACTTTACTTATTGTTAGAACATTTCTACGGTTGCCCATCTTAAACCAAATCCCGGGTGGCTCACAACCCAAATTTGATTTCCAAAAGATGCTTCAGAACATGTGAAGAGCAAAAGCAGCATATGTCAATTACTCATCAAACAAATGCTCTGAAGCACCTCTTCAGAATCAAATTCAAAGCATTACACAGTCTCATTTTTTTATGGGGAGGGAAGTTGTTTAACCCAGACATCCAGCAGGGTTCTTCCCAACTTTACCTCTCTTCTATCTACCTATGGCCATCATTTCATTCTACAGGGGGAACAAATCACTATCTTTTTGGAACACTGTTATCGTAAAGATAAGCTTCTCCTCCCTTGCTGACGTATTTATTATTTAATGACCTATTTAGCCTTATCTTACACAATTCCTATGCTGACCAGTCATAAGACCAGAGAGTTCACATATATAGCATTAGGTGAGACAGATCTTAATGATAAATATTGTGTTGAGTTTACTATATGTCTTTTTACACAGAATGAACTGAGGTGAGTTATTCATCCCAACAGCTCTTGTCATATGCAAACATTTCTATCATATGAATCCCACTGTTGTACTGATATACCTTATGTTTATAATGATACCCAGAAAGCACTTTTTTAAATTAAAAATGAGAACATATGAGTAGCTGATTAAAAAAAAATCTTACCTTTATCACCCCATCATAACCTGGTATTGTATTGACCTTTGCATTCTTGGCTAACAGTTTGCTTTCTATCTTGTCCCCCATTGCTTGAATGGCATGCATATCTGGTCCAATGAAAACAACACCTTCCGACACCTGAAGAAACAAAGAAGAAAGAGAGGTTTCTCAACAGAAACAGTATTATGATGGACCTCTTGGAAAGTAGCTCACATATTGTAAGCAATGTTAGCTTGAGTCAGTACATTAAAAGGGTATATGAGCTTGCCAAGCCTATCTGGAAGAGAAAGTCAAAGATCCCATAATTACTGTTTGTATAAATCAAAGCCAGACCAAGGGAAACTAGCTGAAAGCCATAAAATATTCCTGTCTGAATATCTGTTGGATCTCATGAGTGAGAAAAAGGCAATTAACTCATAACCCCAATATGCCACAAGTGCATACTAAGATATGTTGTGTAATATAGTTCAGGATTTCATTCTGCATTCTTTAAGCTTCACATAAAGAGAAATTAAATTCCTTTTATAAGGGTTGAAGACATGCAAAATGAACTTTTTAAAGTTTTCAGAACTGTATATATAAATGGAGATATTTCTAAATACTATCCTTCAAACTAATCAAGAACACTCTCCATTTTAGACTAATGTCCTAAAGAAATGCTTGAAAAGCTGCAATTATTTGTCTTTAATGCTATATTACAGCTTACAAACTTTATTATCTGGATTCTTACAGAACTGTAGAGAATATATTATTCTATCCAATTATATTAGACGTCATTACAATATCAACCTTCAATTATTTTCCCCAATCCATATATAGTATTCTTACAAGAAAGTTCATTCCGTAAGCCATCCAGTATGCTCTATTCCGCTGTGCAGTATGCTATTGAACAATATATATTCTGTGAAGTAAATGCACCCTCTTGAATAATGCACTCTACTTATTCTGTATTAACCTGATTAAACTGATATGAATCACAATGGTCTGGAAAGGAGCAATTGCCAGCCACTCAGCACTGTGCATAAACAGCAAAACTTATATATATCAAACATGGGTGGAAGCTAGATTCATATCACTATTCGAAATAAGCTTTTTTATTGTTATTATTTTTTGCACCTACAACTCAGTGTTGATTCCTGTATGTTGCCATGTGGTTTGCCATTGGCTTCTTCCTAGGGCTAAGAAAAAGTGACTGGTCAAAAGGCACTCACCTGGTTTTGCACCTAATGTGAGCCTAGAACTCAAAAGTCTCCCAGTTTATAGCCTGATGCCTTAACCACTACACCAAACCGGCTCTCTTTAATATTACTTACAGTAGTTGTAATATTTAACGGAAGTATTCCAAACTTCATGAAGAAATAAATGCACAAAATAACTGTAAACAAAACATGGATCCCACATTCACTCTCTGCCATCTTCCATTAAAACTAAAAGAGGGTAAGGGAATTGAAATCCTGCAGTAGGGAAAACTACAGCTAGGCAGAACCAATAATCTTATCAATACAAAAGAGTTCCTGTATTCCAAAAGTCAGAGCATTCAAAATTTCTTTTTCTTTAATACAACTGTACGCTTTTTCAAACAGAACAACACACAATAATCAAGAAGCATATTAAAACATGAAACCAAGAGAGCACAAGTCATTAAACAGAAAATTGCATGCATTCCTATGACTACTCTTATCCCCAAAACAATTTTTAACATGATATACAGTACCTACATTGGTATGAAAGATTTGAGAAAACAAATATTCTCTGTAACTAGTAAGATGGTTACTGATGTAGACAGAAGGAAAGTGAAACATGTAAAGAATTTTCTTTAGATGTTTTCCATATAGGATTTTTTCAGTTCCTGGCAATCAAATCAGTCATAGATTTTTACATAATAAAAGGAATCTGTGGAACTAATCCTAGAAACCTCTTTCTGTTTTCCTGCATAACACCTCCAGGCATAGAAGAGACAAAATGCTTCATTTGCATCCTTAAACATTAGAAACTGAGAATGAACCTTTTCAACTGCAAATGTTATTGCATCTACATTTCCAGGAAGGCGGAAGGGGGGAAGGTTACAGAGTCTACTCAGGTTTATGCTAACTCATCTCTTTTTAGTATTACTGATCAATACAAAGAGAAGGCAAAGCAGCACAGCCTTAAGAACTCCAACTTTTTTCCTTCATAAAGAAAAAGGGGGAAAGACATAGAGGGAACATGAGAGATGACAGCCAGAAGAAAGAGGAAAAGACCAAAGGAAAAATAGCAAATATTAACCATGATAACAGTCAGTTTTTCTACTTTTCTAACATTTTGTCAAGTTTTGCTTCTGTAAAATAAAAATTAGCAATAAAGATTAGACCAGACTGAAATAAAAGCATTTGTTAGAAGAAAGAAAAACATTGCATAATATGAAACTTGAAGCCTAACTGCATAGAAATGACACAGAGCAGTCTCATAGATATTCCTGGGGCACTTTTTGTTGCCTGCTCTTACAATTATGAAAGGCTACAATCAAATTCACTACACTGGATTCTGTTGGAATAGCTTGCTAGTATAGCAACATCACAGAAATTTTAGGAATTGGCTCAATCACGAAATTATGAAGTCTCCTATAGATTAAGTTCAACTCTTGGTGACTTCACATCCATGGAATTTTATTGACAACAATAGTATGAAAGTGGTACTATTGTTTATATATTTGATTGATTGATTTTGATGGCTCCCGATTCCAGACAGGCTGTAGATAGCTCACAATATGACGAAAGAAGATTTTTTTTAAAATGCACAATAAATAATGAATAAGATGGGTGGTCCAGCCAAACACCACCAAAAAACAGACACAACCTCAAGGGGGTCCAACCACCCTAACCGAAAGCCTGGGAAAACAACCCAGGTCTTCAAGGCCTTCCGGAACGCCATCAAGATGGGAGCCATACAGAATCTCATTCCAGAGAGCAGGCAGCACGACAAAGATGATGTGCTTCCTGGGTCCTCATAGGTGACACTGTTTGATCAAAGGGACCCAGAGCATTCCCACTTTGCTGACTCATACTACCCAGGCAGAAACCATGGGAGACAGGCACTCCCTCAAACCCCCTGGCCCTATGCTACGTATGGCGTTATAGGTGATAACCAGCACCTTGAATCACATCCAAAATCCCACTTGCAACCAGTGAAGTTTGAGAAGCTGGGGGGTCACATGGGCATACTAAGGCAAACGAACCACTGCCTGCACCCCTGCATTCTGGACTAGTTGAAGCTTCTGAGCAGTCTTCAAGGGTAGCCTGATGTACAGCAGATTGCAATAATTGAGTCATGAGGTGACAAGGACCTGAGTGACTTGTTGAGCATTAATGTATCAAGAAACAAAGAAACATAGGCAATTGAGACAAGTTCCACTTATCTTTTAGCTGAATGAATAGCAACATTTTCTATTCCATAAGGAACTGTTCGTCCATTCAACAAATACCTTATGCTAGAAGAGCCAAAATTCCTTATCTCCAAGATAATTTATTTTTTTAAGTTGAGAGAACTCACACTCATACAGCTCAATATTTACAACACAGGTAGGGAACTGATTACCCAAGGCTGTATCCTCTCTGAGATATGGTACCCCAAGTAGTCCAAAGGAGGCAAGATGAAAGCACTTTTCTCTAAGTTGATGTAAAAGCTGTAGGCACAGAGGCACTAAACAACTATGCAAACATGATCATGATAGCTTCAGAGCATAGTCTCCAGAATAACTAAGCAGGTCAGCTAGATAAATTATAATACCATTATCCAGAAAATCATAGAAAATATGATTTCTATATCTCTGAAATATAACCAGAGGACATTGTCATTCGTTCAAACTTCCCATATAGGGGTGCAACATTGTTAAGAACTCCTAGCTCTCTGTCATGGAATCTAAATTATAAGCCCCCTGAGGTCCAACTTCACTAGGCACGAGTCTGTGCTTTTTGTACTGGTTCAAAAAGCTCTGAAATCAAAGGAAGAATGTTGCGGTCCTTTATGGTTAAGGAGTTAAGGAGCATAAAATCATAAATCACCATATGCAACACACTTTTTGTTGTTTTTTAAGGAAGTACACTAGGGGAAGGGAAAATTAAACCTCTTCTGCAAATTTTTGTCCATGGAATTCTTCAAACTGTTTAGTTCAGCTTTCAGTATGGGATACAGGTGATGAACAGGTGGGAGAGTGTCAAGAAGATCATCTATGGTACAGTTGAAGATGCATTGAGGCAACGAAGTCATGGCATTTGCTGAAAACTCTATTGATAATTCATACAGTTTTATTATAAATAGATATTATCATCTAGAAATGTATTTGTACTATGCATATGTTCAACCTGATCCAATATCAATTAACTTAGTTACCTTAGAAAATCTATCAAAGAATGGTAACATTACTTATTTGGCATGGCAACCGTTAGTTTCAATTTGGTTTGGTTTCTAACTTTTCACTTTCCCATTTGGAAGAGTATTTAATCAAATACACCACTCAAATAATCTGAATAGTCCAGATTTAGATTTACTGTACTAGACAGCATTTACACAGCACCTGTTTCCAAATCCATATATTCTAAATTCATTTCTATATTGGTGTCAATTTTATTAAGCAATAAATAGTTTCACAGGAGTTAATATACTTCAATTTCAAGAACAGAAACAGAAATACATATTAGAATTAACCTTATATAAAATAAAGTAGCAGCTCTGGACTTTTCTTTGATCAATGTTACCCAGTGATTTTATTTCCCTCCAATCCTGGATCAACAATAAGATTGGAAGATGCAAAAGCATAGCTGTAGAGTCTATAGATCTAATTCAAAAAGGAGTTATTCATATCCAGAGAGATACACAGATTGACTATTTGCCAATCCAGAAATCAATCTACATTTTAGTTTGGCTTCCATTAGGCAAAAACAAGATAATTAAAGTCAGATCCAAGTAGCAATGTCAGCAGATCAAACTACATCCAGGAAGTCTGTAAGGAGTTCAAGGTTCAAGGTACATGGGTAGTCAGGTGCACTGGTTCAGATGCAAAAGAGTGTTCTCAAGAAAGAAATTTATAAAAAGCTGTAACTATCTGCTGTTCCTCAGTTGATGCTTGTCAACCACCTTCTGGCTGGAAGGTCATCCAGTGTATTGACATATTTTAAGTATCTCCAAGATGTTGTTCCTTGTTTTGAATGTGTTGGTGCCTTTCCAGCTTCTGCTATTTGAACTGGCAGTCAGACTGTTTATGTGAACTGTTGTATCTAAATCAGAGACCCAGGCAGAAGTCCTGGCCTAATAGGAACTGCCAATGTCCTATCTGAGGATTTGAAGAATCTTATTCAGATATGGCTGTGACACTATATAGCACCATTTGGATTGTACAGCTTGGGTTAGAAGAAAATGTACCAATGAAAAAGTAAAGCATATGAATAAAAACCAAGAATGTTAAATGGATGATATGAAAGAATGACAAAGAACAGTCCATTCCTTTGCACCATTACTTGAAAACAAGTCATTCAGATAAAGGAGTGCTTCTTGCTGCATTAAACATGCAGAGAACTGGAAGTAGAACAGAAAATACAAAATGAAGAAAATATTCTGGATTATTTTATTGTGTTGCACACACAAGGTTTGCTTTAATTCTGTGTCCAATATTATTCAATTGCAGCTTCTTAGATGAAACAAAGATTCTTTCTCCCCACTCAGGAAAAAAAAATTCTTGTAATGAATGAGCTTGCAATTTTACCAAGACTTACATACTAGTCCTGGAACTTGGATTACTGAAGTCATGATGATTCATCTTTAGATAGACTTCATTTTACTTTTATTTTGTTATTTAGAACTACACAGTGTTGTTTCTAATAGTCATTTCAATGCTTGACAAACTCCAAGGTTCATTGCTCCTGTACATTTTTCAAATTATTAGCTTCTTAATGCATATGGCTTTAATTTACCTCCTACTGACATCCTTAAATGGTTTTCAAGAATTTTGAAAGTAGAACTACTATAGTTATCCTCCACTCTTGGCCCTGATTACTGACACTGAATATCTTAAGTAGTTTCCACAATTAATAGGATGGATGTTCAAACAGTTCTGCTGCAAAAGCTCAAGATTCCCTTAAAAATAGATTTGTATTTGGATTCCTGTAGTGTGTTTGCTCCATTTATTTCTAATGAGTTCCCAGAAGCATCTGAAATTGCTTCTGTTTTGCAAAAAATAAAAATAAAAATTAAATGTGATTATCTACTAGTGTTGCAGATTTTTTTAGAGTCTTCAGTATGAATAAAAATATGAGCAATGTCATTTGAAAAAGATTTTTAATAATACATCAGGTAAGGAGCATGTTTCCTCTTTTCTAAATTATTCTGATAATAATGTATGATGCATTTTACTTTAATCAAATACTTCACAGTTAAGACATAGAGTGGTGTTTAAAAGTTTGTGAACCCTTTTGAATGTTCAATATTTCTGCATAAATATGACCTAAGATGTTACCTTTTCTCCCCATAAGTCCTAAAACTAGATAAAAAGAACCCAATTAAGCAAATGAGTCAAAAACATTATACTTGTTCATTTATTATTGAGGAAAATGATCCCAAGCTAGATATTGGTGTGTGACAAAAGTATGTGAACCATTGCTTTCAGTAACTGGCGTGCCCCTCTTGGACAGCAATAACTGCAATGAAATGTTTTGGATAACTGTTGATCAGTCCTGCACATTGGCCTGGAGGAATTTTATCCCATTCCTCCTTACAGAACAGCTTCAACTCGGGGATGCTCCTGGGCTTTTTTACACAAACTGCCCACTTCAGGTCCTTCCACAACATTTCTATAGGATTAAGGTCAGGACTTTGACTTGGACATTTGAAAACATTAACTTTCTTCTACTTTAAACAGTCTTTGGTCGTACGACTTGTGTGTTTTGAGTCATGGTCTTGCTGCATGACCCACTTTCTCTGGAGCTTCAGTTCACGGACAAATACCCTGACATTTTCTGGTAGAATTTGCTGGTACAATTCAGAATTCATAGTTCCATCAATGACAGCAAACTGTCCTGGTCCAGAGGCAACAAAGCAGTTCCAAACCATGATACTGCTACCACCGTGTTTCACAGATGGGATAAGGAATGCAATGTTTGCCTTTCACTAAACAGAACATTTTTCATTCAAGCCAAAAAGTTCTATTTTGGTCTCATCCATCTGCAGAACATTCTTCCAATAGCCTTGTGGCTTATCCACATGGTCTTTTGCAAACTGTAGATGGGCAGCAATGTTCTTTTTGGAGAGCAGAGGTTTTCTCCTTGCAATCCTGCCGTGCCCACCATTGTTGTTCAGGGTTCTCCTGATTGTGGTCTCATGAACGCTGACACTGGCCAATGAAGAGAGGCCTTTGGTTCTGTAGACATTACCCTGGGCTTTTTTTGAGACATCCCACAGTATTACATGCCTTGCTCTTGGTGCAATTTTGGTTGGTCAACCATTCCTGGGGAGGGTAATAGTGATGTTGAATTGCCTCCATTTGTACACAGTCTGCCTGACAGTGAAGTCCAAACTCTTTGGAGATAGTTTCATAACCTTTTCCAGCCTGGTGAGCACCCACAACTGTTTTTTGGAGGTCCTCAGAAATCTCCTTTGTTTGAGCCATGACACATTTCCACATACCTGTGTTGTGAAGATCAGACTCTGACAGTGAATACCCAGAATTCTGTTCTTTAAATAAGGCAGGATCTCCCACATTCACATCTGATTATTATTCCACTGATTGAAACACTTCACTCTAATTTCCCCTTCAAATAAACCGATATTCCTAGAGCTTCACTTACTTTTACTACTCATAAATACGTAGCTTGGGATCATTTTCCTCAATAAGTAAATGAACAAGTATAATGTTTTTGACTCATTTGTTTAATTGGCCCTCTTTATCTAATTTTAGGACTTGTGTGGAGAACAGATCACATTTTAGGTCATATTTATGCAGGAATATTGAAAATTCAAAAGGGTTCACAAACTTTTAAGCCACTATACTTGATATTTGCCAGGCATGCTGCTACTTTTTTGCAGAAATTTCAAGGAACTTTAAATATTATTAAACGTTTCACATTATTGACTACTTATTATGGAAATAACTGTTTTCATAAAATATTAGAGTATTTTTATTTATTGGTCTTGGAGTTTAATCACGTCGGTTTAAAACTTTATAGGGAAAGGTAACCGTAAAGTATCAGTGGGCAGCTGTTTTAGGGTGAAAGGTGTCATCTGACCTTGGCACAATATGGGCCAGCAGCTGCCTCAGCTGGGTGTGCCTTATCAGCAGCAGGAGGAAGAAGACGGCAAAGGTCAGCTGGGGGCAGCAGTGGGTGGCAGTGTGGCAGAGATGGGGGAAGTGCAGGGCAGCCAAAAGGGCAGAGATGGGGGGTTGATAGGCAGGTGAGGGCAGCTGAAACCCACACTGCAGTCCTAAATGTGGGTGGGCTGCCAAGTGCCCAGATTGTGATCACATGACCGCAGAGGCGCTACAATGGCCGTAACTTCAAGGACCGGTCATAACTACCATCCGTTCAGCACCATCATAACTTCAAACAGTCACTGAACAAATGGTCATTAAGCAAGAACTACCTGTATTGAAGATACTTAAGCCCGTACTGACAGATGACCTCACCCTGCATTTTCATGTTGAAATTAAACAGGAACAGGGAGAAAGTTGAGCCCTGAGGCATCCCACAAAGCAGAGGCCTAGAGCCAGACCTCCCTTCACAACATCAACAGGAACCAACTCTTCAGAGGAAGGAGAACTACCAAAGAACTGTGCCCACCACTCCCAACCTCCTCAGCCAGTCTAGAAGGATACCATGATTGATGGCACTGAAAACTGCTAAGGGATCAAGGAGAGCAAGGTTCTCATCTCGGGCCCAGTAGAAGTTATACACAAGGTGTGATCAATGCCATCTCAGTATTACATGCCAGTTGAAGCCCAACTGCAATAGTTCCAGATAATCCACTTCCTCCAGAGCCCTTCAGACCTGCAGGCTTCCTACCTTCTCAACACTGTTCCCCAAAAAGGGAAGGTTGGAGCCTGGATAAGAATTGTCCAACATTGCTGGGCCCAAGGGATGGCTTCTTGAGTTTACTAAATTTAAGTTTATATTTATTCATTTTTTAAAAGCATTTCATCTGTATATAATATAATTCAGTGATTTTATGTGAAATAACTTAGATGGAAAATTCCAGTTCTAAAAATACGGAAGCAGATGAAATGTACATGTATACCGAAGTCATTTATATGGTAACAGGTAACTGAATTAAGTGTCAGCCTCAATTTGTCTAGAACAAGAAAATCAAGATTTGAGTTTGCATAGTGACATATAAGAAAATCCTTAGCTCCAATGTAGAAAACAATGAAATAATGCTCCCTTTGCTCAGCTATTGTTAAAGATAGTTAAGGGTTTCCCCTCTCCCTCTTCCAGTAATGCAACTACTGCATCTGCCTTCTGTCTCCTTTTCATTTCAGAATGGCTTTACTTTTAGATTCACTTTTAGCCAGAAAAGTTTGCTATCTGTATCTCTTTCTTATTATTTGAATGAAAACATAAAAACTACCTATCTATAATTATTTCTGATATTTTCGCACACCCTGTGATCAAAACTATAGAGCAAGCTACTTAGCAATCTCTATATTTTTGCCAAATCTTCCACGACATATCAACTTAAGATGCTTGAACTGATTAAGTATTCATTGTACTGTATTAATCAGATGCTGTTTTATCCCCCTCTCTTTTGTTTATCTTGGTGGACCTTCAGTTATGTTCCTGCTCCAGATAAGCAGGTTTTGAATACATTCCAAAAATACTCCACAATTTCATAAAAAGATCGTTGTTTGTGACCAAACAGTGCAAAGCTCCTTCTATAGCATTCATTTTATTCCACTGCAAAAGATTCTTTTTATAAGCCCTATAATAGTCTGATCAAATGTCGAAGCTGTTATCTCTTTAAATTATCACAAAACAAAAATATAGTGGATCACAACACATCTTGACTGAAATTGTATCATACTGGTTGCAATATACTGATAATTGTACTCACTCAAGTCAGCAGTAAACTTGTATCAATTACAATAATGTGGTTTCAATTCATTTTACATTCTAAGCTAATAGGCTGGGATGGGTTTTTTTTTTAATTGTACAAGTAGCTGAAAGTTGATCATTTGGTGGTTATCGTGTTGCAATTTTTTTGTTTTGTTTTGTTTTTTGGTGCCTTTGAGTCAGTGTTGACTCTGGGTGACTGCATGGACAAGTCCCTGAAGTTTTCATGGCAAGATTTTTCGGAAGTGGTTTGCCATTGCCTCCTTCCTATGGCTGAGAGAATGTGATTAGCCTAAAATCACCCAGCTGGCTTAATGGCTAAGGTGGGACTAGAACTCATGGCCTCCCGGGGTTCTAGCCTGGTGCCTTAACCACGCCACCAAACTGGATCTGCTGCAAGTACTATTTCTATTATAATTCAGTAACAGTTGGAAAGGTGAGACATGCATTGGCAGAACTCCTGCTTCCTCCTAGATGCCTAATGAATTTGAGGATACAGAACTAACTTCTCCTGCAGGTTATTACTAAAAATCTAGCAGTTTCTAACGACATGAGTCTTTAATATGATCATGAACTGTAATCAAGAAGTTTCCAATCCACTATGATCTACAAAATATATAGAACAGAAGTTAATATTTCAAATACAAAAATGCTGAATTGAGAGTGGCTAAAGTGATCAAAGCTTCAGAATGATTTTGACAAGAAAGCAAAGCTGGCCTCAAAAGGTTCTGAAGCCCAGCAGGTATCACTAAGACTTTCTTGAACCACTGATGTAGGTGAACAGGAAGGTACACAACTGGTAGACTTTAAGGAAATTACTATAGGCTGTTATGCTTTATTTAAGGAATGTAATTTAAAAAGTATTAGTTTTAATATTCCAGTCCTGATGTTGGAGTCAGTGCATCACCTGAAAGCATAACTGCAAATGCTTGATTTGGCAGACCTCAATGCAACAGACTACACATGCAATGGATCAAATTTCCAGTGATATAAATCATTTGCCTGATGACATTATTAAACATCAATTATGCAAATGACATAGCTTTTGTACTATGTGTAATATTGCCATTCAAATTGCTTAAATTGATGCAAATGATGTAATTGGCATTATTTGCATAACAACATCATCACACATATGACATAAACTGTCACCATAACATATTTTTGTATTCAACAAACATTTATGAATAATGGGCACTCCCTTCACTGTATCAGTCCATTAAAAGGTTTCACGGTGCTTCTACATTATCATTTTTTTAGACATTTAATAAAAACTCAAAAAAAGCTTGATATGTCTACTTTGACAAATTAACAGGAGAAGCAAATATTAATTAATATGCCAGATGTTCCCAAATTTATAAGGAGAATTTAAATAAAGGAACAACTCAGGGGGGATCATTGTTCAAAGTCTGAAGCTGATTTCCATTATATACAAGGACACAGTAAGATACTCAGGTTTTAAAGAAATTTCAATGAGATGATGGGAGATACACAATTTATTTTAAAGGCACCATCATCCAACATGAGACAAGCCTGTGTGAAAATGTAATCACCTCCCTAATTCAGACAATTCAACAGAAGAGATGACTAGGGTCAATTGTGTGAGTATTTCATTAAAAAATCATGACTGTCTACTCAAAAATGTTGGCTCATCACGGGTATAGCTTTCACCATGAAAATTACAGACAAGTAGGGACTCCTTTTTCCTGGCCCAGTTCTACCAAGCATTTGCTATGCTTCATGCATTACCATAACATCTGACACATGGCTAGAGACAGTAGGAATGGTTTCAAGTGCCTTCAGAAGCTGACTTAAAAGCCTCTCACACTGTTACAGGCATGGGCCTCTTGGTGAGCCAAAAGGTAAGAGCACAAGGCTTTTGTCCCATGGAGAGTAGAAGACAGCGGAAGTAGATGAAAACATCCCCATCTCCAGGTTCTTTAGTTGCTATACCAGATTTTATTTCTATTTGACAAATGCTAACCTCCTCAACTCTGCTTTTATCTTTCTCTATGCTGGAATAATAGAATATGGGTCAATGTATTAGTGGCAGGTGTGCTAACCAAATCAAGTGTCTTTTTCATAGTATGGGCATATTTAAAAAAATAACCCTGTACTTTGAACTTGGACAAAAGTTTATTAAATAACTTCGTTTAAACTTCAATCTTTTTCTTCCATAGCTAGGTCACAATGAGCACTATTGACTATATAGCCCTCTGTAAATTTTAGTATTACTTGTTACCCAAATTGTTATTACCTTACCATAGCTGTGAACCTTCATCCAGTGGACAAGGATGTGTTAATAAAACCCTCACTCTCATCAGTGGCAGATACAGAGATCATAAGATGGTTAAAAATATGAGGAGATCCTTGGCTGAGGTTTTTTAACTATGACCAATTACTACAGTCCTACTCAAAAATCCTAACAAACCACCCAGATTTTAAAAATTGTTTTAGCCCTACAGCTTTGAGTTTTGTTTTGTTTTTTGTATTAAGTAGCAACATGCTAACCAGCATGGATCAAACATTGGCATAATTAGGATTGCTTGCATGAAAAAAGCACACATTTTAAGACAATAGCCAGTCTTTCATTTATAGGACCAATAGGTAAGATCCACTGAACACCCCCAATTCAAAGATAAGTCTCTAGAATAAATAGGACATACCTTTAATAACAGTTTAAAAAATGGGAATGCCACATATACTGCCTGGAAACAAGAGCCGCAGCAAGCCCAAATTCTGGAGATTTAAAGAGATGGGAATGAATGCTCAAACTTCCTACCTGCATTGCCACTTTCCAACAATTACGTACAAAGACGATTTTGGAGATGTACTGTATATATAGAATTAAGTCTGCATTTCCCCAGAATAGAGTTAGATGTTGCCCAGTTGTATATTTCTGAAACTATAATAAGTAAGTAACCAAACTAATTCAGCTATTGGAAAACAGAAAGACCTTAGGAGGGAATTTAATCCCTTCCACAGAGATATTCTGATTGGTAGTCATCAATCCTAGTTCACTCTTCGCTTATTCTGATAAACTACATAGCCAAAGAATGGGTCTTGGCCATAATTATCCCCACCTACAAGAATGGTGGGAAGTATGAGTCGATTAACTGTCAGCCTACTATTAGCAAACCCCATACTAGTCTTGTCCTGGAAGCTGCTAGGCTAGCTAGAGGAGGAGAATATCTCAGCAAACAAGCAGGCAGATTTTAGATCAGGCCAGTTGCTTTTACATTAGGTTTTAGTGCTTTATCATTTCGTCAAAAATAGATATTCACCCAAGGCAGCTTTACATATTGCCTTAATTAAGCATAGTTTCAATGGGGTGGATTTTTGTTAAGTTTCCAGTCTTCTGGATATGTGTTTTATGAATATCTAAACTGCTCAGAGTTCATATGGACTTGGTAGAATAGATATACTAAAGTTAATAAATAACAAGGGAAATCCTTTGACTGATGCCTTTTAACCCTCATATATGCGCTATATGATCAAATCAATCTGAGGGTTCAAGGCAGCAAGATATCCGTCAAAAGTTGTTCCAGCTAGAAAAGAACGGGGTAAGGATGCATTGTTGGCCAATCACTATTTATTTTTTTACACCCATGCAATAATGGACCATTTTTTTCTGAAAGATAGCCAATAAACAGATTGTAATACTGTTCTATGTAGATAGTGCAGCAGTTCTAACCACAGATCCCACAGGTCTAAACAGAGCAGAGAAAGCTTTGGCCCACTTTTGTAGGGGTCACTCTGTTCAACTTTAAGAAAAAGTGATGAACTTTCCAAAAAGTTTTTAAAAATTATGTTGGTATATTAGCAAGTAAAACGCCTTATTCTTCTCTGGAAGTACAAAATACCTTCCAGCAGCTCTAAAATTATCTGAGGACAAGGCACTGACACAATTCCCTAGGGGACCCAACTCAGCCCATGCATCAATTTTGCAAGATCTGAAAGGGTTCAAATTTCTAAGGAAGTTATTTCATCCCAAATAATATAAAGTATTACTTGTGTTTTATAATAATACACTAAAAAAGGAAAGTTATTTCAGGCTGTTCAATGACTTCCTAATGCAGCACTTCAGATGGAGCAGTACTGCTGTATTTTATTTATTATTTCAATATTGATATATGTTGTCAATAAAAGATAGTTAATTTGATATTTTCAGACAATAGCCAGTGGTATCTCTGTGTTCATTAATATCAGGAAAACTTATCTAGCTTACACAAACATTTGAAAAGGAAAGAAAAAGCCATATTGAAAAAAAATTAATACGTATGAAGATTATTAGTTTTATTCTAATTCAGCACTTTTTATTTTTATACATTACTTCAATTTCAAGGTTGCCTAACTCCAAAGTGATTCTTGGTGGCTTACTTAAAAAATTAAAATAAATAACACTTTCCTGGCCTTCCGGAAAGAAGTGAAGACCTGGCTCTGCCAGCTCAAGTGGGGTGGTTAGCACCGTGAAGATGCTCCCATAAATTAAGATCTTTTAACATCTCCATCTTGGATTGTATTTTTTATCTAAGAATATTGTGTTTATTGTATTTTAATGATTATTTATTCTTGCTTTTATTGTAAACCACCCAGAGTCACGCTCTGAGTGAGATGGGCAATGACTACATTTGAAGTATAAAATAAATAAATATCTAAAAAAAAGGTAAACTTCTCTGTTGTTCGGGTTAAAAAAATAAATAAATAATAAAGCGGTGCCGATGTTTCCACAGACAATAATGCCTAGTCGGGCCTGCTCAGCTCATCAGTATCATACCTTATGAACACTATATTCCTCCACTTCATGCCATTTGTCTTCTATGTGATATATATGCCATCAAATTAAACGTGCTACCACAAGCCGGTATCATCAGGCCAAATAGGAAAATCAAGTCCCAGAGCAAGAATTTCACAGGATCTCAAAGCTTTATAATTTGATCCCAGGGAGCTGCAAAGCTTATTAAGTCTTTTGTTTCTCCAATCCTCATAACAGACTTTACTTAAGGTTGGGGGGGAGAGAGAAGGGAGCAGAGAGAAGCAGCCTAGTAGACATTGCACTGTTCTCTTGCTTTGTCTCCAATAAGCTGGAGTTCCATGTTAAGAGAAGGCTTAGCAGGAGAGAAAAATTAAGGAGGATGGCTATAATAGTAGTAACAAAAGGAGATTTAAAATAGGGTATCCCACCTGCCATAATTTTTATAGGCCTTATCTTTTTATTTTCATAATGCTCCATGCAACACTAATCAGTGATCTATTGGAAACTTCAGAACCTACTGAAAAGCCTGGCAGGGTATTTGGCTTTCAATTCTTCTACTCTGTTTATTCTCAATACAAGTATGTTCAACAGCCTTAGAAAGAGCCCTTGAACAAGAACAGTCACTTAGCAATGAAATGTAAATTACTGACATGGGCTGCAGCTTGGACTTGCCACTGCTAATGAGTGCAGTAAAAAGGGAAACTGCACACTAGATTACTATAACCTTTTCACTTAACCCTATGTGTGCTGAAAAATAGAATTCAACCCGTACCAAGAAATTCCACACAGTAGCTTTTTATTTATTCATATACTGACTACTCATCAGACCCTAGGTGGATTACAATATTAAAACATTAAAACACCACATAACGAACAAAAAATAAAAAAAATATGTTAGTTAATGTCCCCCAATTAAAATTCTTCCTCTCCGTATGGAAAGGACTTGTTTTCACCACTTCTGAAGGGTAAAAGGAGAGCAAAGTTGATCTCAGGGGACAGGCTGTTGCAAAGCGAGGGGGGCTGTCCCAACCCCCTTGATCTCTCAAGGAGTGCGTACTGGCAGCATCCTCTTCTGGCTATAGAGTGTAGAGTGGATATGTAGTCCCAGAAGCAACAAAGACACATGCCATAAAAGGCTTGGTAAGTAATCACCATCACCTTGAAGCCTACCAGGAACACTGCAGCTCCTTCCGAATAGGAATTATTCTGCTGAACATACATACATACTAATTAATGCACATAGCTGCATTCTGTGCCAGCTACAGATTTTGGATTATCTAGGGCAGCTTCACAGAAAGCAAATTAGAATAGTCTAACCAAGAGATAACAAGAACATGGATCACTGTTCTTCAGTACTACTTGATCCAAGAAACAATGCAACTGGCAGACAAATTTAAACTCTTCAGGCCACAGCCTTCAGCTGTTGTTCCAGGAGAACCCCCAGGTTGTGCAACTGTTCCTTCAGGGGAAGTACAACCCCACCCAGGGCAATGTATGGAATATGCATGGACCCAACAGTAATTCTGTCTTGCTGGGATTCAGTCTGTCTGTTCTGTCCACAGAGATGTCCTACCAACCACTGCCTCTAGCCACTGGGTAAATACTTCCACCATATCTCCTGTAGAAGAATATGGCCATAGCCTTGAAGGAGGAAAGCAAGGATGGTTACATAAACATTATAAACATCAGTTTAGCTCTAAAAGAGAGGAAGAGTGAGAAAGAAACTCAAGATTGCACTGCCTTGATTCTCTTTTCTGTAAGAAGGGGGAGGGAGAAATTCTCTCAGCCTTTCAAGATTGTGTTCTTATACCTTGCAACAATAGAGTTCTGGTAATCTTTCTGCAGTTTGTTTCCCTGCCTGGTCTACCTCAAAAGGCTGACATCTCCTGCTTGGTGTGGAGGAAAGATGTAAAGCTGGGACTATCAGCATATTGATATCTAACCCCAAACCAACAAATTACCTTCCCCAGTGACTTCACTTAATAATATGGAGCCCCTGGGGCCCTCACCAATGGACTGCCCAAGGGCTCAATCGATCTCACAGATCGTTGTTATGGGGAGAAAAGGAAACAGCAGCATTACGTATGCTGCCTTGAGTTGCGCAAAAGAAAAGTGGGATATAAATCTAGTATAAATCAATCAATCGATTAATCATTATTTATGCTGCTCTTGCCCCAAGAGCACCAACTGGAATGACACACTTTTGAAGGATTAAAACAATTATAAAGCAATCCCTCAAATCCCCAATTCTTGTAGCAACACATGTCTGCTCACAAGTAAACTTCACTAAGTTCAGTGGAGCTTATTCCCAAATAAGTATGTGCAAAATTGCATTTGCAGATAAAATAGCAGTTGGCTGTATTATCAAATCCTAAAGACAACCCACTGAATCAAATATGTCCTCTTCTTTTGCTGGCCATATAATTATCTTGTCTGAAGTTATTGTATACTTACCTTCCTCCTCAAAGGAAACAGGACAAAGACAATTTAAAGATTTTTGAACATAGTATTTTATTCTGTGTCTTCAAATTTAAATCTACTTTATAAAGCTCATCAAAAAGATATGAGTTCAGTGGGGGGATTGAAGTATTTAAGTTCTTCGAACTTTAGTTCAATATTTGTGGTTTCTATATAAACATTATTGAAGATTAAGACACTTACTGAAACTATTTCCAGCTTCAGCCAGAAACCACTATGTTCTGATTATGTGAATTTACTTTCTCTATATTAATTTGGCTTTGAATTCTATCCTATGCATTTAATTATATAAATCAGTTTCCAGTATTGTCCATTTATGTATATAAATCAGATTCCAATATTTGGAATATTTATCCCACACCCATCTTTTTTTGAAAATGGGCAGTATATTTCCTGCATTATAAAAAGAAGTTCTAAGCAAACAGAACCACAAGATACATGTAATGGTTTGGTATTGGAATGGAACTGAGTGAATGTTTTCTTATCATACTTCACAAGATAGTTGACCAAGATTTAAAGTGGGATTAGGGTCGTTTTTCTACTGCTTTCTCTGAGAGGGGTCTCCTACCAATCATGAATGGGACTAAATCCATGGTGCGTAAGACCAGAGGCAAAAGTGGTACAAGTCACCCCTTTTCCTTTTCCTTTTCCTCCCTCTTGCTCATCACTCCCCTCTAGCCAGAGGTCTGAATGGAAATTGCAGAGGACTTGTGAAATTGGGCTCAGGGCCAAATATAGAACTGATGGATTCAATTACTGTATAAAAATGTATTTGTCTTGGTTAAAAAAATAGTTCTATAATTTAAACTCATTTAAATATATGCTTGTGCCAACTATATTCCAAATTATACTTCAGTTGGATAAATTTCACACAAAACAGGGAACTAATGAAGCTACATATGGAAATACTTCCATACTTCTGCACTGAAGTAATTTGAGTGGAAGAAATTATTCCTACGGGGAAAAAAGTCTTAAGGCCATAAATAAAAGAAGTCTGATTTTCTTCATTTGTAGAGAAATGATAAATCCTATTGACATACAGTGTTACTTGTCACTTTATGACATACAAATGAATATCCAAGAATAAAATGAATCCTGGCTGCATTACTATAAATTTGGCCAAGAATACTGTCACCAATCTTACAATCCAAATCCTGAAAACCACCAGATTGCTAGGAAGTGAGCCAGGGGGAAATAATGACTGCAAAATTGCCAAATTTGGCAGCTACACAGCAACATAATAGCTTCACAACAACATGAACAAATGCTTTTGTTTCATTGTTTCATATTTAGGGAATTTGCCAACTAAGGCCAGCTCTGGGACAGCATAGTGGGAAAACCATTTGCTTCAGAATAAAAAATACTTTCTATGAAAGTTCAAAGCATCTAACTTCACACCTCCTTTTCTTCAATAAAAAGGATGGTCAGTTTTTAATATAACCAATTAGTTATTCAAATAACAAGTACACGCATTACAACAAGCTACTGCTTAGAGGCTAATTTAATGGATCTTTCTACCTTTAAGAATGGAGGAAAGCTTAGTGAAATGCAGGAGTAAGCTTCATAAATAAAGCTTGTTTCATTAACAAGTAACCTGTTCTTATTCAAAGAGAAGTGGGCCTAATGCTGAGCTAAAGTAAGCACCTTCTGAATTTCAAAGCCTGAGCAAAGGGCACAGGCCAGAATACATAGGAAAGGCGAAATAACTGTGTGCTGAGAAGCCATTCCTCTTACCTTATCATTATTATTATATTATTATATTATGTCAATATATATCATTTATATTTACACAGTCAATGTAAACTCCAAGAAAACAGTACTTTCATCAATGAGGGCTGCAAAGCAACAGAATTTAGTTACATCTAGTAAACTATAACTATTTGAAATATAATCCATCATCAGGGGCAACCAAGCAATCTACCAGAAGCAAACACAGATATATTAGCATATCATTTTTATCTTCACATAAATTTATGTTTTAATCATTTCAAATGCAGGATCCATCTCATAAATATAAAAGTAGTGGAGGAATTAACATGTTCTTCCTAATTTTTCTAAGTGCCCTCAATGCTACTGAATACTGCGCACCTATTGCTGGTTCACATTACAAACATGGACCCACAATTTTTACATAGTACCACTTCCAAGCCTAATTATTATCCTAGTGTGAGGTACAGTAGCCTTTTAACATACATAAGAAGCACAGCATGGTCATTTGGCAGAATAATGTATGCATTTTCTCTCCCACTTCCCAAACATCACTAGGGAGAACTCTTCAAATTAAAAAAGCAAACATATGCAGCAGATTATTATGTATAAGCCCCTTGGACATTCAAGTATTAGGCATTAAGAAGCCACCTCAAGTTTCTGCATAAGTGTACTGATTTCCATTATCTTTTAATATCCCCTAAAAGAAAACTGCCTTAGTGCAAGTATGCAGAACTGTCTCTGTTGAATCTCTTATTAAGTACTAAAGACTATGAACTAAAAGGTGTGCAAATTTAAATAGGACTCTGAATGTTTTTAAAAGGATATTAGGTATTTTATGGGCTGAAAACACTATACACCCTCCTGTCTTATAAAAGCATGTGAATACCTGAAGCCCAGCATGAGAAAAGGATGGGACACGCAACACATCTTCATGAGTACATAGCTTGCTTCTGCTCTGGTAATCTGCAGATTACAATAATGCATTTTATGCACTATGCCTCTGAAAACTGTACAGTATGCAGTCACAAGATTACCAACTGGGCCTTGGCGTTATGATCGCATTACATCTATGCTTTCCCAACTGAATGATTTCCAAACTGTTACCAACACACAACTCAAAATGCTGGGTTTTGACTGCAGAAGCCCTTCTTAACACAGAATCAGCATCTTTGAGGAATCACCTACTTCCATAAATGTGCACAATGTCTCAGCTTTACAATGGTGCCTCTACTACCTAAAGAAGTAAGCTACCACCAGACTACAGCCCAATTTGTAACAACTCCTGATCCTGAATGCTCTCCCTGGAGAGATTTGCCTAGCACCTACTTTGCTGGCCTCTCCGCCCCAAGTAGAATGTTATTTTTCAGTTTAATTTCAATCCTACTAATTGTTTTATGGATGCTATATGGCTTCACAACTTTCAGTTGCCATACTATATCTGGGTCTACATGTTGATTTTTAAACTTCTTACCCTGATTTGGAAATTTTAAGGACAATATTAAAAAACTTATAACAATCAAGTATTTCCTACTCTCTCTGCCATCCCAAGAAAAAATACAAAAGATCACAGAGTGGCAAGGCCTTCCCTCCAACCAAAGTAGCCATCAGATGGCCAGACATTAATAATCAGATACACAGTACTTCACATTTGCAAAGTGTGGCTGGATATTTGCAAAAGACCACAAAATGAGACCCAAGCAGAGGATATACTTCAACTGTCTTCTTCTACTGATGGATCCAATTAATAAGCAACTTTTCTGCCCTCTGAATTCCTTCCCACTTTCCTTTCAAGTCACCCAGCTAAAGAAAGAAAAAGTAGGAAATTAAAATACCACAACACATCAGGATAGGGGAAAATCTTTCGATGGAAAACAATGAGACCCCTCCTAAGCTGCAGTGACATCTGTGAAGATACTGAAAAAAGAGGCAGAACAGATGTTAGGGAAGGGAAATATGTTTCAGGGGAACAGAGAAACATTAGCTGAAAAAAAAAGAGAGTGTAGAATAGGAAAAAAGAAAAGCACATGACGACAAATAATAGAGTTGGATGACAGAAAAGAAGGCTTGGAAAATGAAACAAAAAATTGTAGTACACAAAAGAATAAATAAGGGACATATAAAAGGTTAAGGAGGCAAAATGAAATATATCTAGGGGCAGGCCATCCAACAGCTGTGCCATACAAAACTTGAAGATATCAGCTAGTTATACAATGATCTGTCAAATATTACCTGAATCCTACGGAATTGGGCGGGTATCTATGACTCTGTACTTGTATTTTACCAATGATGTGCATTTCCTAAGTCCACTATAGCATAGGATCGATCATCATTCAAGCTGATGAATTATGCGGATATTGCACTTCCACAGAAATCAGAAGTACAGCATTTTGCCATTAGAAAAATAGCCCACATGAGTCCTGAGACTGCCAAGTGCTGCACAAGATGCTATCATGATAGCTTGCAAAGAGTTTGATTTTTTCAAACAGTTTGGTAAACCAAGTGTTCCATTTCTCCAACAGTCCATTTTCATATTTTAACTGAATTTACAAGAAACTGTCAAGAAATAGCATCACCTTTCACTTTCCTACTGAAACATAGCAATAATAGTCCATAGGCTTGCATTACTAAAGATGCCCTGGAACACATGCACATTCTATCCCGAGGATCTTCCCACTAGTTAGATTTCTGCAAGCCATCTACCCAGCACCCAAAATAAAAAGGGCTGATCCTAAAAATAACTGGCCCTACTTTAAAGATTGTGGGGAACCATGCAAGTTTTCAATACAAAAACTGTACTTTATCTAGTTCTAGACTAGCTAAATGATCTTTTGCACTTATTTCTCAGTTGCTTATTTCTCTTTCACTACTTCTCTTATTTTAATATTTTTAAAAAAATCCCTTCTAATTTGGAACCTTGATGTTTGCCATTTATCTAGGAATGCCCTAAGAAAAATCTACTACAGGCTATAATAACTATTTGATAGTTATTATAGCTCTGATAGCCTCATATTTAGATTGCTATAATGCACACTGTGTGGAGCTGCCCTTGTTCTTGATCTGGAAACGTGCCAACTAGTTATCAAGCCCATTAAGATTTTTCTTTTGACAAACAAGGCACTCAACAACTTAAGATCGGGATACTTGACAGATTGCATTACAGCCACCATTACAGATGTCTTTGATCACTAAGATCACCCTATATAGGAGACCCTATATGGTGCTAAGAGTGTCACCTCGCAATTACTCATCGTGGGCCTTCTCTGTGACAGAAGCCATACCTGGGGTGTTCTCCTCATGGAAATTTGTGAGAGGCCTGCTATATGAAGCTCTCACAATCCTATTCACAGCTCCCCAGCATCCAAGACTGCACTACTGAAATCTAAAAGCAAATGGGCAACTTTTAGTGGCCAAATTTCAACGAATTTTTCACAATTTCTGGTGTTTTAAAGGGAAGGATGGAAATGGCTTGCTTCTGGGAGTTCTCCCATTTCCAACTTAAAGAGTAAATTCAGCCACACTTCATCCAGTATATCACATTACTGGATTGTCTCCTACAACTCTTCAGGAGATTGAGGTATGGTCCCTGACACCTAAAACTTTCATCTTGCTTTATGCACCCACTAAAGACCTGTCTCTTCACTTGTGTCTCCCATGCATGAATGTTCCATTCCACCCCATCACATAAATATGTATATATTATTTTAATTTTTTATTTAAATAATTCCGTAAATTGCTTTGCAATATTTTATAGAAAGTGGTACAGCAAATTAATACATAGCACATTGGTATAACGTAGCAAACTGAAAAAGGACCAACCATTCCAGCAGCAAGAAGAAGCCCCTTCTATCATATGAACTGTGGGGCTTCTCAATGTCTTTGTAGACAAGGCATGAACATAATCACACTGACAGCAGCATACAGAAAAGGAAACTCATTGGCTGTAGCCTATTTTCCAAATTTGTTGTACATACTCTTGCAATGAATCTTAGTGATACACTAATTACACATTAAAAATGTTCAAATTTCCATGCCCCAGCTCAGTATTATTCTATTCTTCCTCAACTATTGAGGAATATGTTTAAAAAAGCCCTCTAGATTAATTAATTAAAATTAGTGCCTAGTTGACAGAATATATACACCCTCTGGAGCCTGATGTAATTTTATTTGGTAAATTAATTGATGTGGTCAAGCCATACGATCCTGAATTAGTTAAGTGTTTTATGGGATAGCTGGAAGTCATATCCTTCCTGAAAGTTGTAGAAATCACATCATAAGCCTGATTTTTAATTTCAAATAAAATCCACGGAGAAAACCAATACTTTACTTCTGTCATGAGTAAGGATGGCGAGCAGGGGGCTCCCATCCAGACTGTTAAGCGCATGCATAGCACTGAGGAATTAGGTAGCCATTCAAAGAGACACAGATCGGGACCGCCTTAACCTTTGGGGTTTATATGGCTGGGTTTTTCCCACGCTTCTTCAGTTTGTTAGGATTCCTGTTATGTACAAGCAATAAAACATTAGAGATCAGTTCCTTGTCTCAGCGTGTTTCCTGGCAGTTAGGACAACTTCAGAGGCAATACACTGGAGAAGATATTGCACTTATTATTGCAGTTACTGAGAAATATTGCTATTAATCAAAGATGGATAGTTAATTTCCTTCTACCAAAAAAACACTGCTTTGCCCAGTAACTTCCATTCCTTGTTTTACACAATTTTGAGATTGCTAAGTCAATTTTGTACTGAATGATTTCCCTATCTTTTAAGTAAAAGACACTTGCCAGGCTACTAAATGATACAAGACAGTTGAAGACAAATGCAAATTGTTTTTATTTGCTTTACCATCCCCAGAAAATGCAGCTAAAAAAAGGAACTGTAAAATAATATACACTATAGCAGTTTAAATGCAAATTTGTATATAACATTTAAAAAGCAGTAATAACTCTATTACTCCATGAAAAACCATCCAAAATCTATAATTGAATAGTACTTTTATTAGGACCAATCAAACTTTCAGGTTCTACAGATCTCTCTTACTTGGCAAGATGTTTTCAAAAAGCAGAGCATAAAGAGAAGCAAGAAAGTCCAAAAATTAGGCTAAATTTTTCAGCCATGATCTCTGCATTCAGAAAGACCCAAGATGGGCTTGCAGAATACAAGTAGTTGTCATCAGAGTCAGCTGACACCTAACATTAAGGAACAAACAAAAAAGCTGTTCTCTCCAGCTCTGAAGACAAAAGCAATTTAGCCCCTAATCTGCGTCTTGCCAGGGCATGCCATGTCCCATAGCAGAAATAAAGAAGCATTACAGGCTTCATAGTAACAAAACCTGAAAGTAATCTTTGGTGATCCAATAGGTAAAAATTGATTAAGTCAAATTAACCTTACCTCTAACACTAGTGATTGGGGAAGATAACATTTAAAGCAGGAGTACAAAGAAAGCATCTCTTTTGTAGCTCCTCCCTACCCTGGTTCTCCCCCCACATTGGGGCCTTTGCATATTTTGGGCAGTTTAATGGACATAGTGAATGGCAAACCTCACAGATCATTAAGACAACTCTTTTTACCCCCAAAAGACCCTGGTGTCCATTTTCTGAGAGCAGCTCTCAATATCCCACAGAAAGCCCATTAAAACCCTCAAGGTGCTGGAAGTTGTACACTCTGATCCAAATGATCACTCAACCCAAAAGGTATGAGTTAAGTGAATTCATTTCCTAAAAAATAGAGAGAGGAGGGCTATTGCTGAATGTTATCTTCTTTTGCTTGATAAAAGGCCTTGAATTACCTGGGAAGACTGGCATCCAGTGTATATTTTTCAGTATATGCACATAACATGATCCCAGTATCATGCATTGGTGGCAGGCTAGTTGCTGTATGCTGTTGCAATTGCTTCTGGACCCTCTTAGGTGGAGCATCACATGCAGCACAAAATAACTTAAGCTGCAGAACTAGTGATTTGGGGTTATATTCCTAGACAATATAACTGCCTTTTATAAAAATCTAGTTAACTGCAAAAATATATTTTGTTATAAAAACTAATTAGGGAATTGCTTGTTTTAAGGAATGCATGTACTACAAAATTGGGAAATCAATTAAATCATTTTTAACATAATTGAACTGGTTATTTCCTTTTTGGCAATTAAATCAAGATTTAAATCTTGGCCAATATCTTCCACACAAAAGAGAACTGGTAGTTAATTACTGGAACTTATTTGATAAATACTACAATCTATCTCTGAATTATTTAATACCTTAATTTTATATGATTTTCAATTGCTTTCATATACTTCTCTCTCAGGAAATCAGAAACAGTAACACCCAATTTTATTTTGCTATTATTGTTTTATTTTTACTTTGAGAATTTCCATACAATAACAGTCTAGCACATAAATCTTCTGCAGATATTCAAATAACTCATATGTAAGTAAAAACCTCTTCCACTTGTTTGGTGGAAGTTTTTATTTTAACTGCAACTCTTAGCAGATCATCAAATAGCAAGTGAATACAAGAGTAACACAGAAATTATTACAAGGCCTGCAGCAGGAAAGAGAGCTGCAAACATTTCTTGTATACCTGCAGAAATCTGCATACAATTTTTCTGGACCCCAGCTATAATCTGGTACTAGAGACCTATTATTCTCCTTCTACTCAAAATGGGAAGAAAGGCAGATTTTACTCTGTAATAAATAAATGAATATATAAATGAGCTTGTAATTATTAATTCTTCATAATCTGGCTATACTACCTTAGCCCTCCTGACCAGATGCTTCAGCAATGTTAACAACAATGTTAAATTCCAATTCAATAGAACTTATACCTAGGTAAGTGGGCATAGGACTGCCATCTTAGTTGCTCAGATAGATTGACTAACTGATACCTCCTGGGAAATACATCAATAGCATGGCAAAATACTTCTATCATGAGAAAGAGTACCAATCTTTTTAAGACATCTGAATATAACAGTTCAGGGCCAATATTAAGCAGAATATAATTGAAATCTTACCCCAGGAAGACATAAGGTTTCTGAAGGTCACAAACAATTTCTTCTCAAATGTAGTTATTTCCAAATGATAGTTAACGTTAAATTAGCAAATGCCATTATTTTTTGTCCAGAGTTCATTAATTTGTTTCACAGAAAGCAAGTAAAATAACCCAAAGAACGAAGGACTTGACCCATGGGTACTGTATGACAGTATTTTTTTTTACTAATTCATACTGATTTTGTTGCTGTTGTGGCTGCTGCTGTTGTTAAAAAACAAGATGCAGAAGTTTCACAACATATAGCAAGTTTTAAATAAATATATGTTTTTGATTTTTAAAAAATGTTATTTTTCACTGAATAAAATGAAGCTTTACCCAGTAGCAGCTGCCCCCCTGTCCCCCCAGTCATAATTCTTGGAGATTCTGCTTTATTTCCCCTCAACTTTCATTCCCATTAAGTAAATACGGGTGGGGTGGGGGAAGGGAGAAAAGAGGCAATTTTAATCTCTGATTTCAACTTCAGTGTATAAATGCTGATATACCCCCTGATAACATACAGTTTGCATCTACATATAACGTAATTTCTCTGAGGAAACAATTGGAATAATTTTTAAAACTCACCAAACGCTTGGAAAATTCTTTGTTTTCTGAAAGGAATCCATATCCTGGGTGGACCTTAAAAATAAAAGGCAAAATTAACTTTTCTAACCTCAGGCATGTGGAAGCTTGATTTGGGCAATATGCAGTTAGCTTTTACTTATATTAGATGTGTTTATTCTGCTGAATCATTACTTTTAAAATACATTGTTCCAAAACTTGTGAAAAAAAAATCTATCTACTTGAAAAAGTTTGCACTAACTGCAATAAAAAACTCAATTCATCTATATAGTACTTTTAGGCCCAATTTAAATATGCGGCATAGTTTTTAATAAAACAGGGAAGCAAAAAGCTTGTCAATATTCTTAAAATCATATATAAAGCAGGCCACCCACACTTCCACCATTACAAAATCAGTTTGACATCGTTTTAGGTCACACATTTCTGATTTGTTAATGTTTTACATATAAGAGTGTACACTTAATTATATACACGACACCTAACGTATATTTTCTCGATGCACTAAACATGGGTCAGCGTGGCTAAAATCCATAACCTTCAAAGATACGCAGAAACAGATATCTGACTAGTTTTCTTCCTGTTTTATTTCCACTTAATCAAAGAATCTCATAATTTCTTGTTACATTTCTCTCAACATAACTTTTTCCACACCATTACAAGTCTGTAATATCCTCTACTTTACCACATTTGTATTCTGTTTTTCTCTCCAAATTATTTTCCTAACTGTTGCATTACCCAAGTTCATGGCTATACCAACCAGTAATATTGCAAAGGTCACTTCACAGAAAACAGAAGATATAATCTGTAGACTTTGGGAAAAAAATGTTAATATGCCCCTATACCAAAATAATGAACCCATGTGCAAATCTCTATACTACAAACAACACCATATATAATTACAAAACACAGTAATGTGAAAAAATTGTCAGTTTCATAATTTGTAATAATTCGTAAATTCACAACTAAGAAAATATATGCGGTGAACTAAAGATGAAAGCCTGAACTACTTCTATCTCTATTAAGTCTTCTTAACTAACAATGTAAACATCTGCAGTGTCTGTTAGCTAATTAATGTTGTTTGCCATTTTTCTACCCCCTCCCCCTTTGCAAATGCACTATACTGAAACATTTATTTCAAAAGAAATGATAATGCTAATTGAGACACTCCAGGGTAATTGCTGGTGTTGGCCGACTCCCATCCCTCGCATTTTATTTAAAGATGCTTTTGCATTCAGCAGTTCTGAAGACCACATTTGCATTCAGTGATGCAATAACAGCCCTAAAAGTATGTTGTTTTTTTAAAAAAAAATACCAAGCATTCCTATTAAATTTTGAATCTATGCTCTAATTCAGCAGAAGAAACAGAATAGATGGCACTAATACAGTATGAATATACTGAACTACTGCAATACATTTCATCAGCAGCATGAAACATTTAACAATAATGTCCGGATGCACCATTTATCTTTGTGCAAGTGTTTGCTGCATGCACATTCTCATACATGCAAGCTCAAAAAATAAACAAATAGAACTTCTGTGAAAATAAAATCACCCACTATTGTAAGGAAGATCCAAAACAGAAGCTATGGCACAGAAAGGGTTAGTGCTCTAAACTAATTGGGATTTTTTTTTCCCCCAGCAAATTTGGAAATGAACTGAAGCTGCTCCCTGGTGTGAAAGCTGAATCCAGCAGCCACCTGCAGGATCAGCGACCGGCACTGCCAGATGCTACAAAAGCCTTTGATTTCCAGTAGCAATTTCGGCCACATTTAACTCATGTGACATGAACTAAACTGGAATAGCATATTCAATCATCCTTCCCCTCACTTTTTTTTGTCTTTAAATACAAACTCCAGTGTCTTTGCTTTCTATATATGAAACAGCTGCAGAGGAGAGATTCATTCAGACTCACAGCTTGGGCCCGCGTTTTTTTAATGGCTTCCATGATAGCATCCATGTTGAGGTAGCTTTTACTAGTGGGAGCTGGGCCAACACAGACTGCTTCATCGGCCATTTTCACATGGACCTGAAAAGACAAAATGACTACATTTTAATACACATGTGCCAGCCAATGTTTACTTCTATTTTCCCTAAGCTATTAATGTTTAAGGAACAAAAAACTTACATAAATGGCATATGAATACATTGTGTAGATTATATAGATATATAATCACATGCACGCAAAATCAGAGACGTACAGGAGAAGGAGGCATACACACACACACACAAAATGAAGACAGGTACACATAGTTCAAATAAGGATCCACAACATTAAATTGAACTTTATATTGAAGCATAAGCATAAGGAATGTATGCTAAATTTGGTGATGTTTAGAGAAATAACACACATACACACACAAAATACAAATCTGAACATAGTACACTGATCATCTATATGTAAATTCAGAGTCTAAAACCACTTTGTTAAATGTAACAGGGTAGCCTAATATCTTACTACTTAACAACAAACATTCACGGCTAGTTCCATCTAAGCAGGCTCCCCAGGAAGTTGGTGATAATTAGAGTGAATTGAATGAAGGGATGCAGTGAGTGTCCCTGCACAGCATCAGGTCAGCACCATGCACAAATTAAAGCATATGACTAAAGAGTTCAATATCACTACACGTGAACCAGAAAATCTTGAGATGTTTTTTAAGCAGGCTTAGTTTCCTAAATTCATTCTGATCCTTATTCACATAGACTATTGTCAACTATACAATTTCCACAGCAAATCTGAGCAATAAGCAATAGCTAAACAAAGTTTTAGAATCTATTTTGAAAAATACAAAGAAAGCATCTAAAACAGCTTATTTCTGGTATACTTTAAAGATACTTAGCTGATCTTTTTTTTAAAAAATGCTCAGAAAGCATCTGCCATTTTAATAATTAGAAATAAAGGCTTCGATTACTTTATTAAATAAACACTATTTAATAATATTAGATAATATGCAATCAGGCACCTGCAACATAGCTATTTTCATTTTTTTACATTTGTAGTCTATGACAGAGCAAAATGTAAGATAATAATGGAAGTTAAAATAATATTTAGCAGCAAGTTCTTTTGATGAATTTTAATTTGTAATAAGCAGAAACATCCAAATCTCAGAGATCTGTAAGTATTAAAGAACAGGAAAAGAAAACTTAAATACTTAAACAATAAACTTAGTTTACAAGGAGATATCTAAGTAGCTACTGAATTTAAATTATAGATTTTGATGTAAGCCTACATTTCCCCTCCTTCTAGTTATCAAAATCAGTTTGCATATTTATATACACAGACAGAAATATAACATATATGAAACAATTCCAAAGCTACAACCGATTTAAAATACATCAAATGACTATGCTCTAGTATTGAAATATTAAAATTCCTTAGTAATTCAAAATAAATCAGTCATGTTACGATGCTACCATTCAAATGTTAGAATGCAGTCTATTCTGCATACTCCTTATAAAAAGCTATCCTTAACAAATACATAATTTTCATTACAATGTAAGAGACATAATATGAATCATGCAAATATACATTTTTCTAAATATGTCAAAGACTAGTGTGTACTATTATTTTAGAAAACTCATATAAGGTTCTGTAATTTTTCTCATCTTGGTTAAAAAGTGGTAAATATTGCTTTAACTTCACTGCTACTTCAATATTTAAAGAAAAACAACAGATACATTCTTAATTATAAAAACAGTATCTAAGGAACTTGGGAAATGTATATAACTTCAATATGCATATAATTTTCATTTCCCAACTATACAAAACCTTAAGAGAACTTGCCTACTACTTTAAAAAAATAGCCCACTGACTATGTTAGCATTCAAAAAAACAACATAAATTCTATAACATTCAAAGCAAGGGTGTCTACTACATTTCTTTGTACCATTTTTGACTGCTGAAATTAGTATTTTATTCTGAAATTGAAAGTGATCCTATATCCATCTCAATTCTGTTACATTTACTCCAACAAATCATCTAACATTTTTCATAATCAAGTTCTTCCCCTCTATTCCACATGTACACATCTATAGTCAGTCCTTCCCTTGCATATATGAGGAGAAGGAGGAGGACACAAATATCTCTCCAAATGGAAGCACATATTCATTTTGCTAGTGTTTTTACAGGTCATTTATATTAAAATTTTAAACTCTGTCTTTACTATGCTAATTTAGGACAATTTTTTTGTAAGCAAAAAATTGGAAAATATATATTTTGTAATATAATAAAATTGCAAATAGCAGCCAATAAGGACAATAGATGTATCAGTAAAGGTATGGGACCAGCATACCAACTAAAATATACTCAACTGAATAAAACTGTCTTCAAAGTACGTTTACAAGGAGTCAAGACACACCACTCTGAGAGCCATTCCATCATCTAGTCACCATAGTTTCATCCTCCCACAATTTCCTTTTTCTCCACCTATTTGGACATCACAAAAGCCCCAGAAGTTGACAACATTCAAGCAACACTCAAGCAAAGAGAAAGCTTTGGGAAGAGGCTCCAATTAATCAGGAAAGGAAAAGCCAAAGATGGCATCTTTAGCAAACATATTGGTAGCCTGCAAAACTGGAACAAAATTAACATGATTCCTTTAACTAGTCCTAAACCACAGCCTGGTCATAGTTTGTTGAAGTTTATGGATTGCTTTCAAGGGAAGCACCCATGGAGAAATCCAATATGGAACAAGGCTATGAATAGCCATGACTAGATCAGACAAAAATGAACTGATAGATGAACTGGCATATCAGATTAAGTCAGCTGGAAGCACTCTTAGGTAGTATTCTCACCTATACATCCAAACTGATGTTGCTGCTTCAAAACAATGACAACTCGATCAAGGCCAAGTTGAATATGATTTCCAAATTTATCAGATTCCTCAAATGATAATATTTACCTTTTCGATGGATTAAGTATCCATTTGTTCAACATGTCCAGCTAAACTCCCAAATTTACACTGTCTCTGCAGGAGTAGGTTAGGAGAAGAAGACAGATGCTGCTTGGAATTATTTACAGCAACCTCCTCCACCACAATTCTAATCTCAGAAGTCAGCACATACAGTTAGGATGGGGGGAAATGTAAATAGTGAAAGGTCATCCAGTGAACTTTATGACGGAACAGAGGATTAAACGTAGTTCTCTCCAATCATCAACAGCCTTACCAGTAAAATACAGAGAACATTTTAAATCTGACAGCACTAATGAGCATTTCACAGCTGAAAATTCAGAAAAAACATTGCAAACAGCAGAAATTAGGTCATTAGATACATGTTAGGATGCCAATATCATAATTCTGATTGTCTTATTCTTGAGGATTTAGAATATACAGATAAGAAAAGCAAGAGAGGAGTATCTTTTATTTTTATACACACACATTTGCCCATACAAATTACTCAGCTGTTCATCTTGCTCACTACAATCATCACTGATGCCATGAAATCACACAGATAGCAAGAAGGATTAACTCTTACTAGGATTGCAGAAATGCACCAAAACATAGATCTTGCTAGAGTTTAAGAGAGACTGTAAAGCCTACTTTATAGTTATCAGTACCACAATATTTTATTTCCACATTTCTGTTATGATCTGTCTTTCTCTGGCGGGGTGGATTTTTTATGATTACATTATTTTAAATAATAAGATAAGAAAAGGAAGAAACATTTTAAAATACATGGTGCAGAAAAAAATAGTAGAGCACTCTTTCCTTGGAAACAATCCAAAGCACTTCATCCCAACAACAAAACATTATTTACTTATCTAGAATATTTCTAAGCTGTCTTTGCAGTTATCCATAAAAGCTGACAAAATACAGAACCAGTATTTTTTACGAGTGATGCAGGATGGGAATCCTACCACTGCTGTATTTTTCTATGGGAAAAATTCACTCAGGTTAACATCCCTAAGTATATACATAGACAGATACAATCCACTTATTTGTAAATAGGAAGACAATAAATAATACGGTAAACTAACTCAAGTACATATGAACAACCAAAAAACCCTCTATATGATTTCATTTAATGGGAATTTCAAATCTAATGAAAAACTAAAATTCCTATACTATGTGAAAGACTGAGAGTTGCAAAATTTGCTAAAATTCTAAGGTAAAGGATTGCAGCCTAAGAGTTTGTTTTTCTCTTAAGAAAATATTTCTTGGCTTTGTGCTTGGCTTCAGGAAAGAGACACAGAGAGAGACAGAGGGGGAGAGAGAAGAGATTTAACAGCATGTAGAAATAACATTATGCACTTTACTAAATAAAAGTCAAAGACCCATGCTAAATCATATATTAAAACTGACTTAAGGCTTTGAAAAGTTTATTAATTTTAAAATCTAACTGAACAAAAATCTTACTTTATAATACAGATTTTTAACAACTACCAATATTAATATTAGAATCTTACATTCAAAACAGAATAACAACAATCAGTTAAAAGCTCTGGTAAATCAATTGAGAGCTCTGTTAAATCAAATTATAAATGCTATGGCAAAAAAATCAAACAGTGATGTAGCTCCACAGTTTCCAAAGTGTCTTCAGTAGAAGGTCTATACAGAAACTACTGCAAAAACCTAATTTACAGATTCTCAAAGCAAAAACTGTATCAGAAGAAGACAATGGCAAACCATGTCCATCCTGAAGCCAAGAATATTACAGGATGTTTTTTGAGGGAATGGGTGGTGACAAAATTTGAAATATAAATAAATGTGTTGCATTCAATTCAAAAGTGTCTTTACCTTTTAAAGTAAACTCATTCATTGTCTTTATCTTTTATGAGAGTTGGATCAAAATTTAAGTACAAACTACTCCAAACTGGAAATTTTGAAGTTGTACAAATCCATTCATCATTCTGCAAAATATTTAGGTTTTTAAATACACACACACACACAAACACAGTGTTAACAAAAAACAAAATCAAATCAGCTGCCTAGTTCACATGGCCAGAGCCACCTACCTTTACTATTTTAAATAACTATTTTTTACACTTTAAATAGTTAACTATGTTTTCCATTTGGTAGATACTACTTACATGAATCTAAATACCTAATTAAAAACAAACCCAGCACAAAGATCCTTCAGGAGAAATGAGTGCCTGGGATCACCCACTGTTCCAGTTATGCAGAGTAGACTAACCCTCCACACATTCAGGTCTTAAGGCAATAATTCTGACAACATTGCAGGACACAGCCACACTTCCGTGCAACCCACTTTCACTTTTCATTTCCTTGTTCTTTTTCCAACATCAAGGGCATCATTACTTTACGCATTATGCAATAAGTCTATTTTGAACATTAGCTGGAATCTTTCACAAAAGAAACCTAGTCAACCTAGCTGTCTTTTTAGCTCCCATTGACATTACAGAACAATGAATGATTCTTCACCATAAAGTAGATACATTTAATTTACCCAAAGAGCATACTATGCCTCAGCAAGACAAACCACAATTAGCTCATCCCATAAAATGAGGGTAAAGTTGCTTCTCACTCTCATACACAACAAGGCACAGCAAAGTCCTAAATTAAAAATCAATTTAATGCAAATTACCTTCAAATCTACTGACTCAGCTACTAATTACATAAGGAGGTAGCATTGCCAAGCCTTGGTCAGAATGCAAATCTAAATAGATTTAGTCATACGGTGTTCAATACCATATAATAATGTTGAAATCACAAAACAATGAAAAAGGTAACAGTTCACAGAAATGGCAGTGTGGGTTTAAAAGTGTTTAATGCTTTTATTAAGATTAAAAAATAGCCCCAGTCTGAGATGGTAATTTCAGAAAATTCAAGTCATGCAGGCAAGATATTAACGCTATGACCTTTGGGACAGCACCAAAAATCACAATTGTTTCTGTTCAGCACTCAAGGCTTCCCCAAACAAACACACTCACACTTTCTCCTTTTGTTTTGTTTTTGTTTGTTTTGTTTTTAAATAACTTTAAATTAAAGCTCTACTGATGAAGGAAGTTGAGACCCCCGTAATTTCCAAGTGTTCTACAAGATGGGTGCAATACAGGTAGTCCTTGACTTATGACCATTTGTTTAGCGACCATTCAAAGTTATGACGGTGCTGGAAAAGGTGACTTGCGGCCAATCCTCGCATTTATGACTATCGCAGCAGCCCTCCAGTCACACAATCAAAATTCAGGCACTTGATAACTCGTAAGTATTTATGATGGTTGCAGCACCCCGGGGTCACGTGATTGCCATTTTGCAACCCTTCCAGCCAGCTTCTGACAAGCAGTCAAGGGGAAACCAGATTCACTTAACAACCACATGATTCATTTAACAATCATAGTGATTTGCTTAACAACTGTGGCCAAAAGGTTGCAAAATGGGGTGTGAGTCACTTAATGATCACCTCACTTAATGACAAGTTCCAGTCCCAAATGTGGTTATAAGTTGACGGCTACCCATATTGGAACAAGTTATCTCCTTAAGGTGTAACTCACATTGCAATCAAAAGAAACTGAACAGACTACTTTAGCCTGCCGTTGGGGTATACGGTGGCATATGGCAGGAACGGTAAGCCCTCCTGAACTCTGAACAATTCATAAATGTTTTTCTGTATAAGAACAGATTCCAGCTGGATTCCAAGCTGGAAAGAGAAATCTGATTACTGCACAAATACTGCACAGTTTCAGTATTTACATCCAATATATTTTCAAAACTTCAATAATTCCTTCTGCAGAACATCACACTATGCCATCATGAACAAATTGTTCTTGAAAGATATGGCTTTAACAACCTCAAGACTGCAAATATTAGCATGGCTGCACAAAAATAACATCATGAATAGCTTTACAGAATTACATCAGTAAGAGGCATGTTTCCTCATCCCAAGAACCTTACCACAATAATTTCAAAGAGAAAGGTAACAAAAAAAGTAGCAGAACAACACCAGCAAGGGATGTACTGTATGCACAGGAAATATATTACCTCAGCCTGCATTCAGATTCGATTTAAAGCACATGCTATACAATTGTAGCCTATACAATTTAAAGAAAACCTACATTAAAAATATATGTATTACACTGCTAATTTTGAAAGAGACAAAAAAAAAGAATAAATATAGTGTCATATTACCATGACACATGAAGTTCTTCAGAAAACCAGAGTTGTTTTATTCCCAGTCTAAAGCAATTATATCAAACTTTGCAGTTTTCCTCCCTTCAAAGTAAAAGGAATTTCTAAAATTATACCTCCATGGCCCTGGAGACTCCAACAGCAGTAAAGCTAAGTATAAATATAAACTCATGGCAATAAAACATAAATTAGAATCAAAAGATAAAACCATTCATATTACCAAGGAAAAGTGGTATATTATGCTAGGGAAAGGAAACCCTTTAGACAGCATAGCATTCAATGGGTAAAAAGTGTTAATTGCCTAGAATTGCCTGAATAGCTATCCCACTCTCTTCCTTTTGCCTACAGAGAGAAGAGATCAGAATGCTTTGTGTTATACAAGGAGACGCACACTCTCTTTCCAGTTTGAGAAATTCCAAGATTACAGTTGCTCTCAAAAGAGAGGAAAAGAAGTAGTTTTATGGGCTGGGATCTAACCCATCAATCTGCAAGGAAGGACCTGACATTGCCAGTTTGGTCTAGTGGTTATGGCAACAGGGCTAGTAACCAGGAGTCTGTGAGTTCTAGTCCCGCCTTAGGCATGAAATATGTCTGGGTGACCTTGGGCCAGTCACTCTCTCTCAGCCCGACCCACCTCACAGGGTGGTTGTTGTGGGGAAAATAGGAGGAGGAAGAAGTATTAGGTATGTTCGCTGCCTTGAGTTATTTATAAAAATAATAAAGGCGGGATAAAACAATTTAAATAAATAAATAAATTGCCTTGCAATGGGCACTACTCCCTGGCAAGGCACAGCTGCTATGGAGCCCTTGGATGAGTCCCAAATACCATATACGGAACTGGAATTTTATAGGTTAATCCAGTGTTTCTCAACCTTGGCAACTTTAAGCTGTGTGGACTATAACTCCCAAAATTCCCCAGCCAGCATTGGGAATTCTGGGAGTTGGAGTCCACACAGCTTAAAGTTGCCACGGTTGAGAAATACTACGTTAATCTTACAAAGTGTATGTCACCCAAAACCATGCTTCTTATTTACAATCACTATTTACAAGACATAAACACCCAACTACTACATGCAGATTCTGTAATGGCCATGCATTGTTTGTGCTAGGGATATAGAAAGTTTGCTTCCAATCACCCTGGAATTAGCCATTTCCCCCTCCTCATGATTAGATTTAGTTGACTTTTGGGTGAACTTTTATCCTAAAAGAGACATACCGGATCAGTAGCTAATTTTCACATAACATTGTCTTTCAGGCACTTCCATACATTACAAGTGATTAAGAGAATCCAGAGTTGTGGAAACACAAAGAGCTTAACTGTTACAACGAAGCCACAAGACAAGTAGTCTACCAGGCTTTCCAATGGATGGAATCCCACAATTCCACTGCATTTGCTATCATAAAGCTTCTTCCTGAATTCTAGCCCACTGGTCCTCTTAAGGCAACAGAATACAGAAGAATGTTGGTGAATTTCTGCTCTTAGGACTTAGCTAGTATGGCTTACAGCAAGGAATGAGAGAAGCTCTTCTTCAACTAGATCTCAATAGCTATATGCTGCCCACCCTTACCTTAGATGTACAGAGAATGATAGACCCAAAGACGACAGCTTAGACTAGGGATAGGAAGCTTTCAGCAGAGAAGAGACCTTTTTTTCCAGTTCTTTTCCACTGAAGAACTTGTGAAAAATCAGGTCTTCATTTTACAGCATTTTCCAAAAACTATCTTTATAGCAATAAACCTTATTTATGGCTTTCATTTATGCATTTAATTTATTTGCAGTCATAATCAAATAAAACTATACAGATAAAAGCACAATAAAAACCAAGTAATCTACCAATGTAGATACAACCATCAAATGGCATTCACCTATCTAAGACAACTTCAAGCTTTCCGAAGTCCTTCAGAATAAGACCAACTTGACACCTTTTCAAAATGATGCCAGGATTGCCACCTGCCTAACCTCCAGCAGAAGGCAGGTAAGGCCCCCACCAATCTCACTTTCTATGGTGTGGAAAGTTGCAACAGTCCCATCCAGGATGAGTGTGCTGGATGGGTCAGTTTCACCTAAAGAAAACAGTCCTGCATAATATATCCTGATTCACAAGTGAAAAATTAAGGATGCTCTTTCAAAAAGATGTACATTTTTCATCTGCAAGAGCCTGTCAGTGTCATTTAATTAAAAAAAAAAGGCTATTACTTGCTTCATTATTTGTTTTACTTATTCATACTGGTTTGCTAAATATTTATTACACATTTTTAAGCACATCATGGGAGGACCTTATATCAGTATATTAAATACACCATAAAATAAATAACAAATTATGAGTGAAATATAGGGAAAAGGGAAAAATACTTTAATAATAAAAGTGAAGGAAATGTCTAGACATCACATAGTGACATATTTCAACTATAAACACCAACTGAAACGATCACAGTACAAAATGTGGATTTTAAAAAAACTGAAAAAACTACAAATAGAGGTGATTATATTTGGGCAACATAATTCTTAACACAGCTGATAACAAGATACAAGTTCAAAAATGTACACTGTCTATACTGAATGAGATTAAACTACCTATAGACAAATTATAGATTTATTTAGTAACATCTTTTAATGTTGGAAATGTTAAGTATTTATATTCCACTGTTATCAAAGATTTATAAACAATCTACAAAAAATGAAATATAAATATATTTACAATAACTGCCAGGCAAAATTATGATTTATGAAGTTGATATATTAAAAAATGAAAATAATAAAAATGTTTTTAAATGCCTGAGTGAATAAAAATTTACTTGACACTTACCAAATACGAAGCTGGAATCAAGCAATCTGTACCTCACTCAGGAAGGAATTCCAGAGCTGAGTATCAACCAATGATTCCAGCATATGGGAAAAAGCTTTCCTCAAATATATGGGTCCCATGTCGTTTAAACGTTTTGCACTCCATTGGGAAGCAATGAGGCAGCTACTGAAATTCTTTCAAGGCTAGTGAAATATTCTGCATGACAGCACTGCCTGTCAAAACCAGACAACATTTAGCACTAGTTGAAGTTTCTATAGGGTCTTCAGAAATATCATTAACAGAAAACTGTGACTACACTATGGTAGGCTCACATACAGTGCTAAACCAGGGCTTGTTCAACCATGGTTAATTAGATTGTCCCAATTGTCCAGCTTCATGCTACACACTAAGCTATAAACTGCTCAGAGTCCCTCTTTGGGGGAAGATGGGCAGCAGTAAAAATTGGAGAAATAAATAAATAAATATAAATAAATAAATAAATAAACCATCTCCACAAATCATAATGGTTGCGTTCACACAATACAGTGATTCAGAACGCAATAAATCATATTATGGCTTACTATAAAATGAAATCCAGAGCACTCTCTTCTAGGAGAAATCCCAGGTAGCAAACCAACCAAAACTGACATAAAGGTCTCTACTGTATACTACAGATTTCACCATGATTTCAATAAGGCTAAATCAAGGAGCACCCTAGGGCTCAGGACACAGTCTTTCAAAAAGAATGAAATTTGAGCAGTTCTATATTATTCTTATAACTGATATACTGCTCTTCTTCCCAGGTACCCTGTTCACTCAGGACTTCGGTTTTATCAAGTGTAAGCTTCCACTTGCAAGACATTATCAAACCTATTCCTTAAATAAGGCACCAGTTGAGAACTACCACCACTTTCCTGATCCATGGTCTTTCCAAGTTACTCTAATCTATGCCATGCAGCCAATCCTTTTTTTGTAAATTGCAATATCAACTAGGTACTTATTTTAAACAAACAAACAAACAAACAAATTAGCTAGCTTGCGGAAAATACGAAACCACTATTCATACACGTCACTTTTAGAAAAAACAAAAACAAAACCTTAGTTTGACAACAGTGTCAAATGAAACATTAAATTTATAGATTTTTAAAGTACTATTTAGGAAAAATAGTGCTTTGGGGTCTTCAGCAAAGGATCGTTACCTTGTCGTGGTGCTGGAGCTTGAGCACCTCAATGATGCCATGAGCTAAACCGTGAAGGGCCACCCAAGACGAGAAGGTCATGACAGAGAGGTCAGACTAAATGCGATCCCTGGGGAAGGTAATGGCAACCCACCCCAGTATTCTTGCCGTGAAAACTCAATGGATCAGTACAACCAGAGATAGGTCGGTATACCATCGGAAGATGAGACCCCCAGGTCGGAAGATGGTCAAAATGCTACTGGGGAGGAACAGAGGATGAGTTCAGCTAGCCCCAGATGTGATGACGCAGCTAGCTCAAAGCCGAAAGGACGGCTAGCGGCCGTTGGTGCCGGTGGTGAACGGCGAATCCGATGTTCTAAGGATCAACACACCATTGGAACCTGGAATGTAAGTTCTATGAGCCAGGGCAAATTGGATGTGGTTCTTGGTGAGATGTCAAGATTAAAGATAGACATTTTGGGCATCAGTGAACTGAAATGGACTGGAATGGGCCACTTCACATCAAATGACCACCAGATCTACTACTGTGGACAAGAGGACCACAGAAGAAATGGAGTAGCCTTCATCATTAATCGTAAAGTGGCTAAAGCAGTGCTTGGATACAACCCAAAAAACGATAGAATGATCTCAATTCAAATTCAGGGCAAGCCATCTAACATCACAGTGATCCAAATATACGCCCCAACCACAGATGCTGAAGAAGCTGAAGTAGAGCAGTTCTATGAGGATCTGCAGCACCTACTGGACAACACGCCTAAAAGAGATGTTATTTTCATCACAGGAGACTGGAATGCTAAGGTGGGCAGTCAAATGACACCTGGAATTACAGGTAAGCATGGCCTGGGAGAACAAAACAAAGCAGGACACAGGCTGATAGAATTTTGCCAAGACAACTCACTCTGCATAACAAACACTCTCTTCCAACAACCTAAGAGACGGCTTTATACATGGACTTCACCAGATGGACAACACCGAAATCAGATTGACTACATCCTTTGCAGCCAAAGGTGGCGGACATCTATACAGTCAGCAAAAACAAGACCTGGAGCTGACTGTAGTTCCGATCACGAACTTCTTCTTGCACAATTTAGGATCAGACTAAAGAGATTAGGGAAGACCCACAGATCAGCTAAGTATGAGCTCACTAATATTCCCAAGGAATATGCAGTGGAGGTGAAAAATAGATTTAAGGGACTGGACTTAGTAGATAGGGTCCCGGAAGAACTATGGACAGAAGTTCACAACATTGTCCAGGAGGCGGCAACAAAATAGATCCCAAAGAAAGAGAAAACCAAGAAGGCAAAGTGGCTGTCTGCTGAGACACTAGAAGTAGCCCAAGAAAGAAGGAAAGCAAAAGGCAACAGTGATATGCCCAATTAAATGCAAAATTCCAGAGGTTAGCCAGAAGAGAGAAGGAATTATTTTTAAACAAGCAATGCGCGGAAGTGGAAGAAGAAAATAGAATAGGAAGGACAAGAGACCTCTTCCAGAAAATTAGAACCATCAGAGGTAAATTCCAGGCCAAAATGGGTATGATCAAAAACAAAGATGGCAAGGACCTAACAGAAGAAGAGATCAAGAAAAGGTGGCAAGAATATACAGAAGACCTGTATAGGAAGGATAACAATATCGGGGATAGCTTTGACGGTGTGGTCAGTGAGCTAGAGCCAGACATCCTGAAGAGTGAGGTTGAATGGGCCTTAAGAAGCATTGCTAATAACAAGGCAGCAGGAAATGACGGCATCCCAGCTGAACTGTTCAAAATCTTGCAAGATGATGCTATCAAGGTAATGCATGCTATATGCCAGCAAATTTGGAAAACACAAGAATGGCCATCAGATTGGAAAAAATCAACCTATATCCCCATACCAAAAAAGGGAAACACTAAAGAATGTTCAAACTAGCGAACAGTGGCACTCATTTCACATGCCAGTAAGGTAATGCTCAAGATCCTGCAAGGTAGACTTCAGCAATTCATGGAGCGAGAATTGCCAGATGTACAAGCTGGGTTTAGAAAAGGCAGAGGAACTCGGGACCAAATTGCCAATATCCGCTGGATAATGGAAAAAGCCAGGGAATTTCAGAAAAACATCTATTTCTGTTTTATTGACTATTCTAAAGCCTTTGACTGTGCGGACCATAACAAATTGTGGCAAGTTCTTAGTGGTATGGGGATACCAAGTCATCTTGTATGCCTCCTGAAGAATCTGTATAACGACCAAATAGCAACAGTAAGAACAGACCACGGAACAACGGACTGGTTTAAGATTGGGAAAGGAGTACGGCAGGGCTGTATACTCTCACCCTACCTATTCAACTTGTACGCAGAACACATCATGCAACATGCTGGGCTTGAGGAATCCAAGGCTGGAGTTAAAATCGCTGGAAGAAACATTAACAATCTCAGATATGCAGATGATACCACTTTGATGGCTGAAAGCGAAGAGGAACTGAGGAGCCTTATGATGAAGGTGAACGAAGAAAGTGCAAAAGCTGGCTTGCAGCTAAACCTCAAAAAAACCAAGATTATGGCAACCAGCTTGATTGATAACTGGCAAATAGAGGGAGAAAATGTAGAGGCAGTGAAAGACTTTGTATTTCTAGGTGCGAAGATTACTGCAGATGCTGACTGCAGTCAGGAAATCAGAAGACGCTTAATCCTTGGGAGAAGAGCAATGACAAATCTCAATAAAACAGTTAAGAGCAGAGACATCACACTGACAACAAAGGTCCGCATAGTTAAAGCAATGGTGTTCCCCGTAGTAACATATGGCTGTGAGAGCTGGACCATAAGGAAGGCTGAGAGAAGGAAGATCGATGCTTTTGAACTGTGGTGTTGGAGGAAAATTCTGAGAGTGCCTTGGACTGCAAGAAGATCAAACCAGTCCATCCTCCAGGAAATAAAGCCAGACTGCTCACTGGAGGGAATGATATTAAAGGCCAAACTGAAATACTTTGGCCACATAATGAGAAGACAGGACACCCTGAAGAAGATGCTGATACTAGGGAGAGTGGAGGGCAAAAGGAAGAGGGCCGATGAAGGGCAAGGTGGATGGATGGTATTCTGGAGGTGACGGACCCGTCCCTGGGGGAGCTGGGGGTGTTGACGACCGACAGGAAGCTCTGGCTGGGCTGGTCCATGAAGTCATGAAGAGTAGGAAGCGACTAAACGAATAAACAAGTGCTTTGGGGTACTTTTGCAGACAATGTATATCTGTCTGTGTGTCTTGTGTATAAGTAAATAAATGAACAAATAAAAGGAGCATTTTTATGACCTCAAACCATGCATGCAAATGGATCAGTGAAAACTTCTTTTTCTAGCCCATTTTCAATTAGAAATTTAGGGTGCATTTTGGAGATTATTAACCATACTACTTTTGGATACTTTAAGTATCCCCACTCTTCTTAGTTTAATAAGTGAATAAAAATCTAACTTGCAACTGAGAGGCAATTCCGGTAATCACTGCAAGCACTTTTCACACGCTGCAGTCAGAGAAACTGCTGCCAATCTAGCTGGATAACAAATCAGCATTCATGCAAGCATAATCTATCAAAGGCTTGTGCATAATTCACATGAAACTATTTCCCAAGAATTGGCCATGCAACATAACATCTGAGGAAAACTTTAAAAGTTACGTATACATTTAAAAAAATGTATGAATACACATACACACATATATATGTATTAGATATAAGCATATTTTTAAAACAGCACACATAATAGTTCTAACTAAATCCTCTTTCGTATTAGCTTTTTTTTAGTTTGCTAAATAAAGGAATATTCCCTGCTGATGGCAAATGACTGGTTTACCTATAACTCCAGGGAGCTTAGCTATCAGTCCCTTTAAGAAACTCTGACATTTTAACCTGCTGGGCTCACAGCACCCATGAGGGCACCTTACTTGCAGTTTTATTTCTGATGCTGCTGACCACTAATACTGACTCCACAGATAATGGATTTCAATAACAATTTCCTACAGGTTAACACTTTTGAGCTGCATCGTGATACAGCTTTAATTAAGTTAATACATGATGGTCACAGTCTGGTAGGAAGTTTTTAATAAGTTTGATAGTGCATACAATAATAAAAAAATGTTCGTGCTCATCTATACAACAGTTTCAGTGCAAGTTTACCTGCAAACGTAATCCACTGTGTGGATTTATGAGATGTTCTATTTCTTCTTTAACTGGGGAACTCAATGTATTAATTAACTAACAAAAATCTGTACTGAAAATTTTGAGAGCCATCAAAGACATAGTTTTACCGCCCAGAGTCCCCCGAAGGGAGGAGATGGGCGGGGACAAATTGGATGGATGGATGGATGGATGGATGGATGGATGGTTGGTTAGTTTTGGTCATCCTAAATTTACCTAGCTTACAGAACAGCCAACTGCACAAGGATTTGGAGCAGGATATGTTGCAGAATATGTGTGGCTGCCAAAGATTAATGCATTCATTTGACTTTAGATGAAAGTGATTAATATCAAATAGCTTAATGAAAAGACAAACTGTACGTTAAAGAATAAATTTACTGGTGCAGCCATTTATTTTCTTGAACTAGTAACAAAACTGTAGATAGAAAGCACAATATCAATTCTATAAATAAATATCTATAAATTAAAAAATGTAAAGGACTCCAAATGTCACACCTTTACTCCTCCATTGTACCATCAGAGAATGTATGTTTTCAAAAATGGATTTTCTTTATTTTTTTAAGATTTAAAGATTTTTGATAGCTACTTACTTACATACTGAACTGAATGCAGAAAATAATTGTCTCAAAATCCCAAACCTTGATAGACAGTACAGAGAACAGAAACAGAAAACAGCATGGAAGCTATTTTAATATACTTCTTGATTAACTCAGAGCCCATCCACTTTTCCCACAGACATGTACTAACATGTCATAATCGTCATAATTCATTATTCCCACAGCTAACACACAAGCTCCTTGATTAGTACACAACTCCCAGACGAGCATTACTAATACTAAATAATTCCCTTCAGCCTCCTGCTATTATACTACAGACTCTCCAATTAAATATAATGTTGCTGATTAGAGATGTTAGCCTGGACAAATTTCTGCCAGGGATTCTATTCTACTTCCTGCTATCAAAATAGGGGTGGGGAGAAAGGGGGAGGGATGTCCACGGATGGCAATCCTCAAAATACAATGAAGTCATTTAGTTAAAATCAATGGAAATATGGTGTTAGATGCAAAAAAAAAATGCAAACTTGCTTCTTTAAATACAGAATCACATATCTATTTGAAGCAGTGTTTCCCACTTTTGATAGGATCTTTTAATACTAAACTGAACACATAATAGATTTAACATGCAACAGCAGCAGAGACAAAGCAATGCACACTAGAATAGTGCAGCTATCTGAGTCAACACCATACGCACTTTCCTAATAACTATGCACCAGCTCTCCCCCATCAACTTGCTGCTCAAAGCATCATGGCTGCCCTATTTCTTCAAGGCTCTGCATGGCCACTTAAAGGTCCCTTCTGAGTCTTCTCAGTATATTTGACCATGTATAAAAGATTCTTCCATGAGGATTGCCAGCAAAGAGCAATGCCAATACTTTGGTTGATGTGGTTGTCTTGACATTTCAAGCAACAAAACTTCTTCCAAATTATTTGTACTGCTCTCTTATTTATATTTATCACTGCATTTATTCAAGTTACTGTTCATACGATAAGTCATAACAACTTCCTGTCTACAAAACTATACATAATTCGTCAGGATAAAAATTTAAATGATAAGCCTTCAAGTTGGTATACAACAATGTTAGCAAACGTTCTTTTTCCAATTTATCTGGCTTCTGTTGCAAACAAGGCCACATGTGTGTAACATTTTCCAAAGAAAATTGATAATATCAAAATGGTGTTCCATTGTCTTGACTTTATTTATTTATATTTATTGAGGATTTTTCATAGAGTAAAAGACAAATCTAAAGAAAAAGATTGCAAAGAAAGGAAGGCAAGAAAAGAAAAGAAAAAAGAAAGAAAGAAAAAACTAAGTCATCATATTTCTGAATTATGAAATATAATGACTTCTGATCTTCTCTTCACCAGATATTAACAAATCTATTATCTCTCTCCCTCTTACCTCTTCCAGACATCCCTTCAATCCGTTATTTAATATTCATCTGCTTTAATCATTAAATCCATAAATCATCATTCCACTTTTTTTTCTTTTAGCAAAAAGTCCATAAAAGGTTTCCAGTCTTTTAAAAAAGCACAGGTCAGTTCTGCTATTTCTGCTAGTTCTGACATTTTTACGATCCATCCCTCCATTGTAGGAATTTCAATGCTCTTCCATCTTTGTGCATATTGCTGTCGTTACCATATACACACTGTCTTGACTTTTGACAACGGAATTACAGTATAGGCCTCTGTCTTGACTTATTACTCAATGGATAATTCAATATACTGTACATCTCAATTTAATGGACCTCCATGTAGTGGATCTCAGATGCAATAGAGAAAATTCAAGTCTGGACCTCACTCCTAAATATTGGACAAGTCTGTTATTTGTTATATCTTTAAGATTTCAGCTACACTACTAATACATTACATTATTCAATCCTATCTCAGGAGCAGAGGGAAGTGCTACACAAACATCCAGACTGGGGAACATTTTTATGAGCTGTGCTTCAAATCACAGTGAAATAACTAAACCTGGCTTCTATATATGAACCCAGTCTTCATTCTGACTAATTATTTAGGAAGCAGAACAAGGTAAAATGGGAGTTATATTTTGAAAAGAACTGATATCACCCTCCTTAATATTGAACTTAGTGGTCAGTGCTGACATGACTGCACCCAAAATAACTCCACTGAGAAAAAAGGACCTATAAAAGGAGGGATAACATTATAAGGAAATCCAGACATTTGCACTATAATTTAGTCTGTATAAAACCTTAGTCACTTCCCAGTTGGGCTACTGCAACACACTCTACATGGAGCTGCCCTTGAAGACCATCCAGAAGCTGCAACTGATCCAGAATGCAGAAGCATGGTAGCTCTAGCTGCACCACAGTATGCCTATATAACATCACTGCTCCGCAAACTGCACTAGCTCCCAGTAGGCTTCTGGTACAATTTAAGGTGCTACTTACTACCTATAAAGCCTTTCATGGCAAATGACTAGGTTCTAGCAGAACCACACATCCTCAGTTGATTCTGTCTGTTCCATGAGATTTGACAAGGTGGGCAAGCTCCAGGTCCCATCTATAAAACAGTATAATCTGGGAGGAATCCAAGTGTGCTCCCCTGAGCACACCCCTCTGAGATTCAGAGGGCCCAACCCTGCTGGCTTTCCATAAGAATTGAAGACCTGGCTTTTCCCTGGGCATTGGGCCTGGCTGGTAAATGAGCCCAGCAGTAATGGTTTGAAATCGTTATCTACCCTTGGTAACATTGTTTTTTCTTTTGTGTTGTTTTTATTATTTGGCTTTGTTTTTTGTTTTTAATCTTGTATTAGTTGCGCAGAGTTACAATTTGTGAATAGGTGGCCATACAAGTTGAATGAATTAATATACATGCATGTATGCCTGCATTCATTCATTCATTCGAAACAATCATTATGAAACACTGAGTGTCAAGGGGTAAAGAATAGAACAGAAAACCAGAAAATTGGGGTGAAAACCATAACCAAAATAACAGTTATCTTCAGTAAAATTAGTCTTTGCAAAAAGGTTGTCTTTTATAATAGTCTTCTCTAGTTATATAAAAGTCTCTCATAAGCACAATTTCTTCCACCATAATGCTAAGGTCAAAGATATTTTCTCCCACTCATGCAACTATCCTAAACTGAAGCTGGGAGCCCAACTTGCCATACAGGCGTGTATGTATTTGTGTGTGTGTGTGTGTGTATTTGTTGTTGTTGTTAAACACAGTATTCTTATTTTAAAAAGCTAATTTTTTACTTTAATAGGTCTAACAGATTGGTTTGATAAAAATATTATGGAGAGAAAGCAGTTAATGATCCATGGTCTCATTATTTATTTATTAAATTTCTGTATTATCTCATAGCAAGACTCCTCAGCAGCATATATTAGAAGCTATTAATGGCAAGTGAGTACAAGTGAGCAATTAGAAAACACAACTGTAAAAAAAAAAGTATGAAATTTTGGTAAGATCTTCCCAGAGGTCTTCTCATATTTGTCTAAGCTAGTGCATTCCCTTTTAATTTACCTGATTGTTAGCTTCCAGTTTGTTCAGCAGGAAACCACAAACAAACACTAATTACTTTGACATCACAAAGTCATACTGTCCTTACCACTCCCCAGACAGCAGGGATAAATTATAAAGGGTAGACATGATAATAACTTGATAAATGATGAGTCACATCACCTCTTGTCAATCATCCATAAGGTCTCACATGAGATACCACTCAACCTCATTACTAAATCCTAGGACTAGAATGACAATACACACCAGGAATTATATTTCAAACAGCAAGCCACCATGATCAGATACAATTCAACAGATGGTTGATGAATTTCCACAATATCTTACATTTCTCTCAAAGTGATATTGAACATATTTAACATGAGAGGAGAAAGAACATAGTGGAAGCCAGAAATTACTTGTTGCACAAATATATAACATTTTGCAAGTAAGCACAAAAGCATTCTTCAAATTATATACTAAAAAGACAACAATACTGAAAGGGATGTGATAACCTAATCTAAAAAAATATATTTTAGTTTCATTGTTTGTTTTAGCCAAGAATGGACTTCCTATACATCCAAAACAGAAAATTATGACAAATTCAGAATTTTCCAAGTTCCTTATTCCAGCAATTTTAATTGTTTAATTACATTTTTATTCTTGGACTTTACCTTATAAGGCACACTTTTTACCTTCTGCTATATATTCCACAAATGTTATTTCTAGGCTATTGCTGTTGATTGTTTCTGAAATAAAATGTTCTCTTTCTATCTTAAAATGATTAACCACATCAGGTCATCTTTTCACCCATATTTTAAAGCAAATAATTGAAACAACACACCATATTAATTTCTCATCTCATTTATTCTGAACCACGCAACTTTCCCTAAATATAGAGAACACAATACCATTCTTTTCTGTGATTCACTACTATACATTATTTAATACACAAGAGTGTAATTCTAAGTTTAACACACCAAAGCACCACTTAATTCAGTGAAAAAAACTTAAGCAATAGAACATCTTCTAAAGGATGGGAAGAATTGTTGGATGGGAAGAATTGTTCTACAGAACTTTTACTATTTGCAGCCTCACTTAAATTTTGTTTTGAAAAAATTACATTACACTGAAGTTCTCACTAGGATGACATATCTGGAAAGAATGAAACTTAAGCCAATTAAGTCGCAATTGATGTGTTAGGACTGTAAAGGTAAAGGTAAAGGTTTCCCTTGACGTAAAGTCCAGTCGTGTCCGACTCTAGGGGGCGGTGCTCATCTCCGTTTCTAAGCCATTAGAGCCGGCGTTGTCCGTAGACCTGTCCGTGGTCATGTGGCCGGCATGACGACACGGAACGCCGTTACCTTCCCGCCGAAGCGGTACCTATTGATCTACTCACATTTGCATGTTTTCGAACTGCTGGACTAGCAACGGGAGCTCACCCCGCCACGCGGATTCAAACCGCCGACCCTCCGATCGGCAAGCTCAGCAGCGCAGCGGTTTAACCCGCAGCCCCACCGCGTCCCAGTTAGGACTGTAGGTAGCTATTAAACTCCTATTTTACAAACTACTACCGTAGCCATAAGGAATAGAAACTTAAGGTTTTTTTTTTAAGTTGAGTGTCTCAATCTATTGCAAACATCATTTTGAGTACAATTTCAGTAAGTTATCCCAACATTACATCCCTGGATTTGTGAGAACATATGTTTAGAATTGCACTACTGTAATTCTAATTCTAACTCTCTTTGTTTCACATTTCTCCATATAAAATTCTTGGATCTAAAATCAATTTCCAAGTGATAAAAGCCTCAAGTGTTGCATACACCTCAAACATATGGTTTGAAAACTGAATTCTTATTCATTAATTGCTTAACTCTTAAAATAAATCTAATCTTTGCCAAATCTAAATCTATTAAGTATATATAAATGTTGAGCGTCTATACAGCCCTCTCAAAGCTGTTTCTACACTAAATCATAAATAGACAAACAAACAAACAAAACAACCATCTTGAATGTTCACAATTCACCAATCCCACTGAAAATCAACAACAAAAAACTATTTTAAAAAATCCTTTTTGTAAAGCCTAGGACAACTTCAAATTTATAAGATAGGAACAGAGATGAATACCCAAATCTTTCAAACATGTTTGAAAGAGCCAAATTAATTTTCCAGAGAAAGAAATTCTTCACTCAGCTAGATACTGGTTTTCCTGTCAGTTCCAAATGGCTCAAAATATTTTCATTTCACTGAGGGAGGGAAAAGACAGTATCCCTAGTCATCTATGTTCTTATTAGTATCTCTATCTCTCATTGTTTTAAATAAAGTTTCCCAGTAATTATACTTAATATTTGTTCAAAGGCAACCAAACTTGGGACTTTCAAAAAGATTGCTTAAAACACTGCCTTTGTAGTTAGAGAGCTAAGTTTCAAAAAGGTGAACAAAATCCCCCAAAAAACTTTTTAAAATCTAAAAAGCATTGCCTAAATGTATTCAACACAAATAATGGACAATCTAACATGTATCAGTTAGTTAGGCAATACTGAGTTGGGCCCAACTCAGCTCTGGAAACTCATGTCCAGATATCTGCAATCTGAACCCATGCCCAATGATAATCCGTAGTTTTTCCAAGGACATTCCAACAATCTCCTAATCCTGCCCAATTCCCTTTTCTGTTGTCTTCCCCTTCCCTTTCCCTACTTCTCTCATCTTGCCAAGTATAGTTGTTTATTTTAACCCATTATCCTTTCAGCTTGCTGTTCGTTGCCTCAAGGAATAAATCTTTATTTTGTCCAGGTCCAACTCATTATACGCACCAACTAATAAATAATGCTGTATAAATATGCCATATCTGAATTTAGCTAGCTTTTAAAGTTGCTATAACAAGGCAAATGTAACATAACATCCGTATTTTAATAAATAGCTTTCTTTGCTTTTCTTCCCCTCTTCAGACTTAATTCATTTGCGCGTATACAGTATACCATGCTGCACTAATATTCTCCTTGCCAAGAATTCTCAAGTAAAGTTAAAGCAGAGCAAAAACTATTTGTAAACAACAAACTGTCTCTTAGAAGAAAGTAGCATGAGGTTACGCTGATTGGATTGTTTAGTGTTTTTATTGAGTATTTTCAGAATATAAAGGCATTTTTTGCCATTACAGAAGCCACATTTCCTTTCATTCTACCATCCATCATGCTCACATGCATAGCAGTTTCTTTCCCTCTGTATGTTGTTAGATCTCAAAGGATTATTTAGACCAGATTGTTGCGTTTTCCAGTAGTAAGACTGCTGCTTCCCTAAAGCTAAAGTGCTCCCCCATTGTGGCAATGCTGATTGAAGGAAGTTTAAACAATCACACTTTTTCTGGGGTCAACACCCAAAAACTTATCATACAATATTACCACTAGTGTCCAATTCGAGCCATAGCAAGGAACCCCAATTATATATTCAGAGCAAAGCAAACGAGATATCCAAGAACTATCACTACTGCTGTGAAAATATCCATCAAAACATTTTTCCCACTCTTTAGAGAGGGATGTGGGCTACTACGTTTGGTTGTAACCACTGTAAAAAGATTGGAAGTGGCTTCCTTAATTATTTTTTTTCTTTTTCTATTTGTATTGCTTTTCATACTTTTTTCTTTCTCTTAACTTTCCTTTATATATTTTCATGTTTATCTTTTATTTCCGTAAAAATTTCTAATAAAAATCGTATTTAAAAGAATAAAAATGCAAAAAAGAAGAAACCAAATAATAAAATGTAATCCATAAAAGAAAATTGCCACTCTAAACCATTCCTGAGGTAACATACTCCCAACTAGACTCTTAGCAGCTTCTGAAATACTATGTGACAAATAATTTCTGGTGAAATACAATAAGCCTTCAGGAGCTTGATGACTGACCAGAACGTATGCAGTTTTCTTGAGTTCACCAGTTCAGAGCCTCAATTCATGCAATTTAATGCACTGCACTACGTTAGTTGCAATGTTCACTTTAATTTGTTAAACATCAATGAAGAATGAATGAATGAATGAATGAGATTTCATCTATTCACATCCTATTTGGATTTCAAAGTAAACTTGCTTTGGACTATTCCTATGCATCCCTTGAATTTTCTCAATATATAACTGTCCTGATGCATGAAATTCTGACTTTAAGACCTAACTTTTTAACTGTACTCTACATTGGTTAAAAATTGTTTGTTTAAAAAAAAGTTTACCTTTATGTTACTGACTTGGCTGAAAATCCATATATGATTTATAATTATATAATTATAAATTATAATTTCCTTAGATGGGACTGTAGAGAGATTTTGAAGATGTATGCAACATCTCTAGTACTATCTGTCTAGTAAACATATGGTAGAAAGTATGTTATATACATATTAACATAGGAGATTATCTTCTTTCCATGCTTCCTCTCAACATACTTTTCAAAATATATTTGATTGAATAAAAAGGACATTTTCTTACGTAGGAACATCTTATTAAAAGTAATGGCAAACAGTCATGGATGGGATCAGCATATATAATAATCTAGAAAGTAATGTTACAAGAAATGATGGGTACTTACAGCACTGGAATCAACATCACTGTGTATGGCAACCGTTTTAATTCCCATCTTCTTGCATGTTTTAATTACCTGGTTAGGAAGCAGGGAGGGAAAAATTGTTTGTTTTACTTACGTGCTTTAAGTAAAAATGAAAGAACTACAATTATGAGAAGTTACTTACCCTGCAGGCAATTTCTCCTCTATTTGCAATAAGAAGCTTCTCAAAGGTCTGGAGGAAGGAGGGAGGGAGAAAAAAAAATTTCTTTGTAAATATAATATAACATGAAGGCCTTGGGTTGAGATGGATGGAGCTCCGTGTTGTTGTGTCTTTGTTATTTTTGCTTTTGCCTGTATATAGTGACCAGATGCCATCTAGTTTTGGTTTGTATTGTTTTTTTGATTGGTATTATGTTGTAAGCCACCCAGTGTCAGTTAGAGTTGGGCGGTTCCTGAATTGAATTGAATTGAATTGAATTGAATTGAATTGAATTGAATTGAACTCAACTCAACTCAACTCAACTCAACTCACTCAATTGATTAAAGAAACTCCACTTGCTAACATTAGTTCCACTCATTCTGAGAATGATTTTACTTGCTTTATATTATCAGGCCAAGCTTAATGTTTCCAGAAAAGTCCTAAAATTTCTAACAGCTGCCACTGCTTTCCACAAGAAAATATTACATAAAGCATAATTTTTATGCTTTCTATGCTGTTCTATCACCTTTTTGCCACACATGGCTAGTCACTGACTGCAATAAAATTATTCAACTCAGAGTTATACAACTTGACAGAAAGGTGTGGGAATCTTCCCCAGCAAATCACAGGAGGATCAGTGTCTTTTACTGTAACTGACTCTTAAAGTGCAACATATCCTTTTTGGGCTGAAGTTGAACTTTATTTCTCACGTCCTCTGAAATTTCTGGCTTCTTATTCTCTCTGCACCTTTTTTTCTCTAACCTCCAGTTCCCACATCCTGTTTTGTTCCATTAAAATCTGTACATTTGGGTTTGTTTTGAGTTTCATGTCTTTTGTGGGTTTTTTTCTTTTAACAACTCCTTTTCAATCAGCCAGTCTTTTATCTTCCACACTAGCTCCCTCTGATTATAATTTTGCTGCTCACATTCCTTCATTAAGGTGACTTTGCCCGTTGTTCAAAATTTGGCAGCCATTTCTGCTTAAATCAATTTTTTAATCTCTTTTTTTCCTTGTTTAGCTATCTTCCTATACTTCCTGTGTTGTTTCTAGTTTTCACTAGCCCTTTTCAAAGCACTTTTTCCCTCATATTTTCTGCCAAGAAACTCTTCATGATGGAACTCCTACCTCTCGTTTTATGAATTCCTATGGCAAAACCATTTTTTTCCAGAAATGGGATAATTCCTCTCAATTTATTTTGGGGATGGATAAAACACTACAAAATCTCAGTGTCACGATCCCCAAGTAATACACAGAAGAGGTCTTATATTGCCTCTCCTGTTGGTCATGCTTATTTTAATAAGCTAACCTCTCTTATTGATTCTTTTCCTGGTAGTGTAGTATCTTAGCTGGGTGGGAAGGAGGAAGGTTACATTACATTCTGCCTCTCACTTCCTCGGAAATAAATGAATAAATTATTAACAGCAAACTTGTATGAACCAATAGTACAAGATTCAAGTTATTTTCTTGATGAAATCCATCAAGAAAACTTCTTCATGCTTATTTCCTACTGGATTCCCCAAATTGTCCTCTGGTGTCCTCCATCACACAATCCCCAGAAAACAGTTTTTAAATGTTGCAGTTTGGAAGCCATGCAGGACAAGAGCCATGTTAATCTCTGGTAGGCAAAAACCAGGAGTCTGACACAAAACCTGACACCTTTTAATAAAACATTTTAGTCTGAAAAGTTGCTGCCAATTTGGAGACAAGTAAAAATCCTAATCCAGTAAATCGCACATCAATCCTACTTACCACAACAAAAAAGATCACCATGTCCAAATTAGCAATAATATCCTATTATTCTAGATCTCTGCTGACAATCCTTCAGTTCTGTTATGGGCAATGCTGTCTAAGTCAAAGATACAACTCTTTTACAGTGAGGGCTACACTTCTTCTTTAAGTGATACTTTGGGTGCCAAAATAAAAAAAAATAGTTGGGACAAAAAATACAATAGGACATAGGCAGAAAATAAATCTGATTTCATTTCATTTAAACAAATCTCACAAATTAAATCAAATACAGTTAACGTGATTACAGCCATTAATTAAATGATTTTCCCCTACTGTCACTCTAAAAATTACAGGGCAGGGGCAACTTCCAGAAGAGCTTCTTGGCACCATATCTAAGGTGGGGGAAACTGCACTTCTCCTTGAAATCTTAGGACATTCACTTTGGTTTAACTCTTTAATGTCCTAAAAAATAAATAAAGCTATATTGTATCAGAAAACAAGTCCACATAAATAGTTTACCTTTTCATTTGGATTATATACTGTTGAGTGCAAGCCATGAGAAGTGATAAGGCACCACCTATATCCTTCAATCTGTACAATATTCTGCAAAAGAAAGAAAACAAATGAATTACTATTAATCACACATCTTAGGAAAAGGCTAAACTTTTACCAGCTGCAAGACAAAATAACAAAAACCAATTTTGCCAGGTACTTAAAATGGCTTGTATATCATCAGTGAAATATTATTTTTAAAAACTATTGTAAAAGGGCATTAAATCTGGAGAACTTCCACATCAGGTTAATGACTTCTTGATTAAATATGAATTAGTCTCAAATAGTTTAATACAAGGTATCTTAAAGTGATACCAATACATAATTTTATGGCTTATAATACCATAAAAATCCTGTATTTATAGAATTTAAAAAAAACTAAATTCAGCGAGGAGACTTCCCACATTAAATGAGCACAGGAAAAAGGAAAGAAAAAAATGGCTTTCCAATGCAAAAGAAATTTCATATAACAAACCAACATTCCAGGATAAAATGTCAAAATAACTTACAGTATCTTTTCATCAATCAGCAAAATTACTAAAATTACTATGTTCAAAGCAGAAGCCTCAAACTCTAGCTGTACACAGATATACAAACAAAATGCCAACTACAAGTTGGGAAACCATAGATGAGCTGCATCTGACCAAAACTAAATAAAGGTTAGATTATTTGCTTTCTCCTTCAACCCAATTGTCTCCTCAGAAACTCTCCTCAGAAACTGAGACCGTATTAATCAAGTGCAAGTATCCAAGTACAAGGCAGATTCAATGAGGCCTAAAATTCTCTAATCCTAATGTCTGTTATGACAGTAACTTAACTTAACTATGGCTCCCAACTCTATTTCCCTCTTCTCATTTTGCAGAGCCACAGAGAGCAGCTTAGAAACTTTCACTACTTCAATGCTAAATTAATTTAGTGTTAGATCCAAACCTTGAATTGTAGTCAGTCTTTACTATTTGCTAAAATAAATCAACATAAACTGAAGCTTAAGTGTGTTGATGAATGTAAGAATGAAGCAGGTTCTCAGTTTCACAGAAGTGTTAACTTTAAATATTTCCTCTTAGGGTGTTGCAATACTTTCTGAGCTACTTCAATCCAGCTCTAGTAATCACAGAAGAATGTTCTGAACCAGATGTAGCAGCTGTTAAATTTTACAGATATACAACCATGGAGGATAATGAATTAGGAAGCAAATAATATAATTACCACATAATATGATTTTATTTCAGTCACAGCTATTCCAAGATGTAAACAAATGTAAAATAAATGCAAAAACCCCAGGGAGCAACTTTAACATACCATATGAAACAAGAATACAGAAAAGGCTGTTACATCATGAGATTAACCTATATAGGCATGCAAACTACTGTACTAAATGTTTCTACCACTTCCACATTTTTCCCATGCTAACAATTCCTGTCCCGTTTTTTTTTCTTGATAACTTATTTCCTGAGCCCCTATAACTAATATCTTATAACCTATTAATAATAGGTTAACAATATATTAAATAAAAATTAACCGATATATTGTTTGCACTTGATTATAGCTTATCCTAAATGAATGAACTAGCATGCAAAGATTTACATTTTGACCATTTAAACACAATGGTTTATAAACAGAAAAGAAAGGGAAGGTAGCTAAATGTGGGAACAGCAGGAATTTGTTATTTCCAAAACGGAAAAATAATCATTTTGGAGTTGCTACTTCTTCCTAGCAAGCATTTCAAGAGGACTTAGTGAGATCTAGTGCCAGTTCTGGACCAAATGCAATCCAATAAACATATCTACAGACCGTCCCATAATCCACTCAAGACTGTAAAACTGCATTAGCCACTTTTTATTTTTCCTTCCCTATCACCACGCCTTCAATTAGCCATCTTGCCTGATGAATAGTTCTTGGAAGCTTCAGTGCTTACAGACTATTTTGTAAACCCTCAGATAACTGAGTAAAGATATTAACTTAATAGGGATCTATGGTAGTATAAGCTATTCTTGCTTTTTTTTAATCTGTTCAATCGTGTCTGATTCTCGGAGACTGCCTGGACAAGTCCCTACAGTTTTCTTGGCAAGGTTCTTCAGGAGTGGCTTGCCGCTGCTTCCTTCCTAGGGCTGAGAGAAAGTGACTGGTTCCAGCTCACCCAGCTGCTTTGTGCCTAAGGTGGGACTAGAACACCCGGTCTCCCGGTTTCCAGCCTGGTGCCTTAACCACTACACCATTGGCTCTCTCCTTGCTAGATAGCTTCCAACATAAATTGTAAGCTGCAAATATCAATTCTTTTAAAAATTCAGATCAGTGTAAAGAGAACCAAACGTCTTTCTATGCTCCACTGCTTTGTATCCAGCAAAAGTATCCATCTGTGCTGAAGCAAAAACAAACCCATCTACTGCTTCCAACAGATATGAAAATGGACAATTAACTACACCAGACATTAAAAAAAATGCTCTCAACCAATAGAACGTATTGAGACATCTAGCTTTGGAGAAAAATTAATAGTTTTATTCATCTTTTTAAAAAGAAAATACCCTACTTTCCTTTCCAAAAGGAAGTCATACAAAATAGTTTATAAACTACTCAGAAACAACTGATACAATAAAGTGATCCAAACACTTTTGGGCGATTGCGTAATCCCAACACTTTCCCCCATCAAAATTCAAGCACCAGCATTCGTCACGTCTGAACTGGGTACACAAATTGTCTGTCAAAGATTACACAGTACTTAAGTGAAATCAAAATGACAATAAAGCTTTATCCTGTTTCTTGAGTAAAGCAAGCTCCACACACACACACACAATCTCACCTTGCCCACTCAACCAAGTTGGCCAGGCACTGGCTAGGGGTGATGGGAGAAATCTGGTCCGGACAAAGAAGCAACTCAATTCCTCCTTTTCCTCTGCTTGTTTTTATACAAGGAGCTGTTGCTAGGTAGATCCAGACTTCATGGCCAAAAGTTCACAAGATGGCACTGCTTTTACTCAGGCCTGGTATATTACACATTCCAATTTGTACAAGTCGTACCAAATGATAATTTATGTATGTATGCTGGACACTGGCATGTCTATGCTTTAATCTTTAAAATATATTTAAAATATATTCTATACTGTAATAGGCTGTGAGAATAACCTTGGGAGACAGGAGGAAGAGCCACAACCTAGACAACGGTCTGATAAACGAAATCTGAGTCCAAAGGAGGGTGAAGAAAGCATCTCAGAAGGGACCCTCTCTCGTTCTCTGGAAAGTAAAGGCAGGAGAGCGGGGAAGTGCTTTCAGACTTAGAAGATTCTGTTACTGTAACCTTACAATAAAAGTAGTATTAGTATTCATGGTTTTGGTTTCCTGTCTGGACTACCTTGGAGGGCCTATATTTACAGGCTATCACCATAGTCACAAGGACAAGATTTTTTACTGTGTAACAAATAACAGTTCTGCTGCAATCCCATAGAAATATTCTTGAAAGTAAGACCCATCAAATTCAGAGCACTTAGTTCTGAATGGGCATATAAAGCGGTGTTTCTCAACCTTGGCAATTTGAAGATGTATGGACTTCAGCTCCCAGAATTCCCCAGCCAGCATGAGGAATACTGATATAAAGCATGCATTAGGGATATAAAATACTCCAGATCCAAAGCCAGGTGGTGGTTCAGAGCAGGTGTAGGCATGCATGCTGCACCTATAGACATTCCTTAAAGAAGTTGCATCTTTTGTTGGGTTTGTACAGTAGCCATATGATCCCAGAAAAATGCACATTTGACCTAAGGTGATGATGACATAATGTAAAAAGTGTTTCAAAGCTTTGGGAATTCCTGGTTCATCGCTATGGTAACAAGTCATAACAAGTCTCAGATTCTCACCTTCCAAGCTGTAAAAGCCAGACTTTTTTTGAGTTGGAACAGAATCACAATGCAAAAAAACCTCCAAACCTGCTTCTTATGAAAAGAGGAGTGTAAACCAAAGCTCCTTGCAGATCACTGCAATAATGACAAACTATGCAGCAAGCATTTTTGCTGTTATTCACCCATCAGTCATTTCCAAGTCTTTGTGACGTGATTTATATTGTTTCTCCAGGATTGTCTGTCCGTATCTGCTTCTTTGAGTTCATGTAAGTTCACACTTGTGCCTTTAGGAACAGCGTCTAGGCACCTTCGCCTTCTCTTGGCCTTTTTCTTTATTGTCTTTGATTTTTCAAGCATCAGGGTATTCTCTCACAAATCTTACTTTTGCATGATGCATGATTTGCATGCAAGAGCAAATTCCTAAATATTTAAACTTTAGTGTCATTATTGCTTTCAGTGAGCATTATGGTTTTACTTCATCTAGCATTGAATTATTTGCTCTTCTTGTAGTACAACATATTCTCAGCAATTTTCTTCAGTTCAAAAGTATCTATTTTTCTCTGTTCATTCTTTCTAATGTTCCAGCTTTCACAACCATGAGGAAACCATTAACTTGACAGTACAGTACATACCATTGTTGTAAGTGAGATATTTCTGCACTTCAATATTTTCTGTAGATTAGTCACAGTCTGTCAAGTGACCTGGTTTTGCCAGCAGGCTTGGAACGGGAGGGGGAATAGCCACACTTGGGGATGGCTAGCGCCCTAGAGAGATTTTTGATGGACCTATTACACTCACGTACTGATAAAGAACTCTCAGGCATCTAGATTCCATCACATTTTTATTTTTATTGTATTTATAATTGTTCTGAATTTTAATTTTGCTTTTTATTGCACACCACCTAGAGTCCCTCCTTGGAGGGAGATGGGCAGTGATAAAGTTTGATAAATAAATAAAAGTAGATGTCTTTTCATCATAGCTAAGGTCACCATCCCTATGAATTTCTGAGCCTAGACAAATCAGTTATCACTTCAGCTTCTTCTCTGCCTATCTGCATTGGCTCTGACTTTGTTGACATAACCTCGTTTTTTAACTAAGCAACACAATGGCTTTTGCATTCTTTTCTTTCATTTTCAACAGCAGATTTCTGTTCGATTTCACTTTCCAGAATGTCTGACTTTAGATCGATGATCACATTTTATATATGGCATACATTTTGAGATTGTCTTCTACACATCTATACCATTTGTACCCAATGTACAGTAATAGATTTATTTATTTATTGTTGCATAAAGAGTCTTACAGACAAATTAATATGAAGGATGGGCTTACTTTGCTTGCTCATTTTCTCAAACTTGGGCTTCAGTTTTGAAATTACAGGTTTCACTTCAAACTCCACATTTGTTTTTCATTTGCTCTTTAAAGCAGCAACTGCTGAAAATGTGAGTCACACAAGTATGATGTTGCAAAGGAAATTAGTACTTTCTTGGTTTTCTTGCTTAATTATTTGTACTCAGCTTGCACACTAATCAAGATTTCAGGAAGAGGCAGCACTTGGAACTTGATTTTCAGAAAGGTGTCAAAAGAGCAATCAATGAATTGTGGTTCTTCCTCAGGAATGAACATACCTCTTTTCAGTTCAACAAAGGTTCTCTAATCCAGTCAAGGTTGCAACTGTAAATTTGTAAATACTTCTTAAAATGGGATTTCACTGAAGAAAGATCAATCAAGATATAGTTCTTCACACTGTCACCATTTTTGTGTTACTTTCAATTAACTGTTTTAAACAATGAAATATTTCCAGACATTGACTTGTTATTTTCCTCTGCCACAACTTACTTTTTTGATTTAAAAATTTCAGAGTATCATCGAGTTGAAGAATATTACTGTTGGCACCTTACTATGTAGTATGAAAAGTAGTCAGCTTCTTCTGAACTGACATATTTTGAATAAAGAGCTGGTCTATAATTCACACAGTGTGTCCACACAGCACCAGTTTTACACTGAATTAAAGCTTGAAATCTTCCATGCTGGCGTGCCATAGACTCCATCTGTATGTATTCCCAAATACAATTTGACCGCTTCAGGAACATTGTACTCTTAGTTATCAATAGGAATGTACATAAAATGGAAAGTAGCTTTTCTTTCAAATGTGGAACAAATTATCAGAATGAACCATTCCGGACTGATCGCTGTTTGGCAAAAATAAAATGTGGAACATTTTGGTTATTGCAAGGTTTGGCCAAAACAAAATCCAAAGGGATTGCCAAGTGATTTTACAAGTTGAGACAGGCAAGTGCCAGTGCTTACAGCTAGTGAGGCTGGTGCACATCATCCTCTCTCTGTCTTCCTCCCACTACCCAATCCCCTTAGCAACTCTTAGCAGGCCATATCCCACTGCTCTACCCACCCCCTGAACTTTCCATGGTTTTCCTTCCTCCCTCCCTCTTCTTCTCAACTGCCACTGCCTCCAGTGTACTGGCCTGTATACTTGTTCCTTATTGTGAGTCTCAGCAATAAAGAACAGATTCCAAGCACAGAATATCCCATGATTCTACCTTTACCCCGACCTTCTTCTTCCCTTTCTTCCTTCCTCCAGTCACCTGTCAGCCACAGCGAGTGTCCCAGCACATCATGCCTCTCTGACCTGCCCATCCCCGATCTTCCTTCCCCTCAGCTACTCCTGCCAATGTACTTGGCTTTTTTTTTAGATTTTTTATTTTATTACTTTATAAGTAACTCAAGGCAGCAAACATATACTCCTTCCTCCTCCTATTTTCCCCACAACCACCACCCTGGGAAGTAGGTTGGGCTGAGAGACAGTGGCCAGCCCAAAGTCACCCAGCTGGCATTCATGCCTAAGGTGGGACTAGAACTCACGGTCTCCTGGTTTCTAGGCCAGCACCTTAACCACTACACCAGACTGGCTCTTCCCTTGAGTATTTATTTCACAATAATGTGCACAAGTAAAGATTCAGGATAAATTTACACATTTCCATTCGCCATAGTCCAGAAGTGTTCAGAAGTTTCCCAGTTTTCCTTTTTTCTTATTAACACATGAGGTAATCAATATTCTGGACACTTAGATTGTTTTCATTCAAGATTTCTTTGCAGTATTAAAAATCTTACATCTCTTGATCCTTCCTGAAAGTCCACTTAAGTCATAAAAGCAGCAGCAGGACCCCTGTATTGTACAGCAGAAATACAGGGGTGTCATTCCTTGTCTAGCAAACAAATTGATGGTGGTGGTTGTTCACATCTGTCCCTCTCAGTGCAGGGTCCTCTTGTGTTGCACTGTGCTCCCCTCCCGAGTCCTTACAGTGAAGCTTATCAATGCATGAAGCAATGAAGTGTTTTGTTTCAACCAGCTTGTTGCAGAGCTGATTAGGTATAAGAGGGAGTGAGCAGCCCAAGAGCATCCAGCTGGCTTTTATGCCCAAAGGAGGCCTAGAACTGGATCTCCCCACTCCTAGTCCAGCACCTTAATCCCTACACCACACTGGCTCTCTGTTCTAGCAAACTAACTGGTAATTTGCAGAACTCACACAGTACTTTACAATCTGAATCATGTATGCAAATAAGACATTCTGGGATTCACTGGCAGATCTGTGGATAATTCCTATATCAGCAAGGAGTTCAGACTCCCAGCTCTTTAACAGAGCTGGCATATTTTGAAAATGATTCCAAATAAATACTTCAGACTTCACAGAAGCACAGCACTACTCTGTATAAGCCTAGGAGGTAAAAAAAAATGGGTTATTTTAATGCTCATATTAACACTGAATGTTGGGTACCAAACAATCATATAAGGCCTCCAAGCTGGCCACCTCTGATTTAGTATATTGTGTAAGGCTAGCAATTGTGGTTTGTTTAATCAAGATGATTAAACACTTAATTATACTCTAAAAATTATAGAATTTGACATTTCATGAACTCTGTCTCTACCATGCCTGGGGTTCAGCAAAGAGAATTATCCTTTATAAGTGGAAAGAAATGTATATTTCCAATATTAAATAACAGATTCAAGAGATGCGTTCTTTATCAATTATTGAAATGTCTCTATACAGTAAAAATAAGAAGATGGAACAATATGTTTCAATATGGTCTAGAAGACTGAGCTAGTTCTATACTAATATTATATGACACTTTTTATTTGCTTAACAAATAAATTATTTCATTTTAATCATTATTATATATAATTATTTTATTGTATTATTACTATATTATTTTTGCACTTATATTTTGGTTGTTATATACTATATACAAATAAAAATAAAAAAGGAAAAAATAAATATGATTAAACCATATGTGAAATTCACACATCACACTAAGATACTCTTTTAGTCATCATTTATTTAATTAATCATTGTGGCCTGGTTCATACATAAGCCTACCTGTTATCCTATTTATTTGTTTTATTATAGATAAATATTAAAAAGGATACCAAATAGGAAAAATGATACAAAAAACAAAAGAGGAGAAAAAAGAAAAAAGACAAGAAGAAAAAGGACAAAAGCATGTTCAACCTTAACCACAGACAATAATATTGATCAGCTTTCAGTTACATTGACAGTAGAGAGCAAATTCATATCATCAAATCAAAATTGTAAATCTAGGGTCTCTTTGTAAAAGAATAATCTTTACTGCTATAGCCCATGCTCAACAAATCCATCGTTCTTTATACAGGTAGTCCTCATTTAACGAACACTTGTTTAGGGACCATTTGAAGTTATGACAGTGATGAATGAGTGGTACTTACAACTGGTCCTCAAAGTTCCAGCCATCCAGCACCCCCACAGTCACGCAATTGCAATCTGGGAGCTGGGCAACCAGCTCACACTTACAATGGTTGCAGTGTCCAGCGGTCACATGATCACCATTTGCAACCTTCCCTGCCAACTTCCCACAAGCAAAGTCAATGGGGAAGCCAACAGGGAAAGCCGCAAGTTGCTCCAGTAAGTCACTTGTACTCTCCCCCATCCATCAGCAGCCACCCCCAGCCCATGCTGTGCCAGCCTGCTTGCAAACCACCTGGGACTCACTTAACAACCCATAATGCTAACTTAATGATGGCAACAGAAACAGCCAGAATTGCCGTCACTAAGCAATGTGGTCATGTAATGTTGCGCTTTACAACTGCATCACTTAGCGAAAGAAATTCCATTCCCAATTACCATCGTTAACTGAGGACTACCTGTATAATGATAGATTCCAATTTTTTGCGTGTGATTAGAAGCACATTCACATCTATAAATCAAGTAAGTCTTCTCAAAACCATTTAACATATTTATGGAGATTAAACAAAACTCATACCATATACATATGTATCCCTTTCATCATTTCATACTTCCACCATAATGAAGCTGATGGCCAACTTTTTTTAAACATACTCAGATATGTCCAATAAACATGAAAAGGTATTTTGTTGAATTAGTCTCATTATAAGAAATATACCTAATACTCTTTAAGCCCCTTAACTTTTTATTTGTTAATATGGATATTCCAACTATTCCAAACTTCTTACAAATAACTATTATCCACCTAAAAATATTCTTTAATTGCTCATAAAAATACTGTATATTTGGAGTCATACCAAACACATTTCAGTGCTGATAGTGCAGACTAGGATTATCCCAGTAATCTTATCAATAAATGTCAAAATTATACTTCTGCCTCTGTAACTTCCAAATATCTCTTGTGGTCTGTTATGCTTGAAATACTATATACTATAGTAGAACAGGAACAGTGCTCCTGCCATGATTTCCAAGTGGTTACATAATAACTTTCTATTTGTACCCATAATGGTTTTTGGACTCGATCATTTGGATTCCTTAAGAAAATAAAAGTAAAAATTATAAAGGTAAAAGTCATGAAAGTTAAAATCCCCTTCATCTTATGGTAACTATAATTTAGATATAGACAATCGAGGTGTTTTGTCCTTCCTATAAAAATATTTTTATGAATTTATCTATCTGCTTGAAATATCTTAAAGGTATTAACATGAGTATTCCTCGTTATGTTATGTTCCTACATTTCTCATGGAAGAGGATTATTTTCACTAGTTTTCTAAAGATGAAACTGCTATTGAAAACCATTCTCCAGATTACAGCCCCCCAACCTCTAATGAGGTAGACATCTGCAGCATCTTCTCCTGTGTTGGGCTGGCAGATTCTACCTGGAGAAGACAGTCTTGAAGGTAATATGGGTCCAAGCCATACAGGGCTTTATAGATGGCCATCAGTATCTTGAATTGGCCCAGTAACCTGCCAGCCACCAGTACAACTCTAACAAAATAAGCGTAATTTTACTGAAAACAAATCAGCAAGCAGGAAGATGCATTCTGAGACAGCTGCACCTTCCAAACTGACTTCAATAACAGCCCTAAAGTAAATTACATTAGTCTAAATGAGGGATGACAAGGGTCTGCTGGTCGAGGAAAGGGCACAACTGATAAACTCACAAAGCTGGTTGAAAACCTCCCCTAACCACAGCTTCCACCTGCCACTTCAAAAGAAGCCATGATTCCAGAACAACTGAAAGATTGCCTATCAGTTCCTTCAGGGGAAGGATGACCAAATTGTAGTGGCCCATCTATTGGCAGATAACAGTCTTTCAACATGTCTTCAGGTGCAATTCAAACTGCTGGTTTTAACCTATAAAACCCTATACAAGGACTTTCAAAACCACTTTCTCTAACCTTAATCAATCCAGTACATGTAAAAAACTGCTAGTGGTTCCCTTATTCCATGAGATATGGGGGCTGGGACTTGAGACAGTGTTTCTTATCCATGGCTATCATTTTGTAGGATAGCCTCCTTCTAGAGGTGGAGCTGGCACCCACTTGATCACTTTCCAGCATTCTGGAAGATGATCAAAATTTAGTTTTCTTCAGAAAATTTGAAAAATAACTAGGATGTCACTGTCTTTTTTCAAATGACTTTATTGTTGTTTTATGTACTGTTACTGTGTGTGTGTTTGTGTGTGTGTGTTTCTGCTGTTAACTATCAGAAATCCTTAGGGATTACAAACACAAGTAACTAACTAGAGCAATAGATAGAATATCCATGAAGCTAGAAGATTAGTGTACCAATAATAACTCTATACTGCTGGGATTAAGTTTTAGGTGTTGTTTCACCCCACCCAGTCGCTCAGAGCTTCAAGGCACAAGGTCAGGAGTTCCACCATATATGCCTAAACCCAGATCATCTATCCCAGTGTTTTCCCACTAGTTGCATGTAGATGTTAAACAGAATGGGAGGAGACCACCAAGTCTTGTAGTGGTCAAGGTCTTGACCGTTCCTCCCCAGCAACGCTTTTATTTATTTTCTATCCTGCCTTTATTTTTTTTATAAATACCTCAAGGCGGTGAACATACCTAATACGTCTTCCTCCTCCTATTTTCCCCACAACAATAATCCTGTGAGGTGAGTTGGGCTGAGAGAGGGTAACTGGCCCAAGGTCACCCAGCTGGCTTTCATGCCTAAGGCAGGACTAGAACTCTCCGTCTCCTGGTTTCTAGCCCATTGCTTTAACCACTAGACCAAACTGGCTCTCAGTTTATTGGAACTACCCATTTAGAAAGAAGCAGAACGGTGCTTGTGACCTCCAGTCTTCACAGATGATCCAAGAGGATACTACTGTCAATGGTATCAAATGCCACTGAGAGTTCACCCCCAACCCCACCAATGCAGTCACTATTTCATGTACATATCTGAAGTCTGAAATAGGTATAATTAATCTCTCTCATCCAGGACTCTTTGTAATTGGAACCTAACCAACTTCTCTACAACATTACCAAGACACTATTACCAAGAAGCTCACATTTTCATCAACAGAAGACAAGACAGAGTATTTTAAAAAATTAAAGTAAGGTTACTTATCACAGGACTAGGACACTAAACTTACTTCACTTTCAATTCAAGAAATTCTCATTACAATTAAATCTATAAAATGGAGGAAGACTCCTGAGCTAATGGTTTTTCAGTGGATTGCTAAAGAAATATGGTAGGTTTTTTTCTTGTGTATTAATGGGAATAATAAAGTGAAGCTTTTAAAATAAATCCCTGACTTTTAGTTTTAAAGAAGGTGGTTTTCCCCCCACTGCCACCAAACTTCCTGCTGACCCACCACCACCAATTTCCAAGCACCTTCCTGCTAATCTTCCTTTTGGCCTACACACCCCAATCTTTCCAGCACCTTCCCAGAAATAGCAGAAATTAAACTTACATATGTTGTTGTATGTAACTGTCTCACACAGATAAGATCTGTGAATGTGAGAATATATGATAGATGCCCATCAGCCCTTGGGAACACAGAAATGGCAGCAAGACAGTTAAGGGAAGAAATGTGCCCATTACAGAAGAGATTCTTTTCGAGATTCTGTTACATTAGCTTACAAGTGATTTAAAAAAATCTGTCTGACACCATGCTGGTGGATAATATTAACCAGAAGCCTCATGTAGATATTGAATAGGAATATGGTGGAGCCCAGAAGAAATCATGAAAAAAGGGCTCTCAGAGTCAATCTCTTTTCCCATCCACCCACCGGAAATGACCTCAAAGAAAGGAGAACCACGGCAATACTGTGCCCCCTCTATCCCAGAAGATAGTTGAGAAGGATACCATAATTGATATCCTTGATTATCCTGAGTGATCAAGCAGGACCAAGAGAATCACACCAACCCTATACTGGTCAACCAGAGGTCACCACAAGTACAATACATGCTGCCTCTGTACTCCGCTAGGCCTGAAACCTGATTGAAAATGCTCCAGATAATCTGCTTCTCCCAGAGTCCTCTGAAGTTACAGATCTATCATCTTCTCTACAACCTTTCGCAAATAAGTATATATTGCCATCCTGCTGTTTTAGGTAAATGGTATTCTTTTATCATCTTTCAAATGTCTTAATAATGTTATTTGCAATTAACTGATTAAGGCCAACTATCCCATTTTTTATGCATACACTCCCCCAAAAATGTTTTACCCTCAATTTTTAAATAGAAGTTTTTCCAAATTTGAATTCTACTATAGTTAGAACCAACTACCTGCCAGAGTTTCAAGGGTGCCATATAATTTTCTAATTGAGTCCAAAAAAGTGATATAAGTTGAAATCTGAAAAATTTAAACTAGCATTGTCACATGAAAGCTGAACCTGTAAAAGAGAGATCCTTGGTGCCTGACTATTCCTCAAGAAATTTACCACTAACTTGTCAGATTGTTTAAAATATCTAAGTGAAATTAACATAAGCAACGCTTTTAAAATCTTGAAAACATGTTGAGTTTTACACATTTATTCTCTACAACTTGAGATATTTTTCTCAACTAAACAGGGTATTTTCTTAAGAATGACGGTCCCCAGACCAGTAAACAAAGCCTAAAAGAATAATTATATAATTTGGAAAGAGAAAGCTACAACTGATTTTCAGCAACAGATTCTTGATACATGTTCTTTGTCACAATTTGAATTAGGCTGGGGCAAGGAAGAATTATTTTGAATAATATGATCAAATATTTTGGATGATATTGCTTATAATATAGTTTTTCCAGGCCCTTTTCCTTCTTTTTTCTTTTTTTATCATAATTATTCATTGTGATTACATTATATTAATACTGTTGTGTTCATTTATATATTTATTTTATTAGGCTTATAGGCCTCTCCAGTTGTGAACAATTCTGAGCAGCATACTTCCCAGCTTAAATCAGTTCAAATACAATAAAAAACAGAATTTATCAAAATATCATAATCAACATATAAAGAGCACAGAAACATAATCAATTAATCAATTCAACCAAAACCAAAAAGAAACCTTCTATTGTTAGAGGTAACAAATATGCATGTATACTTTTTCTTCTGTTAATTAGTTTAATATAATAAAATAATGAAAAAGACCTTCTGATATGCCCTAATTCAAGATTTAATCTTATAAGAAATTAAGCCCTTCTCTGTTATTAATCTCATACTGGAGAATTCATTACATAGCACTACCACCGCCAAATACAGTCATTTAGTTTAATTACTGGGCATTTTTGACCAATTTTCTTCTTCACATGATCTCTTTTTGTCATTACTTGTTTTATTTATATTCTAAATAGTTATCTGTGTATTCAGCATTTGTTAACTGCTTTTAAACCAACGTGGGGGGGGGGAAAATCAGTATTTCTGTATAACCTGGGGTGAATGGGATTTTCAGTCCAAAATGTATAAGAGCAGCTTTGTTTTTAAAGAGATATAAATCTTTGTGGAAAATATTTAGATCAACATATACAATATCACCCAAACTGCAACATGTTAGGACAAATATCAGACTCTGATTAACATAAGAGGATTATCTTTCCCTCTATGTAAAACTGATTCTAAATGAACTATGACTATATTATTAACCTATCATTTTAATCCCTTAGTTCTATAGAAAATACATCTGGCTAATTAATTATTTAAAGACAAACTTCACCAAGTGAATATAACAAATGCCTTAGACCAAGTGTATCACTGAGGTGATATACTTCTGAAAATCATTTTAGAGCCAGTCTATGCAGAAATTCTTTGGAACATCAGACACAGACTTTACAGATACTGTATACAGATTTCAGTGTAGCCAACAAGGAACAAACAGAAGAGAAGTGATTACTATTCATTAAGAACCCAGCTAAAAATTACAAAGGACAAATTGTATCTGCCTGACCCTGGCTGTTCGCAAGACTGTTCAGACTGGTCCTTGTTCACATCTACACAAGGTCTCCTGTCAAAATAATAGGTTCAGAGAGATAACACGCAAAGTAGCTTTCACCAGCTCACTTTTGGAATCAACTTGATTAATGAAATTATATTTAAGTGTGTGTGTGTGTGTGTGTGTGTGTGTGTAAAATAACACTGCTCTTAGTAACACTACATACTGTTAAACGAAGTGTGAGAGTGAGGTTATACACATTATAACGGAAATCTGAACTTTCACAATTCTGCCTAAACATGTTTCTTCTCTTCTGCAAGATTTATCTGAATCAACTGCCATGCATCACGTCCTTTCATGTGTCGTTAACAGATGCAGCTCAACATGAACGGAGGAACAGCGGGAATGGATAGCCAGCACTAACCTTGAGTCCGAGCAGGAAAGACCAGGTATTGATAAGCCGAGCAATTTATTCAACGCACTCCTCCTTCTGCAGGAGCCCATATAGAGTACCATTCCGTCTTGCAGCCTAATGCAGCTTCCCCTCCAGACGGATCCCGACCACCACACCCAGAATGCCTACCCAGATTGGAGTCGTAGTCCCCAAAACCGAGATAGCATCGGATTGGCGAGAGCTGCTCTAACACACTCCGAACAGCAGCAGTTCCAAACCTGCGGGCAGGCGGAGACGCACGCAGACAGGCATCCCATCCGCTGGCTTCACGTGCACGTCAATCCACCCGCTCCCTCCAGACCGGCGGCTAACCGGCCCTCGCGCCGCAAATGCCGCCTTGCCCCAAATCAGGGCCGAGGCATCTCGGGGAACAGAGCGGCGCTCCCGGTCTCCAGTTCCTTATGGTGCTCTGCGGAGAGAATGCCTGCCTGCCTGCCCCCGCCCCGCCGTAGGCGATACTCCGTAGCTAGCAGCCAACCGCCCGCTAGCCGCCTCACCGTTCGCGACACGAAAAACCGCTCCAGAAGCCTGTATTTCCACTGCTGCCAAGCGCTGCCCCGGCACAGAGAGGCCGCCGCTGCCGCCATCACGCTCAGCCGCGAAGCTGTCCTCTGCTGCCCAGGCCGCCCTTTCACCTCGCGCTCCCTTGACCAATCAGACGCGCGCCTTCCCGACGACGGGCACACGCCCACGCTCCGCCCCCTTCTGCTCGTGCCTCGCCTGAGGAGGCGGCGGAGGCTGGCTGACTTTTCTCCCGGGAACGCTGCGGGAGAGGCGGCGGCCCGCGTAGGGAAAGCCGGGCTGAGGATGCGGGACGCGCAGTCAGGGCGGCCTTGGTAGGACTCGGCCTGCCCAAAACGTGCCTGGTAAAAGCCCTGTCGTCAGTAAGTGTGCTGTGCAGCTGGGCCTAAAACCTGCTGGTAGGGAGTAACCACGGAAGGCAATAACCGACCTTGACTTCTGAAACGTGGGGTGGGTGGTGGGGAGAAGTCTGGGTGCCGTCACGGGTGAGAAGATGCTCTCCCTGCGACTCTGTGTGTTGAAGAACATTCCCCCCCCCCCGGTTATTTTGCAGAATTGTGTCTTCAATAAACGGGTTAAATGGTTAATGGCTTAATGCAGCATACATATCTGGAGTCACACTGGTGTACATATTGTGCTAAGCCATGGCTTGTTGAATCATGATTTGTTGAATAAATCACAATTGATGGTTCCACATATCACAATAAACTTAAACCATGGTTTATAAATTCTGTTGAGCTTATACAATTTATTAAGCCAGAATTAAACTAAGTGCAATATACGCATTTAACCAACTGTCAAAATATTTAAAGGCAGTTTGCAATATAATAAAAAGATGTATATTCCAAACATAAAACATAGAATTACGTTTGCAATAAAAACTAAAAGGTACCTTCCAATAAGAACAATCTTTCTCTGTACTTTTCATGGGAGCTCAAATAAAAGAGCACAGTGCCAGGAAGACATCGCTGAAAGAGTTCCAGAAACTTGGTGCCAATAGAAAAGCCCTCCAAGAAGATATGCCAGAAGATTTTCAAGATAATTGAGACACCAGAAAAAAAAGCTGCTTCATCTATTCCAGGACCCTATGTTGGAGAACAAGAGCCAGTAATTGTGGAGATCGTAATGCAGAACACCTGCAAAGCACGGGGTTGCTACCCCTGCTAGGGCATTTGTGGTTGTTGGTTTTATGCTTTGTGTCATCCAGTATTTTGTCATTGGCCCAAAACTCCAGGATGGCTACAGTTCAGATAATTATTTGGTGAGGGGTGGGCAGCATTCAAGATTGATCTTCAAGTTCTGGGGAGCTCCAAAGCAGGCCAACTGCAAGATAGTTACCTCAGTGGCAAGATGGACAAAGAAAAGACACAGAGTTTTCAACTGGAACACACAAGAATAGTAAACTTTTTTTTTTAAATCAGGCCTCTATTAACTGCATAGGTTTAATAGAGTAATAACTATTGTTAGCCAGTGGTTAACCAACATACATATATAGGTATCACAGAGGATAAAGAGTACAGCAAGTTGTCTTTTCCATCATGCACTAGAACCCATTTTAGACTGGATGACATTGCCCCTGCCAATACTGTATTGCCAAAGTACTAAAAACTCCAAAGAAAGATGGAATTATAAATTGAGTACATGATGCAGATAAATGTAACCAACCTGTCCATTTTTCTTGTATGTATTCTTCATTACTTAGTGTCATATTCCATGACAAATAGAGTATACATAGACTGGGTATTTTTGATAACTAATTCTTCATAAATATGGCAAACTCACATTACCTGTCAGAAAAATAATCCCATGTTCTAGAATGGGAGTAGGGTGGACAACATGCATTTGAGATATTTTGTATGGAAAAGGAAGCAACATTCAATCTCATCAGAGCAATATGCTGGAGAAAAATGTCAAATTGCACCCTCAAAATTTGAAAAGCCATATTGCCATCAAATGTCTTGATTAGAATTCATATAGTTCTTACTACCTGTTAGACATGCATTGAACCACAACATGTTCTAAGGCATCTCTGAAACATACACCATAATCCCACACAAAAAAACCTATGTCCTATCTCCTAGCAGTAGAATTGTCAGATATTCAAAATTATATTAGACAGTCTAGGTATTTTAATGTTTGCCCACTGTTCATCTTCACCTTTTGGCAGACTCCTTTTTCCATCCATTTTCCTTGCCCTGCTGCTGTCCCCTTTCCCATAAGAGCTATCATATATGAACTGAAAAAGTCCAGATGACCACTAGTTGGCAGCAAAGGAGTAGCATATTATGTATCTATTTGCTGCTACCTAATGGTCATTTGCTCATAATGCTCATCATGGAGAAAGTCTGCTTATGTGGTCGCTAGGAGTTGGCACCAACTTGATAGCACATAATCAAAATCAATCAATGATCATTTGAATTTTTGCAGCCAAGTATGGAAGTTCTTTTTGCCCAATGTGTCATAGGATGAGTCTTAGAGGCAGTAAAAGCAAATTTCCAAGCTTTTCTTGCAGTGCAGATTTTAAAAGTTTACTACCAGATTAGGTAATAATGACATGACCTGTTAGTAAAATAAAAAAAACCAAAAGCATCGCATGTGTATGCATATGTCTGTATATTTTCCAGAAGACTGTATGTGTTAGGAAAGGGTTTATGTGAGATGGGAAAGTTTGTGTAGTTTGGTTAGCACCTAGCATTACTCTTTAGGGATATAAAAAATTCATGGAACTAGGGACAGAACACCTCGGACAACTCTGGAATATTTATTTATTTATTAAATTTATCACCGCCCATCTCTCCGCAAGGAGGGACTCTGGGTGGTTTACAATTAGAACACAGTTAAAACAATAGAATATAAAACTATATAATAAATATAGTACATAATAAAGTATAAATATAATGAAGCCCAGATGGCTAAAAGTTCTCTATAAATCTGCAGGTAAAACAGGGCCATTCTAGGGAGCTAGCCATCCCCAGGAGTGACTATTCTCCTTCCCACCTCAGGCGTGGAGACAAAACCAGGTCTTTAATTGTTTGTGGAAGTCCAGGAGCGAATATTGTATTTCCCACCTGAGTGTGCCATTCTAGAGAAGTTCAGGATTTCCTCTGAACCTGTTCCACACACGTGGTGTTCCAACAAAATAAGCTATATCATCTTTGGAATATCATGCACAATTTCAGTTTGAGGATTTACTTCCAGAAACCAGCAAATCACTTCCAGAATCTCATAATCTGGGAGGAGGTACTGGTGGAGTTTTTAAAGGTTAATAAAAGAACTCCAAGCAGCAAACAGCAATCTGGCAGAGTAGAAGCGTGAACCAAAAGAGAACTTGCACATTCATCTTAATTACGTTCAGAAATAAATTCAGTCTTCACGCAGTAGTTAGATGAAGAAAAATAGAGATAGCTTACTTTCATTCAGTAGAACTGGATACAGGTAGGTTCACAGTAGAAAACATTTAATCATCACTGGTTCTTTGTAGACACTTTTTATGTGGAATAGAAAGTCTGCATGCAAGCGAGATGAGAGGGACAAGAGCTGCATTCTGTAGCACCTCCTGCTTGCAGGTCTGTCAGAAGGGTAATGGAGATTGTTAATCCCCAAGCCCGAGAAGAAGGAGGAAGTGGAAATCAGATGACCCATGTGACATTCCACAAGCACAATAGAGATGCGTTTACTAGAGAGGCCTCATTATGCTTATTTATTTATTTTTTATTTATAAATTTATTCACCGCCCATCTCCCACTCATGGGGGGACTCAGCTTATGAGACAATGTTGAGTTGACTCCTGATAATTCCAACAGGTGCAACATTATTTAGAGTGCTCTAAAGTTCTCTTGAACATTTTATTCTGGGATCAGCAAAGTCTGTATGGCCTCATTACTGCTTATTGTTAGAGGATTCTATTTAGTTGCTTATAAAGAAACCTCTCCTCTTCACTGTCTTCCTCTTTCATCATATCCTCCTTTCTAAGGCTATTTTATTTATTACAAATGGTTTTATGCATTCACTTTAATACAGACCTTTTTATTTCAGCATTGCTGCTTCAATACAGTTTATTAATAAACAGAAACACTGTCCAGAATATATAAAAAACATATTTAATTGAAGTGACATTCAGCAGTGTTGTGGGGGATTACATGCCTCAGGGAACAGTTGTCCCCTTCGTTTGCATTCTGGAATCACCCATGTATTACATTAAGGATACCTACCTTTTATGACAGAAAATTGCTAAAGAACAATTTCACAAAAGCCCACAAAGAAAGCCAATTAGATGCAGATTACACCAGTGCTTTAGACACCTCAAGGATAAGATGTAGAAACTCAGAATGTCTCACATGGCTGACCTTGATAAATTTCACCACCTGCCAGATTATTTGCAGTCATATCCACATCTGGATACTCATGCACTAAATGGCAAAGCACTGGGTTGACTGCTAAGGAGAAATAAAAGAAAATATTCCATGTCTGCACAAGCTCTGATCTTTATTTTACAATGAAAGCAAAGTGCCTTTTCCCATAGTAAATAGATTTCAGAGTCACTTAAAGGTTAATGCTTGCAATGCAAACAGTAATCAAGCAGTAAGCCACTTGCTCAGCACGTGGTATCCTGAGCTTATGTTATGTCAATATTTTTAAAAGGGCAAGCAGACTGACCCCATGGAATTGTAGTCTAGTTAACTGGCTATCAAGGCCCATCAAGGGCAAAATAATAGAAAGGTGAATGTAGGACTCAAAAAAAAATGGAAGACTACACAGGATAGGTATGTCATTTTCTTAATTATATTAACCTATCAGTTTTGATTAATGAGAAAAATGGTTTTAAGTGACACACTCAAAACCAGTAATCAACCAAAAAAAAACCCCTTCCAATTTCTAATATATTCTGTACATTTTTGTATATAAAGGCATATATAGAAAAATATTGTTACATGGAGAATATGAGCAGAATAGCAACTTTTCTGAAATTAATTATGGGAAAAGTTATTTAAATAAATATATTTATATATATATTTATAGCCAGTTTGGTCTAGTGGTTAAGGTGCCGAGCTAGAAACCAGGAGTCTGTGAGTTCTAGTTCCGCGTTAAGCACAAAAGCCGGCTCGGTGACCTTGGGCCAGTCCCTCTCTCTCAGCCCAACTCACCTCACAGGGTGTTGTTGTGGGGAAAATAGGAGGAGGAAGGAGTATTAGGTATGTTCGCCACCTTGAGTTACTTATTTTAAAAAAAAGGCAGGATAAAAATTAAATTAAATTAAATTAAATTAAATTAAATTAAATTAAATTAAATTAAATTAAATTATTTCCTGTCAATCCCCTATTCATTTACTTTACTTCTTTCCATCGAAGTAATTGTTTCTCATTCTCCTATAATTTGTTATTTTATTTCTGAATTATCATTTGGATCCAAGGCATGGTTTGAAGCGATTCCAAATTAAGCCAGTTGAGCAGGAACTAGCTGTTCCCAAACTAGTGAAAACCATTGTGTCAACATATCCCAACTGTTTTGTATGACCTTGAAGAGAACAGTAAAATATCCATTAACTCAGAAAGGTGACAGAAAAATTCCTGATTTTAAGCCCTGGAGCACTGACATATGTGTAGGCTCTCTTTGCTGTATATTATCATAGGCAGATACTATATAGTAATTGGCTTCATTCTTGTCTGCAATAAAATATCTACACTAACCAAATCACGTGTGAGTCTATCACTAAGTAATCCAATTCCAGAACTGGGTTGAGAGTCTAGAGAGCCGAGGTTCACAGTGTGCCACAACTAGGACTTGTTCACGTAACAGTTCTCACTGGTCTAGGAGCTGCTGGTCTCTGCTACTCCAAGTTCATTCCTAACAATCACATAGTTAGGGGCTGTACCGAATGTTGGATTGCCTGGGATCCTTCTGCAGATTATTCTGAGAAATAAAACTCAAGATCTCAATTCATTGGAAGACATATTTGAAATTACATAAAACTGAACTTTACGTAAGGGGTTCTTTTACTGTGGATTGCAACCTCTTATGGGACGACAAGCACATTTTAGGAGGCTCTGGTCACCACAGCCAGGATTAGGACATGTTCATCCTTCTTGGTCATGGGCCAGTGTCACCACCCTGCCTGCGAAGATGGAGCTGGGCCATTTCAGCACATACAGCTCATTTCTCCTCAACTTTGCTGGACTGAAAATGGCCTCAGTACATCACACAGATAAAAATAATAGAGAGAATGAGTGTCTGCCTTCATTTCAGAATGAGTGTATACATGGTTACACCACATTCATTTCTCAGGTTTCCACTCCTGTGCCCACCCCTGTTGCATGAGTCCTGGGGGACTCAGTGGACAAAGTCTAAGTGTAAGGAGGTGTTTCAAAATGAAGATGTGATGGGGCTTATTCTTGCTCAGAGTAATTTCTCTGATGCTCATTCCAACAGTTTTCCAGAAAAAATTAACGTACTAGTAGTAATGGCGGTGGTGAGCATGATATAGGTAGTCTTCACTTAAAGACCACAATTGGGACCAGCAACTCCATCACTTAGTGATGCAGTTGTTAAGCAAGACATCATGTGACCATGACTTGTAATTTTACCGCCAGCTTCTCCATTGACTCTGCTTGTCAGAAGCCAGTTATGAAGTGCACAAATGGTGATCGCATGACCACAAGATGCTGCAATAGTCATTAACGCCCGGCAATTTCAAAGCACCCAAATTTCTATCACATGACTGCGGGGATGCCGCAATGATCGTAAATGCAAGGACTGGTCATAAAGTTACTTTTTCAGGGCCGTCATAACTTCAAATGGTCACTAAACAAGGTAGTTGTTAAGTGAAGATTACCTGTAATGATGATGATGGTGATGATGATGATACCCAAGATAGCAAGGTCTTAAAAGCCACGCTGAAAACAGGGGATTGATACTGAAAAGCTTTCCATTTTTTTTCCTTTAACTGGAAGCTGCATGAGATCATTTGGGGAGATAGAGGGGGGTTATGGAAGATGTCTCCTCTGCCCTCTTGCCTGAATAATTGTTAGATTAATTAGCAATTTGTGGTTTTTATCATTTCCATGGTATCATTGTTAATTATATTTTATTTTATTATTATTTATACCATTATTATTATTTGCATACCTTCCAACATGGCACTGATGAAAATATACACTCTGGATCTCTATCAACAATATTTTCCATCCCTGCATATGCATTCCTTCCTTGGTACTGTTCTCATATTGCCCCCCTGATGTATAGCCAAGCTGATTTCCTTCCAACTTTGCTGCCTCTCATACTGTTTACAATATATATGCTTACATGTGTTTACACACACACAAACACACATAGTAAGTTACACCACCTTCCTGTATTTATACATTGTGTGTAAACAACGTGCTGTGATATCCTTGATATTATAGGTCAGAGAATGGAGAGCAATTTGAAGGATTAATTAAATCATTGGAGTTTAAAGACCAATTACTTGTAGAGATTTCTGTGGTAAGAATAATTAAAATCACAATAATTTATATGCAGTAACTTTTAAAAAGTCATTCCCTAGCTGCAAAAGCTTGTGATTGTAACAATAATGCAAGAGAAAGAAACAATTGCCTTCTGAAGCCATATTTCACGGAAACTCAACCATATCAAAACCAATCAGCCAATAAAGAATCACACAAATATTCTAAATTTAACTTCTGCTGAATGTTGATTAAATCTGTCTCAATCTTTTATAACTCACCACTCTCCAAATGTGTTGGAACAGATTGAGGGAACCTGGTGTATCTGTTGATAAAGACAGGATAGCAGCAAATTATTTATCTTTGACCTCTACATAAACGGTTGATACATTATACAACAAAATAGTTCAGTACTGACATCAGTTCCTTCCATGTATATAAGACACTGAAGCACAATACAGTAGCATTGTCTCTGTTTTCATTTGATCTACAGAAGGTTTTCTGCTTATAGGCCCCATTTTATACATAGGCAGCCACCTGCAGGGCAACATCAAAGGAAGCACCCCACTGTGGCCACGGGAAACTGACTAGGATTACAGAGGCCAAGAAAGAGGCTTCAACCAGCATGTCTGAAACCAGCTGGATTGGAGAGTAAAAGCTTGATGCAGAAGGAAACTGCCTGATCCAAGTCATTTTTCCTCCATTGCAAAGGAACAGAGGCACTTTATGCATGGAAGGAGCTAATTAAGACAGAAAGGAGGAGGAAAATATTATACCCCAATCTTCCCAACAATTACAGTCCATATAGTCCACACCATTCTGCTCCCAGTGAGAGCCCCTAAATTCCACTGAAAACAGTAGGGGTTTAAGTTGGCTTAAGCAAAAGCAAGGCTACAGCCAAAGACATAATGTTGCATTGCATAGCAAAATTAAAATAAAATATTTATTTATGTGGTCATAAGCTGCAAGTATTTGGGAAAGCACAGACATTCACAAGGATTTTAAAATCATTTTTGCTGTTGCTTGCATTTACTTTGTTATTTAATTATCGTATTTCTCTACCAACTTTCTGCAAAAATCTTCAAGATTCAAGTGCTCAACAAATCAGAAAACAATAAAATGACAGTTACAGAACAAATTAAGACTAACTATATCCAACCTAGAATAAATAACAGCAATGATTTAGCATTGATAACCGATAATTAAAGGATTTTGGGGAGATGCTCTCAGTCGAGAATGAAAGAAAGGGAAGGAGCAGTTTTCCTGACCTTCATTACTTTTTATCTTATCCAAAGAATTCTGGATCATTCTAAGAATGTGCTATCCTTGATCATTCCATAAGTAAAATTCTCTAGTAAAAGAAAATTGTAGAAGAATAGTGAGGATGAATTACAGTGTTTGATACAAATTGTTGTTGTTTATTCACTTAGTTGCTTCCGACTCTTCGTGACTTCATGGACCAGCCCACACCAGAGCTTCCTGTCAGTTGTCAACACCCCCAGCTCCCCCAGGAACGAGTCCGTCACCTCTAGAATATCATCCATCCACCTTGCCCTTGGTCAGCCCCTCTTCCTTTTGCCCTCCACTCTCCCTAGCATCAGCATCTTCTCCAGGGTGTCCTGTCTTCTCATTATGTGGCCAAAGTATTTCATACTGTCTAATAAATTTCCTGTATTGCTTGCAAAGTGGTAATTCATACAACCCCCCTGAAACGCTAGCATTGGAGATTGGGTGGGTAGAAACTAACATTGTGTTTTATTGCTTTGGCAATATAGCCTTCCCCAAACATGTTGGAGGAAGGTATCTGGAACCCACGTAACAACTGAGTAATGGATGCACTGTGTTAAAGAGTTTTCATTTGGAAGAGACCTAACATCTATGACTTTAGAAACAATGGAAAGGACTGTATCTATTATGTACTTCATGTTGGCAGAATGCTGGGAAAGCCTTTAGCCCAGGAGAGATCAGAAAAGTCACACACACCAGGCATATCTATAAAAATAATTTATTTACAGAAAGCAAAACAAAAGCAAAACATATTTAAAGGACTTAGCTCTCATTGAGAGCAAGCCTGGCTTGCTACATATCGGCAGAGAGAAAAAAAAAGGAAGTAAGAAACAAGTCCGGGCAGGTTTCCTCCCCCCAGGCAATTTGCATGAAGCACGTGCGAGGAGACAATCAAATACAACCTCTTCACCGGGCCAAAATGATTAGGTACAATAGCAGTCTTAATCGTTAGTAGGAAAACCTCAACACTTCACAGGTAATACTGCTTGGATCAGCTTGCCAGCTATGCTTTCCCCACATCCTGATGGTATTGCATGTGTTCTGCTCACTTTTGCTATCTTGCAATGATCCATATGTTTAACTAATGAAGTGAGGGAATGTGCAAAGAGGATCTATGTTGATACCTGAGCATAATCAAGATAGTTCTAGATGAGCCATCCGTGGTAGGTTCTTGTTGAATTAGAACCAACATCTTATTAAGCCAACTCTAGTGGTTTAAAATATACTTGTGTTTATAATATATAGGCTTTATCATATCATTTAGGCCCAACTCACCAGTGTTTTATAGAGACTTCTAGCATTTATTCAGCCACTATTGTGGAGATACAGTATAAAGTCTATCTTCAGCACTTGCTATACTGGAACAAATGGTTGGGAAACACTGCAACACACTATAAATTACTGATGAGGAAATATTGTAGGTTATATTAAGAAATTGTTTTAATGAAAAAGGTATCAGTTTTAATTGAATGAACAAAAACAAATAGAGTTTAATACTTTCTAATGAAACAGAAAACTACACATTTAGCAGCAAAAGCAAAAGGTTAATACATCTGGGGTACTAAAATAAGTATTTAAATATTCACAATTTTTCTCAAAATCATCCTAATGAGAAAAATCTGGAAAATACATATTTTAAAGACTAACTAGACTGCTACTACACTGATAATAGCATACCTGAAAATATGCTGGTCATGTAAGCTTGGTGATCATTACTTAATTTGTTTAAGAAGAAAAGTTCTATTTCTACAGCAGAATACAAATTAGGGTAATTATGTTGTGATGGAGAACTGCATGTTTAAGATGAAAGGTTTTCTTTACAAAAGCTCCAGCTTCACTTCAGTAGACGAGTATAAAATCCTGCTTAAACAACATGGCATTTTCCATATTTCAAGCTCATCAAAACCCCTGTTAATTTGTGTGTGTGTGTTTTTTAATTGTATAGTAAAGTAAGGCTGCTTTTTTTTCTTCCTTAAGAAGACCGTTCATCGTTTAAACAATTAATACAGATGCAAATCTGTATACAAGTATAGGCAGGAATCAACATTGTAAAGTGTCAGTTGGGTAATGTGTAATAAAATGCAGAAAGGCCTTTATATTGTGTACATCAAAGAGCTTTGTAGAACAGTCTAGAGGGCTGCAAGCCAAACTGGCAGGAAAAAACAGTTGTTGAATTCAGCACATTAGGTACAGAAAGCCTTGCACCAGCTGAATGCATACAGCCGCAAGAAACTAACTTCTATATCATAAAAAAGAATCTAGGTACCGCTCAGTTTTCCCCAGCGAAGGGGAAGGTAACCATTCCCTAAGTCTGGGCATTTGGATAAGGATCCTAGTTTGTATCTATGAGGTGGACATTTATCCAGACCCAAGCTTCTTCCAGTGGAGGTGGGGGCAGGGGGTTCTTTGATTAAGACCCAATACTCATTGCCACTATCTCTTCCCCTCAACAAAAAAGCCCAGTAACAAACAGGAGTGAAGGTAATATGTTGAGACAGAATTTAAATAGTTCATTAAAATGGGACTTTATCTGAACGAAGTAAAATACTTTGTATAATCAGATGATGTTTGTGGATAAGATTAATTACTGCTACAAGAAACTGGTTGAAGAAAAGTGTGTGAGTTAGAGTGACTGGAAATGTTTTAATCACTATTTAAAGCACAGGCCAAATTTCTTTTTCTGTTATATTATCTTCTGACTTGGTGGTTCTCAACCACTAAGTATGCGTACTGCCACTGCTGGGTCTCAGCAGTAATGCAATCTAACTGAAACATAAAATAAGCCATTGATATGGATGTGCAAAATTTACCATTCCAGAGAACACCAAAATGTTCTTTTTTTTTTCCAGACCAAACCAATGCAGCCAATCTGGGGGTGGTCTTTTTGAATCAGCACAATCCAAAAGAAAAAACAGAATGTTCTGTCCCTAGAACAGTAGATTTTGTATGCAGATAATAACTGAAACTTTAATTATGTTTTTAAACTTACCATACATTATTTATTTATTTATTTATCCCACCTTTATTATTTTTTTTTATGAATAACTCAAGGTGGCGAACTCCTTCCTCCTCCTATTTTCCCCACAACAGCAACTCTGTGAAGTGAGTTGGGCTGAGAGAGAGAGACTTGCCCAAGGTCACCCAGCCGGCTTTCATGCCTAAGGCGGGACTAGAACTCACAGACTCCTGGTTTCTAGCCCAGCACCTTAACCACTAGACTAAACTGGCTCTTACAAGACAATACCTGTAAACATAAACACGGTTCTTTGATAGATGGACAGGTGACACATATTGTCCTAACTGCCAGGAAACACGCTGAGACAAGGAACTGGTCTCTAATGTATTATTGCTTGTACATAACAGAAATCCTAACAAACTGAAGAAGCGTGGGAAAAACCCAGACATATAAACCGCAAAGGCTAAGGCGGGCCCGATCTGTGTCTCTTTGAATGGCTACCTAATTCCTCAGCGCTACGCATGCGCTTAACAGTCTGGATGGGAGCCCCCTGCTCGCCATCCTTACTCATGACACATGTGGTGCAAAAGACTGAAAAATGCTGCATTGACCTACTCTCTTCCCTAACTGTACTTAATGATGGAGAAAATATAAATTCATACAGACATCTGATAGAGCAGGTTAGCTTCTTCCATATAAATATGTATAAAAACTCAGTATCCCCAGTATACCCTTTTCAGAAGAACCCTGACCCAGCTTGCTGTCCCCAAACTACATTGTTTCCCAATGACCTGGGATAGCAACAGTGAGTGAGATCTTTTCTGCTGTCTTCTCTTGGCTTCTATTCTCAGTATTCACCCAGCTCTTTCAGCAGTTGGTCTCAGGTCTTCTAATGGTTTCTCTTCCAATGGTTGCTTTCATAAATTTATTTTGCTTCCAAACTACGGTCAGTTTCAGGTTTTACAAAGCAGAGTTCTGGGAAGGTTACCTTCAGCTGAACATCTGCAGCATCCAAGCCTTCTTGGTAACGACTGTCATAATTGATAGAATTATAAATTTGCCTTCTTTCACTGAAGACCCCTTAAAATTATGACAACTGGGAACCTCAACACTGGATGCTGCACTGAAGGGCAATTGTGTACAATAGTATTGCATTAATTTGAGATTTCTGACCATGAAAGGGTCAGATTTCATGCTCTGAGGAATGTCAGGGCTGCAGTTTCCCATACTCCCATTTCAAAAAGCAGTACCTGTGAATATCTTATGGAGAATAACTGGCCTATGAAAAATGTCCTGTGCTTATAAACAAAGCCAAAACAATCAGTGTATTGGATTTTTATCCTGGTAACTTGGGTTTAAAATTTTGTCTATCATGAACTTCACTGGCTGATTTTAGATCAAGCCCCTCTTTCTCAGACTAATCTGGCTGATTAGATACAAATTTGTTAAATGATAACATGGGCAGCAGAAAATACATCTATTTAAACAGCCTGGAAGGAAGGTAAAATGAAAATGTAATAACAAATGCAGAAAATAGCTCCTTCACACCCTAATGTAACATCAAAGGCCACTGCCAGCTAAACTTTCAAGTCTGAATTGGAGGAACCTAATAAAATGAACCTGAATAGCTAAATTTCAAAAAGAAGACTTGCATGGACAAATCCTAATTCAAATCATAGGTATGTATGTTAAATGAATCCACATCAGACAGATCTTTAAAATTGCTGGATTTAACATTTAATGTACTGTATGAGTCAAGGAAGTAAGTTTTTTTTAGTTTGAGGTACCTAGGTTTCTTTAACCAAATACTGTAGACTCTTTTTTCCTTCACATGATCTTTTTTAGGTCAACACTGAAAGCTTGGAGCAAAATGGTTTTAATAACATTATTTTAAGTGATGAAAATTTAAAAGAGCAGTTTAATTACCAAGGAAATACCTAAAAGCACATCTTAGAAAGTGGCAAATATTGAATTATAAAGGTAGATGCAGTTTTAAAAAAGTAAATATGAAAATGGTTTCTGCTTCCTCTCACCTCCCACCTGAAGAAATTAAAAGCCTCTCTTACTATATATGGCCCTTCCCCATTCCTACAGACATACATAAAAATCCAAAGCAGATATAAGCAGAAAATTATTTTGTCTGCTTCTAGTTTTTCTTTCCACAGGTTTCTTTTTTGCATGTTTGTTTTAGCTTTAGATCATGGCAGCCTGGTAAACTAATATTTAATACAGTTCATTTTTATCAGGTTCCAAAACTCTAACATGTAGCTTTGAACACCATAAAATATTACATCAATGCTAACAGGCTGACCTGGTAGACAAGATAATTTCTTATGATCAAATACTGTACTGTTTCTTTGCATAATGAATCTCCCTTGAAGAAAAGAGTGTTTTTCAGTGTCCTTAAGAAGCTTACAATGAAAACTTTAGATATAATGAACAAGCTGCCCACAAGACACCTTCTCGATTAGTAGAAATATCCTCTAATGTAAAGGTTGAATTGATTAATATCTGGAATATAAGAGGTTGGTTATATGGCAGCCACAGTGACCATATGACCTTTTGCCTTCACCTTAGGCAGATGATATGTCTAAATAACATTTGAATGCTAGAAGTGTTTTGGCAATTATTAAGAAATACAGGTAAAGATGTTACAGTTAAATGCAGGTTACAAGGAAGTACTTTCATTTTTAAATCTTTCATTTTGAGAAATGCCATACTGTATATGCTATCTAGTTAGATATGACTTATTTCAATATGTGCAAAATCCACAGAGATGTGAAAAATTAAGTTTCATGGTTGTTTTAATTAAAGCAAATTGGAAAACCATAGTTAGTATTTTGTATTTTGGTGTTTAATATTTGAAAAATTACTAATTTGGGAGTAAAGTTGCTAACAGCTTACATTTTGGAATATTCATACATTAGAGAATCTATTACAAACACAAGGCAACAACCCCAAGCCTGCTTAGGCTGCTTCAGTCCCATTTATTTAGAACTCAAGCACTCAAAACAAGAATTTGCTAGAAACTGAAAGCACACCCATGAAACCAATGAAAAGCAATATAAGCAATTAAAATGTCAGATGGAAGACAAACACAAAAAGGACATTCAAAGGGTGACAGGATATACAGTGTTTATATGCAAATGTTAGCTGTCCACAGCCAAGACGGGTGGATTAGAATGCTTGCTATTAAAAGTGAATATAGAAATAAACATATCAAACACCTGCTGGAACAATGGAAGCTGTAGCATATTGTCAGGTCTATGTCTATAAAAAAAGACAGAATTGATAGAACTAAGGGAACTGTAGTGCTACAAATCAAAGACAATCTAAAATAAAATGTCACATATCTGAAAGAAATAATCATAGTACAGTATCAATATAGATTAAAATTCTGAAAAGGAGTGTTATTAAGCAATAGTACCTGCTAACTGATGGAACTAAAATGAAACAAAGGTTGGATCTGGTGAATGTTTATGTTTCCATACTTTTTAAAAAAGCAGTAACCAATCTCCTTGGGAATGGACCACAATTTGAATCCAAAGTATGAAGGACGGTGCTCCAGGGTATTTTAGGAAGAAGTGGTTTCATTGCTAGATTGCTGGGATAGAGTGACCTGAAGTACAAGGCTGAAGAAACCTCCAGGACTGTTTGCCTGGCTATACATCATAACTGAGTTCAAGGGGACTACAGACTTGGGCTCCCCAACCAGCTGAAACATCCAAATCACTGACCAGACTTTGGAATTAAAAAAAAAAGTCAAGAACATGGTGATCAGTCTCAGCTAAACTTAATTTCTCATACTTTATTTATTTATTTGTTTATTTATCTATCAAATTTTATCACCATCCATCTCCCCCCAAAGGAGGGACTCTGGGCAGTTTACAATAACTGTAACATGCACATTAAAAAAAAAAAGAAATATGCGAAATACTGTTTGGGGATGGAGACTCTGCCAGACTTGCTCCTGATGTCAGTCCACCTGAAAATGACTATCACACTTCAAAAATGTGTTGGGGAACGACAAGTAGTAGAAATTATATGAAAAAGAAAGACAAAGGGAAGGAAGTTTAGTTTGTGAAGAATTGTGAGGATCAATGCAGGCTTTGTTTCCTGGGGACTGTGGGGAAGTTAAGAATTGGAAGATGAATGTCTAAAGCTGGGGGAAAATGCTTGCCAAGCCAAGCATTTAGATTTGTATGGGGATGGGCATCAAAGAAAGAAAAGAGTTGAGAAGTAGGTACCTTTCTCTTTTGAGGGGAGAGGGCTGTAAAATGTAGAGATGGACTAACTTTCCTGAAAGACATTCTGGCCACATTTACTGTTCTCTTACAACATGCAGCCACATGGCAACCCTGAATACTTTCAAGGGCCTGGTGCATTCTTACGATTGACTTCTTCATCAAACCAGGTTGAAAACACATCATAGCATGTTGTGATATATGAACACAGCCTGTATGTAGATACACAGTTACTATGAATGCATTAATGAAAAGCTATCAGTGAAACCTAAAGTCCAGATAATAGTTTTGTGTGTCCAAATAATTTAAAGTATGCATTGAGGAGTTCTGGTTGAAATAGCAGTACATCCAAAAACACCAGCAGTTGCTTCTACCATTTAAGTGGGTAGTAAGAAACAGATCTGCAGTACAGTGGCAACTAAGTATATCTGTACTGTAGTTCAAGTATAAGTAGCACAGCAATAACCAAAAATAAAACAGCAAGTAGATCAACTCCTGCTTAAGTGGCCAGAGCTATAATCTAAAATTTGTGTTTCTTGCTGTAATGGAAGTATGTAGGCATTTATGGTTGGGAGGACATTTGAGCGAACCATATTTAGTCAAAAACTATAAGGGGATTAGAATCATGTATCTGGCTTCTGATTTGCCCCAAAATTTAACCATGGTAGCTGAATTGAGGGAGGTAACTTTGATTCTCTAAATACTAAAGAGAGCCGTATATAGCATGAATAAATGGCTAATCAGTAGCGGCTGAGGTGCTCCATCAATATTCACATCACTTGACAGGAAATCCCATCCATAGCCATGAGACTAATTATTTTGAAACCTAAGGGAAATGCAGTCTAAATAAGAGAGTGATCTGCAGTTAAGGATCAGTGAGCCAACTAATGACCAGTTAGGAGATCACTCTAGAATGTTAATCAAATAGACCTCAGACTTGAGGCACTAGAGCCAAACCATGTGTGTGATGAATGGAGGAAGCAAAGGTACTTTCCTTGGCAGCAAAATTTGGAACTCTTCTGAAATTACTTTACTTATAATATCACATTTGCAAACCAATTAAGCTAGTTAGGTCTAGGGTATCCAAAAAACTTGACAAAATTTTCCCTTGTATGCTTCAGACTCCTGCTTTTTCCTCCTCTCCCAAAACTGTCATGGAAACAAGGAAATGAAAAAAAAATTTCTTTATTCTTAAAACTTACAGAAAATGATATCCAGGTAAAATGCTAAACGTAACAATATAATATGACAGAAGAAAAAGACTACATTTAAGTAGCAATATACAAAATTCTTCTTTAAGAAATATCTGCTGTACCTTTACTTATTGCTCTATTCCAGTGTTTCTTAAACTTTTTTCCCTCAAGACCCCTTCCCACTTTTAAAAATTATGGAGGACCCCAAAAGAGCTTTTGTTTGTGCCATTATTTATCAATATTTACCATATTAAAAATGAAAATTGACACATTCACTGCACAACCACTTCTCATGATTGTTTGATGGGGTATTAATATTATGTTATTTTTCAGCATAGACTGGCAAATAATTCTGATTTTGGGGAACCCTTGAGAGGGTCTTGGGGGACCTCCAGGGGTCCTAAGAAACACTGCTCTATCCTAACAAGGGATCAAAAACAAGCAGACAATGTCAACCATTACCTTAAAATGCCCAGTGTGTATTTTTCCTAGTGGAACTGTATGAGCATACAGCAGGGCTGTGGCTCTCTCCATTTGTATTTATCACAAGGCTGGTGCTGGCACAGATATTTTGTATTTTGTATGCCCACCTTAACTGGCTACAGAAATCCAGGCTACCACTAAGTGGTAACAAAGAGGCAGAGATTTCTGTATCTCCTAGCTACCATCTCGTGTTTGTCTGGATGTTTGCAACCCACATATGGTAGGCTATATTTGCAGATTATTAAATCTCTAATCACTAACAGAAATAATGTGCAAAATTAATCTTTGTTTCGCTATTGGCACAAAAGGTCTCAGTCTTTCTCTCTTCTTCCTATATAAGTGCCACTCAGTTTTTATGCTCAAATACTTGCAAACATAAAGGCATCAATCTTTAATTGGCAGAGTGATCAGTTCAATCTGTGTAATCAATTATAATCGCTGATGCTGAAGGTTAAGGGCCATTTTGTTTCATGAATGATGTTACATGAGGAATAGAAAATATATTTTAAAAAGATCTTTGAAAAATTAGAGGTAGCTTTTGTTAAAAGTATGTTTCACCATTCCATTTCTCAGCAAAAGAAACTGTTTTGAGGTTTGTTCATATACAAACATATTTAAGTATAATTTCTTAATTAAGTAATTAGTTAAAACATATTATCAATTAAGTACAATTAACTAATTGATTAGAAGCCCTTGTTAGCATTCATGCTTCAGCAAATGTTTCGGAAAGGCATCATACTTGTATTATTCTCCATCTGGTAAAAGTGTCAGCTTTGAGCATTTTATGAAATAGGCTGGTGCCAATGATAGCTGGTGCCAAAGAAGCCAGTTAATCCCTCTCTGGTGACACTTAGAGTTTTCTGTTCCTACGGGCCAGTGCGGCTCCTGGTCTACATTAGTATTCCCATCACCTTTCAGAGAACCGCCTGGCCCTCTAGGCTGTGAAAAGTAGGGATGGAACGAAGGGACTTTCCTTTCACTCCTCCTCTCTAGCCATCGATGCCTCTGGTCTAAAGAGTCCCAAGTTCACACTGGAGCACTCTTGTCTCTGTCCACTCAGGCACAGATGCTGATAAACTGGGTCATGACCTGACTCCTTCATGACCTCCATCTGGTCCAGTGGTTCAGCTGCAGGGCAAAAGAGACCTCCAGTGTGGTTTGCTTGTCCTGAGCCAAAGATCCTGAGGCCCACACTGAGCTGCCACCCCCAAGTCAAGAAAGAGTGGTTTAGAAAGTGATGGCTGAAAAACAGGTGAGAGGCTAATTAGCTGGAATGTACTGGCATCCTTTAGCACATTTTAATTGGATGTATAAAAGTCCCATCAAAAATGTCTGCTACGTTCTTCTGGACTTTTTGCTCTTCTTGCCTCATTGTCTACAATGTAGCTATGCATTTAGACTCTTAAATAACTATTTTATACATAGTGCAAATATGTATGTACAGTAGTCCAGAAACTGAGTGACGAATGAAAGGAAATGATATTCTTTCTGCTGAAAGCTTACAATGGAAGAGTGATGATTCAGTACTGTATTCCTATATTTAAAGTTCTTGCAGAACTTAATCAAAGCTGTGTGGTAACTCTGAAAAATTCCAGACCCTTATTTGGCCTTAAGAAAGTGAGAATATGATATGTTCCAATAGAAGAGAATATATGTAGCTCAGGGTTGAACAGTGGAGTCCATGGTGCTTGCTGAGCTTGGTTGTTTGCTTGCAGACATTTCATTATCCAACTAGATAACATCAGTACAGGTGAGTGTGCTGTGTTTACATTCTGTACAGTCGCTTGCCCTGCCAGTGTTGGTGGGTGTGTGGTTTTCTCCTTGGTAGTTCCTTGATTTAGAGTATTGTTTTCTGCTTGATTGTTTGTCTGGTGTTCATCCCTGCTAATCTGGGTGGTGGCTGCTGGAGACGATGTGTTCTGGTCTTTTTGTTTCCTTCTTAGCCTTTTTATTGTCTCTTTTGAATGGTATGTAAATGTTGTTTACCTCTATGTGTGTGTTGATGGCTGCTTTGTCTGAGTGCCAAGCTTCCAGGAATTCCCTAGCATTTTTGGATTTAGCTTGGTCTAGGATGCTCACAGTTTCCCAGTTGTAAGTATGGTTGAGTTTGTCCATGAGCTGTGAGATGAAGGAATTCTCGCCATGTCTTCTGACTGCTGGTTGGTGTTCGTGGATGCGCTTTGCTATTCTTCTGCCTGTCTGTCCTACATAGTGGCTGTTACAGTCCTTGCACTGTATGTTGCAGATGACTCCTGTTTTTTCTTCTTGGGCTCCTGGGTGTTTTGGTCTACTTAAGATGTTTTGGAGGGCTTCAGTTCTCTTGTGTGCTACAGTAATGCTGTGTGGTTATAATAGTCTGTTGGTTATTTCTGAGATGTTTTTGATGTATGGCAGTGTATAAGTACAAAATCAGGAAGGTAGAGAGGTATTTGCAGATTTTGCATCGAGCAGCAGGAGTAACTTGGACTCACCCAGAAATTCTGTCTCACATAATCTCCTCTGTTCTCACAGGAAAGAGAGAAGGTCTTTTGTTGATAGCCTTTAAAAAAAACATTGGGAAGTCAGAACACTGATCTACTACATATTACCTGGAGATCTACCACCAATCCTTCTACTCACTCCTAGAATAACAGGTGGCAGCCTGAAAAATGTCACATTGGCAGATATACAGTCTTGGTTGTTGGTGAAAAAGTGTTTATTTTCCTCCACCAAGGACTATAGACTATAATGCTTACCTCTGCGTTACATGATTTGTGGTGGATTAGCCAAGACTTCTAATTCTCAGTCATTTAACTAGAGTATGTACTTTTTAGGCCACTAACATTAAGAAATCTTTGAGCACAACTGGAACAGATTTGTCTGTAAAGGTATTTCCATATACTCTTCAGTTCTGGTCATGAAAACAAATTCCTGGACTAAGCATGTGCTAAGGCATCAGATTATTTATAAAATAACTACCTTCCTAAATCTTATTTCACTCTGCTTGGTGGATCTTGCTGTTCTAATCCCTTTTCTTTTGAAAGTGATTCTGGGATTATGACCTTTTCTCTGGGTACATTGGAAACAGTGGGACCACAGCGTGGAACAGTGGGAGCATTGTGAAACCAAAGAAGTGTGCTGGGTTTTGATACATATTTATATCAAATAAGCATGGGATAGGTTTTTTTTCCATGAAAACCTTTTTTTAACACATTCCAACATGGCATGACAAAGCAACAAAGGAGCACCATTTCAGTTGAGGAGGCTATTGTGGAGCAGAAATTCATAGCAAATTATGGGATTTGTATGTAAAACTGGGGGCTGAAAAGAACACTAAAAATTAATAACAGCAATACAAAATTAATGTTAAACTGAAAATAAATGAAATTTTAAAAAAGTGTATGGATTACTTTGTTATTTTTCAAAGCAGCTGTTATGCATCCTTCTGTTCCTCCAAACTAATCCTTACAACATCACTTTGAGAGAAATTAAACTAAGGAACATGAGCCAAGTTAGTCTCATTCTACATCCAATATCCCTCACAGCATCTCCTTGCATGCAGTACATCATTGCAGATCTGATCACGTTGGAGTGGCCCATATTAAAATGCTTATCAGTGAGCCTGTCCAACTATTATATTCAGATGTTCCATTTAGTACAGAAGATGTAGGAAGCAGCTCTTTCCCTCTTCTACTTTTGCTGGTGACATACATGAAGAGATGGTCTCTACCCCTACAACACAATTGTCTGCAACTAGAACCTGTTTGTAGATGTTTTCATATGAATTACAACTCTCTACTGTCAGGGTTTGAACTTAGCTGGAAGCACTCAAGGATAGAACTAGATTCCTTGCAGCAGACAACTGATGTTTACTTTCCTCTGTTAGACCTTAAACAAATTTTCACAGATCAAGTGGCTGTAAAGAAAAGGGTTAAACTCCCCCCCCCCCAAATGCATGGAAGTCTTGAACAAGAGCACTCTTACACACTCCCTCTTAATGAAGAAAAAGAATCACACTTCAAGAATGACCTCTTGCAATACCTTCACTTCTTTTAAATCTCTCCTCCTATTTCAGGAAAGTTCACATATTTAGCATTTATATAATGTGTTGAAATCTTTTCATAACTGTTATCTGTGAGCCACAGAACTCAGCTTAATCTGAGTTTAAAGTGGCTTAGAGAAGGGAATGATTCAACAGTTATAAACTAGATGGAATAATAGTCTGACTCCATATAAGTTCTAAAATTATGCAACGCATTAATGGCTGGACCAGACATTCCAGTAACTGACATTAAACCATTCTTCCACTTCAATTTTCTGTTTTGTTCATGTTACAAGTCAGACCCATTGCTTTTTCTGAAGTAATTAAATGAAACTTACAATAATACCCATGGAGGAACAAGCTAGGAAAAGAAAATTAATTGTGCTGAGTAATATCTAGTTGCTACTGCATTTACTAAAGGAAAGTTACTAAACTCAAATTATTTATCTTTAAAATTGGGCAGTTGTCTTAGATTGACTGAGACTATGAAAAAGGAAGCAGATAGATTTAGAATACCTTGTCACAATTCCATCCAAGACTATGCGACACCCTTGCCATCAGAGCCTTTATCCCTGGCCATCTCAATTTCTCACCATGGCTCTACCAACATTATCAGGATAATTTGGACTTTCAAACCTTTGGCATGTAAGTTTTAGAAGGCAATTATCTCTTACATTTATTACCAGCTTAGAGATAGATAGACCTCTCAGTTCAGGGACATTTCCTTTGGTATTTCAAAGCTCCGCAGCACAGGTGAGGAATCTGTGGCCCTCTGTATGTTGTGGATCTTTAGCGTCCAGCACTCTAGCCAGCATGACTAATCATGAGAGGTTCTGGGAATTATAGTGCAACACCAGGAGGACCACAAGTTACCCGCCCTAATCTACAACATCGATATTGCACTACCACTATATTAATGGACAACATAGAACAAGGGTTGGCATCCTGCTGACTTCCAGGTGCTTTGGGCTTTAGCCCCCATCAAGCCTAACTCATAGCAAAGGATTTAGGGAGACACAACTTGGTTTCCTCTGGATTTTTAGATGTAGGTCTAAAAATCTATAGGGGACCAAGTTGTATCTCCCTAAAATAGCACTTGTTCAGGTCTTGTCTCCAAATCAGTTTCTCAAACCTTAGCAACTTTAAGATGCGTGGACTTCAACTCCCAGAATTGCTGGCTGGGGAATTCTGGGAATTGAAGTCCATGCATCTTAAAGTTGCTAAGGTTGAGAAACACTGCTCCAAATGCTTCTCCCTCCTTTGCCTATAATAAAGTGATGAAATTTACCTGATCACTTAAAAGGAGATATTGGGGGAGGAAATCACTAGATGTTTAAAAATGTCCTCTTCCATCACCACTTCAACCCACAGCTAGTCCATGTAACAGATGGACCCACCATTAGAGTGCAAATATTTAATTATCATAATAGTTCCCTTAAAAATCTTTTACAGCAAAGCCTTGCCACCTTTCTGTATATAACATGGGTATACCTCTAGTGAAATTTTACTTCATTCTACACAGGTATTTAATTAGAAAGCTTAATCCTTCCACAGGTTTTGGTTGAAATACAGTATTTTAGCATATACATAGCTGGATGTACTAGATGCCAATTCTTTCAACAAAACTGTTTCTATTAGTGTTGTTAGTATCATTGTCTACACAGAGTGACTACACAATAGTGTCTTTGTGGAACACTCAGCAGAGGCATTTACTCTTCTAAGGACTGCTTTCTTGTGTGGGAGTTCTCCCTGGGCTTTAGAAAACATAATCCGGGTAAACAAAAATTAAAGAAAATTGAAGTATGAGGACTCCTTAATATTACTTAACTCTGGAAGTTGAACATAAACATTTGAAAAAGGATACTACTATTATTTGCTTGTCTACCTTTGCTTACTGTCATTTACATGTTTGTTTTTCTTTGTTTTTGACTTAATCAAGGCCAAGTTCTCTCAGTTGTGAAATAAAATGAACTTGCAAATGGAAAAAAAATGGAAGTTCTCATGGAATTACAACCAGTGTTATTTGCATACCAGTTAAAAAAGAAAAGACTGTTTGAACTTCTAAAATGTACTTGAGTTCAAGCCAAGTATAGTCCCATTGACATTAATGGGACTACTTGTTTTATTTTATTATTCAACATTTATAGAAAAGTAGCAGGACTATGAATGGAACATCCAACCACTAATTTATGAGGAAGAGAACTAGGTGTGGTAGATAGCACCTGTCCTGTGGCTGATCCAAGGATCTCCAGTTAAAATGGATCAGGAAGCAAGTGGTCTACATGAATCTTTTACTGATCACATGGATCTGTTACTGATTAGAGAGGAAATTTTGGTCTAAGCAGATCAATAATCTGTAAAGCAACTTCCTATGTTGCTAGATCTCATATCAGCCCAGCAGAAACCATGCCATTAAACCCAAGTTGTGTTTCAAGGCATTGTGTTTATTGGCAGAGTACAGTTAAGGCTTTGTTGTACAGCTCCAGCAAGCTTGAATACTAAAATAGTCCAGGAAGATCTGATTAGTGTCCATTTATTCTTGACATATATCAAAGGCCACGGGCTGCTTATAAGCAGAAAGGGAAAATGACTGCTCTCTTGTTATAGTTACCAGAACTTCAGCATTTGGTTGTCCATTCAGTACTACAGAAACTCAACTTTCTATTGGCCTGGGGTGATGGCTTCAAGACATTTTTCCTAGGAAAGAACCTGTACTAAAAGCAATAAGATACTCAAAAAGAGAAAAAAATTGGAATGTAAATGATGCATCCGCTAATAGTGAATTAATTCAGTAAATAATTCAGAATCCTTAAATATCAAAGATAATAAATAATTATGAAAATAATAGTACCTATTAAGATCTGTCCCCATAAAAGAATCCACTAAGGACTGGACACCATCAACTTGAAGGAGGCAGGATGAAAATTAATGGGAAATAGAACTGAGGGTCCTGAAAAAGACATGGCTGTCTAGCTGGAACCCAACAGGATTCATACTAGTGGCAGTTGTGATACTGTGGTATGGTAGAAGTCTCTGAGCAATCCAAGTTTAAACTAGGCTGAATGAAATTTAAAACTGGTTTGTGCAGTCATTCTTTTCTTCTTAAAAAAAATTATCAATGCTAAGAACAGCTACGTCTGTATTTTGTTTCACATTTACTTAGGCTCAGTTCTAATTTTAACACTTTTTCAAGGAGTTAAAAAAATTAACCATATATATATTACTCTGTATAGGTTCCCTTACCACAATTTGAAAGAAAAAAATAGGCATAACTTCCAAAGATGAGGTGAATTCTGCTTCTATATTTTCTTCTGCTGAAAGTTAAGGAAGTTACATTTTAAATTCCAGTTCCCCATTTTATATTGAATATATGACACTTCCTGATTCATGAAAATATTCTAAAATTTCTCCCAGTGGTATAACATTAATTATTATTTTAATAAACAATATTGTTCTAATTCCATATATCTGAGATTAACCTTCTTAGGGAAAGTTAAACTCCTGAGGGATCAGTTAGCACAACTTTCCTAGGACTGTCATTTCAATGAACAGATGTTGGGTAGGTTATGTGAATTAACATTCCTCAAAGTCAGTCTTACTATTTTTAATGGCATTAATTCAGTGTGGCTTTGAGAAGCAAGAACTTCACATCCGTGTGAAATTCTGGAGATAAAATAGATTGATAAACAGACAGACAGACATATGCACACATGATGCATGGTGCTTTTTTCAGCTGTACCGGAAATAACAGAATCCAAAGAAAATAAACAAGGGGGGGGGGATAAGATTTGGTAGCTGATGAAAAAAATGGTTTGTAGATTATCATCTGCCTTCTGACGAAGTAATTAATTCATGAATAATTGCTTTTAAAATCTAGTGTATAATGTTAAAGCCTTATGGAATATAATGTTTTCAGAAATTGATAAATATTTAAATATCACAAATCCTTGTTAGAATAAAAGTATTCCCTACTACCCAGGGCAATGTCCTCAGAAAAACAAACGTGCACTCTAACCACTAAGTGACAAGATTTTAAAAAGTTGCCCTTGCTGCGGAAAAATTATTTTCCAGCCGATCAACATAATTTAAGACAGTTCTGAAGTAGCCGTTTTCCTTCAGCCCCAGACCTTGGCGTCCCCTGTATATCTTGGAAGGCAAGCGCCAAGAGGAACTGGCTCTTCGCTTTGCCCGGCTGGGACGCACGCCTGCCGGAGTTCCTTTTTCACCCGGGCACCGTGCGCCGGACTAGCGTCCTGAACGCGACAAACTGGGGCCCCTTGTAGTGAGTCATCTGCGCAGGATCGCGTCCGCCAAGGACGCACCAGTGGAGATTGGGAAGAGTCGCTGCTCCACTGCGCAGGTCGGAGGCTGGGAGGCTGTCCGGGAAAGGCCGAGGGGGCGGCGTTTTGCACCTCACTCTCTCCCAACACCCCACCACCACCACCCGCGTCTCCACCAGATTTGCAAAGTAGTTGCGGGCTTTCTGGTTGTAGCGAAGGTAGCAGCAAAAAGTGGGCTCTGGATGCAGCGCTTTCCGAGGTCTTTCAAAGGGGTTCCCTTTCAAAGGTAAACTTGGGCGGAACCATTCCTAGTAGCGGTTGGCGCAAGCTTGGATGGGCAGAGAGAAAATCCAAAAATCCGACGAGGAAAGTACCTCTGATTGGAAGCAAGGCTGAACAGCTCTCATGCCGTCGAGACTCAGGGCTCCAGATTTTTGTTTTGTTTTAAAACGGGAAATCACACGATCCTGCAGGGCCGGTTAGTCTGGAGGTTTGGATCTGGGGCCTCGGGCATTCAGTCTCCTAAATGCGATTACCTGGAAGCCCGGCTTGTGCAAGTCTGCGTCCTACCTGCAGCCGTTAGAAAGGAGAGCCGTTGCGGAAGAACCTGCTTTGTCAGTATTTCCAAGAAATGGCGTTTCTAAGAAATGAACGAGTCAAAAATGTCTGTGTAAAAGTGTTTCAGACGGCTTGCAAAATCGAGATTGTAAGCTTGTGCCTGAAACCCGGAGGACTTGTGGTGGGAGCATCCTGGTGTACTCATCTCCCGGGGATATTTTATCCTCAGGAACAGTGCCACTTAATCTTGGCATCTCTCCGTGGGGAAAAGGAGATTTTAGCCCGAAATCTGTCTGGAAAGCTTACTGTATTTACAAACCGGGGGGCTTCCCACTTAGAAAGCCAAAGCGGGAGGGGGCTGCTTGGCATGTTGACAGGGGAGCACCAGGAAGTCCCAGGACGGTAAGCTAAAATGGGAAGTCGGAGAAAGATCCCAGAAGAAGGCGAGGGAAACACTTCTTGCCAAGGAATCTGCAGGGGATGTTGGTGCCCTCAGGAGTCTAGCTCGATTCGAAAGAGGCTTCATTATTTTTTAGCCGGATGAGTTTGGCTTCAGAACAGTCTAAAGTGCATCCCATTTTACCATCCTTCTTTTTCGCTCTTCCTCGATCACGAGCAGCATTCACACACACACGAGAGCCAGAGAAAAAGAGAACGAGGGTCATAGGTGTCTGGCGGCGCGTCACTTGTGAAAAGGCGCATAATATTCCGGGCATGCGCGGTCGCTCACTTGTTTTGAAGGCGCCACAAAACCCTTTAAGAGCAAGCCCGGCAAGTTCGCCCTTTGGGACCCAACGCAAGAGGCGTCCGACACAGAAAGCCCCCTGGTCCCGGCGAAGGGAAAGTGGCGGGCGCCTCGGCGTTTCCTGATCAAATCAGGCTTCCCTTGACCCGACGAAACCGCCGCCCCGCCCCCGCTCCAGGTCTTCCCCCAGTGAGACACCACTTGAACTTGAGACGCGCCCGGGCTTCCGTGAATCCGCGGTGGTTTGAATTGAACCCCGCGCTCCCCCCACCCCGGACCATTCAAACCCCATCCCATAATAGACCTCGCCCGCTCCCTCTGGTTGTCCTGGCAGCAGGCGCTCCTTGGCTGTTGTGTTTGCGCAACGGACTGTTCAAGAACGGGACGAGAAAGAGCTCGGCGCGGCCCATAATAGACCTGCCGGGACAACGGAGGCACCTTGGCAATGAAGCGAGCCCAGGGAGGGAGTTGTGACCGCGGCCGCTGAGGCGGCTCAGCAAGCCCTCGCTCCGAGCTCGGCTGGCCAAACTCGGAGAGCGTTTCCTTGGGCCGGCTCCCTCGACGGCTGCGGCTTTCGCGGAAAGACGCCCCGCTGACCTGGCGGGAACTTCCTTCTAGAGAAGCGAGATCGGAGCAGTCGAGACGGGGGAGCGCAAGAGGATCCATGCTGACGCCCTCCGAGTGGGAAGGATCTTCGTGGGGTTCAGAGAGGCGGGTTTGCGTGGGGTCGCTCCCTGACCGCCAGTGAGAAGAAAAACGCCACCCTTTAGGACTGCTCCTCTGCACCCTCCTCCCCAGGAATCGGCCCAGCCGAATTTGCGGGGCTGCCCAGAATGAGATCCCAACCACATTGAGCAGAATTTCATGCACTTCCCAGGAAACAGTAATAAGTAAATCTCTTTAAACTTCTGCCCGCGTGCTACTTTCTGCGATCCAGGTTTAGATTCCGGATGTAGGAGGATTTCCCAAGTTAAGGGCAGATACCTTGGTACTGTTGTAGTTGTGATTTTCTGGAGGAGAGCAAAATCATCTTAAGTTCGGCAGCGTTTCAAAAGAAACTGCTCAGTGCTAGGGATCACTAGGGTCTAACTGGTAGTGACCAATACTAGCTTCAGGCGTTCGTGCAAATTAAAACGGGGGAGGGGCGGGCTGTTTTCCCAAGCGCTGCTGAGAAGCGAGTCTTCACTTGTGAACCGCGTAAAAAGGGACCACCGAAGGCGAAAAACTGCCGCTTTGTTTTTCCTTGTAATGGAATCCGCCTTCTGAAAAACGTCGTTTCTGCAATCGAAAGGAAGGAGAGAAGGGAAGAAAGGGAAACCGGAAGCCGCGACTTCCCTTCTGGTCGAAAACTCGAACCTTTCTCCGTCCCCCACCCCCACGTCGTGAAAGGAGGCATCCAGATGCCCCGCATTATCCGGACTGGAGATTTCTTAGTGGGTATTCTGATGGAGTCAACGAGAATCCCGCCTGAAATTACAGTATTTGCAGCAATTTTACCGCTGTCAAATTCCTCCGGGCAGGGTTGGAACCGGGCGCAGAGGGGCGTCCTAGTGAAGCCGGTGGGGGCGCTTGGTTTGCACCTCGGTTGAATGCCTTCCCAAGCATCGCGCGATCCTAACTGTGTTGATCCGGAAACCCTAACCCTATCACTGGAGAATCGGGCGCAGGAGCGCTGCTGGAAGTTTGTTCTGCAATCGGTGTAGAACCCTTGGAGATTCCGGAGCTGGCCAGGGGGGCCAAGTTTTTTTTGTTTTTTTTCCTGGCTCCCTCCAAGTTTTCACACCCTCTTTTGGCTAAAGCCAGGCCGGCTTGACAAACAAATGCCTCTCGATCTGCCAAGGTAGAGGGTGGGAAGACGGGGGTGGGGGAATACGATTGGGTACGCCTGCCTTCCAAGAAATCTCTGCCAAGGAAAATAATGGCACGAGTCCGGCCTGGAGGACAGCGAGCTGTCCAAGCCTCCGTTGAAGCACTTCGGCTTCCAATTTCGGCTTATTATTACTCCAGACAGGGAATCCACGTGGCAAAGACGTCCCATTGATCCTAAAATGGAACAGGCATTGGGATGAAAGAGATCGTCTTCCGACCTGCCCAGGAATCCCAGGGGTGAGATCTAGCCAAAGGGAAGCACTTTCAACTCTTATTCAATGCAAGAGAGCTGCAGCACGCTCCTTAAAGTAAATCTCACCTATCCAAAAAGCCTTTAATCACCTTGCAGTCTCTGTTGAATCCTAGGTTTCTGATTTAAAATAACTCGATGATTTCCCAATTCTCCGATGATCCCTGAAAGTTTACTTTGTAGTAAATTGTTTATTTCTTAGAGAATTACTCCTAGGTAAACTTCCAGCAAGCACTGCAGCTAATGAACCAAATTGACCGTTATCCTTCTGAATGGTTAGTGTGTATCCAAAGGACAGCAGGTCTTTTCTAAGCTCCTAAAAGACTGCATCAGCCCCCCCCCCCATTTCAGGTAACTTCTTTAAAGTCTGGTCCTTCACCCTGGACTGAATCCCAGGAACCGCTGATCTTAGGAGAGCTGTGTGTCTGCCTCCGAGGCCAAGTGAGACACTCCTGGGGGTGAACCACCTGCAGGAGTTCAATTGGAGGCAAAATGGGCAACATTTGGCTCTTGAAACATGCAGCACCCATCATCCTGACACTGACCTGGCCAGAAAGGCCAACAGGACTTCCTTTCTCAAGGAAATGGGATAAATTTCCAAGTGGTTCCAAAGCTTTGGGCCATAGACACACTGGTTTCCCAATTCCAAAATGTTGTTCCCAAATAAGTGGTGTGGAGCTGAAATAGGACCGCCTAGAAGTGAGTCTATTTCATTTGTCTGGATCCTGCTTACCACTTACCGCCTCCCCAGATGTAGCCTCTTGCCAGTCCTCCCTGAGGCCATAGGAAGCTTATCCTCATTACAGTAGAGCTACCTCAACACAGCGACGGTTGGATGAGGCTATACAACTATAAATCCAAGCTGCCCATGCTGGCGAACGTGGGGTAGGCATCACGGAGGTAACTTTCATACGGGCGGAAGTGAAATCCCATGCAAACCCTTAATCCGTCGTCAGTTTGGATGAGGAGGAAAAGGGGGAACCTCCTTGTCAGAAGGCAGGAAAGCAGTTCCAGACAACCTTTCTGTAGCAAGCAATCTCCCTCCTCTTGCATTTGCTGCCATCCTATTCAGAGCCTGTGGGAGTGAGCAGCAATCGCCATCATCATCATCAACTTCATCACACAGAGGAAAAACAGGAACATTGGGAAATAAATTAGAATAAATCAGATATGTCAGTGGCAAAAGCCCATATATTTGGGTTGACTTCAGGAAGGGTAGTGCATGTGCTGACAACTATTTTCTGGCCTTAATGCTACCTTTCAGTGTTTTGTTGGATAGTTTTTCATACGTGTGTGTGTGTGTGTGTGTGTGTGTATGTATGCATTCATGTTAATTTTGTCATAAAGCAACTTTTCCCAACCTGGCAGCCCCAGACATGTTGGGCTTTATTTCCCCTCACCCACAGTGATGAGGGAATCATGGGAACTGAAGTCCAACAGGAATGAGGTTAGGGAAGGCAGACATAATAACTCAATGGTTCACACTAACTAAAACAAGTTTGTTGAGGAAGGAAGGATTGTGTTTGTTCAAAATGCTAACCATAGCGGAACCTTGGTTAACTTTTTGCTGGCCCATGGTGTTGTGTGAATCCAGTTCCTTGGGATATTTAGGGCAGTGTTTTACAACCTGGGCAAATCTGTATGACTGCTTCTGCTGGCTGCAGAATTCTAGGAGTTGAAGTCCACACAGCTTAAAAGTTGCCAAGGTTGAGAATCACTAGTTTAGGGACTAAACTAGTATGGGACCCCAGAGAATGAGTTAACACAGTCCCTACATGAAGCATGCTGTGTGAACACAGGTGTAATGCTGCTTTTTATAAAAGTGAGGTCTCCATGATGTAACCTTTGTTTCACAGAGGGGATGACTGCTTCCCAGGTTTATGAAGATAGCAGACCAGGAATAAAGATGCCTGAGATGTGAGCCCAACTGTTGTCTTCCTTCCCTGGAGTTCTTGCAAGTAACTTATTGCCATTTACGGGGGGAAAAATCCAATAAGTATCTGTATTAGATACAAGGGGAAGAAAAACTGGCCATTTTCCATCTAATTGGGCAGTCCCTCAGCTGTTCTAATCCATGAGGGCTAGACCCTTTTTTTAATATATATAATGCTTAGTTATTCCCTAAATATCCCAAGGAACTGGATTCACCAACACCATGAGCCAGCAAAAAGTTAACCAAGTTATTCACATTGAGTGCAATGTATTCGCTCCCTAAACTTCTTCCGTTCTCCACGTCGGTTCATTCCTTAAGGCCTCCTACAAACACACACACACACACATCCACCCCTTTGACTGGAAAAGGCCGCGCTGGGCTGGTACGCTGATTTCAGGGGAATCTCGTCCTCAAGTCAACCGAGACGCCCCTTCAGAAACAGGTTGCCTTGACCTCGCTGAAGAACCACAGGCCAGAAGAGAAGGGCGGGCGAGGCGAGCGACCCCGTCCCCACAGGCCGGTTGTCGGGAGCGTTTCAGGCCACGAAGACTCCAGACAAGGCCGGCGGCGTCCCCTTTCTCCAGGCAGGGCTTGTCGAACTCTCGGTCTGCCACTCCAAATATCCAGATTGTGCGGCTATAAACTTCATTCTCCTGGAAAAATAAACGCCTGGGATGGTGCTTTTGAACGCAGCTGTGTCCAGTTTGCTCCCAGTCGCAACTGAGGGATTGCCCAGTCCTGCTCGCCGAGTTTTGAAGCCTCTTTCCGATGGAAATCTCCTGCTTCGCCCCCATCTCCCTGCCCCCAGCTTGGAGAGGCGGCAAAGGTGAACGAGTTGAAAGAACGCTTCTGTTTCCGACCCCAGAAGAAGGGCTGAGCTGGAGGGAGAGAAAGTTTTCTCGGGGCAAGAGAAAGCCGGGAGGAGCTGGACCCGCCTGCAGATTCCAAACAAACCCAGAGTTTTCTTAACTTCCTCAGACGCGGGAAAGACTAGCCTCACACCACTCAGCCAGCCTTCCCAGGCTGAAAAAAGGAAAAAGAGGAGTGGGAAGGTGGAGCGTTGTGTCGGAATGTTCCACAGTTTTGCTGGATCAGAAAAAGCCAGGAACGTGGCCCGCCCTTTCTTCCAAGTTAAAAGCACCCCCAGCCTCGACAATACCAGGGCCCTAGCGGAGCAACAGTTCAGCAAAGGCACAACCTAAAACATTTCCCTGAGTGCATCTGAGTTTTCTTTCTTCCACCTTCTCTCTGTGAGAGCCCCGTACAGGCAAAGTGCGACTGCTGGCTTGGATGTTGTCGCCGAAGACCGCGCGGTAAATGCCTCTGAAATAAATATTCATAAGGCAGAAAAGATCCTTCACTGTGGCTGGATCAACCCCCTCTTATGTTATTGTGCATATCCCGCTCTGCTCCTATATTGCTCTGCCCTGCATTATTTAGCTTGCATCTCCACATTAAACGACCCCCTTTTAATGTTGAAGCACCGGTTATTCTCTTACTGGTCTCAGGTATCTTTCCCCCTGTCACTCGTACTCCTTTACCGCGGCATTCAACGGTTCGCCTCTCCTTCCCCTTCAGGGAACCAGCTGGGTTGGGCTGGCCCGTCTCCCTCCCAGTTTCGAGATCTGGGCCTCTTTGCCTGCTAAGGCACGAACTGGCGGCGCCTTTGACCCGGGGCTAGAAGGAAGCGGGAGCCGGCGAGAAACGCGCTGCCACTGGGCCTGACCTGGGGCTGGCCGCGCCCTCCGAGTCGCCGCGGAAGACTTGGGAAACGGGGTGGACGGAGGGCAAGGAGCTGGGGTGGGCACGGAAGGAGCTCCCGGTGTCAGCCGGAGCCGGAGGTGAACCTCTAGGAGTTCGAGCCATCAACCCGACTTCTTACAATACTCCCAGGATACGTTGGTGCCCAAATTCAGAGCCAGCGACAAAACTAAACCTTTGGGACTTGGGCATGGCAGTGTTTCCCACGTGCTCGTGGTTACGTTAGGGTCGTGGGACTCCTCCCCCCAGACATGCCACACGGACATGGGGCTGATGCCCGTGAGTGAAAATGCATCCCTCCACTCCAGGATGGGCGGACCGCTGAGATGCGGGAAAAGGCCGGAAGAACAACCCTCTTGATCTACGCCAAGCAGGAGTAAGTAGCGGAAGAAAACTCCCTTTCGGCGGCGTGCCTGCCTTCCTACGATCTCTCCGTCCGTCCATCCGTCTTTCTTTCCGAGTTAAAAACCTTCGCCCCTCCCCGCGGGGACAGCAACCGGCAATTACTTCGCTCGCTTCACAATGTTGCGCCTACTGAGGGCTGCCCATCCTGCGAGTCGGGTCCCGGACTTCCGTCTCAAACTGCACTTATGCTGTTCAGTTTTGGGGCAATAATAAATAAGGACAGCTATCGGGCTGGAGTTGTTGTTGTTGTTGTTGTTGTTGTTGTTTTCCCAGAAGCAGTCTTGGGACTTAAAGCAAACGCTGTCGACCAACGGTACAGTGAGTTAATAATCCCACACACTTAGGTCCGCCCTGAGTAGAGATCTGTGCAAATGACACTGTCAAATGCGTGAGCATCCAGGTCGACCCGTGTGCTTGGAAGCTGAGCTATAGCAAGGAAAGATTTCCTGGAGTAAACAGCGCAATGAGACTTGCGGCTGCAGATCCACCCAGCGATGTTATGTTTACTCGGAGAAGTCTCACCACATTCAGTATCTGCAGATTCTGTTTAGGACTACAGACCCAGCCTTGATTCCTCGGTCGAGAGTTGATCGGCTGCGACTCACCTCACACTTGAAAGGGGCTCCGAGGTGATCTGGTCCAAATCAGGGGCGCCAAAGAGACACCTCGGCGGCCGCCTGCAGGTTCCTCAGCGGTGCTCACTTCTCAGCGGCGCAGGGCCGTTGCCTCGGCAGACGTTTTACAATCGTCCAGCTACACCTCGGATGAAACGGTGGGGGGACACTCTGACTCCAGGCACCCCTAGGAGGGAATGGCCCAAGCCTCCTCAGGCACAAATCCTCCAGGGATGGGGACTTTCCTTTGCAGGCGGCATTCCTAGCAGGAGATGAAGAGTCTGGCTGAAGAACCCACCTTTTCCTCAGCCAACCTGGGAAGCCCGGCGTTATGCCCGGCTGCACGTTTCGCGGGGTTCCGGGCTCCTCTATAGGAGCCCGTCAGGGGCAAGCCGAAGGAAGATCGCCTGCAGTTCTTAAGGGCGGGAAGAGTTCCGGGCAGCCCCCTCCGACTAGTCTTTCAAGCGGCAGCCCCAGGCGCCGGGAGAGAAGCAAGAGAGTGGCCGGGGCATTCGGCGTTCGCTCCATTCAGGGGGCGCCTTCGGCCTTGGCGGTCTTTTCGAGTCAATCAACACCGCCGATGCGGGCGTGAGTCGCTCTCGAAACTGACTTCCCCATCGCTCTCGCCGCCTCCGCTTGCCCGGCTTCCACCCGTCCCAAGCCTTGAACATCCCGCCGGTCCCCTCAGCAAAGAAAGGAAAGGGCCGCAAGAAACGGTGTAACAACCGAACCACAGAGTCGGTTGACTGGAGACTTCACTCTATGGGACCCTCTGGATCTGAAGTGCAGGAGCTAGGAATGCAGTCCACTAACAGAAGCGAGATCTTCTCCAGGGAGAAGGCAGGCAGTTCAGACACACACACACACCACTCCTTTCAAGAAGATCCCTTAGGGCACTGAAGCTTCAATCCAAAGCATCTTTGAGGTTGCGGCAAAGCGGCCTTCCTGATCAGTTGGTGCAATTATTGACCATCTATGGTCATTTAGTGATTTAAGCATCTTACGGTGTGGCAAATCCATTGCTCTTGCGCCATAAAGTTGGGAATGAGTTGCTCTGACTATAGTGGTTAGTCCATACTGATACAATTCATAGATAGGCTTTCACATCTAAAGCGTAATTACTCCATTGCTGTGCTGCTGTATTATTGACAAGGACAAACTGTGTATCACTCCAGAGATGGCCCAGTAATGCTAAAAATCACCGTTGTGCAGGACTTCTGTTGGTGAAGTTAAGGAACTGGACTAGGGTAAGGGGCTCAAATCCGCACTGAGAGGCCCAGTGGTTCCTTGGATGGCCTTGGTCTAGCCACGCTTTCAAACTGAACCCACTGCTTCGATGTCACTGGACATTTCTACGCTAGTGACTTCTACTGTCAAAGTCAGCCAACCATTGCTATGGTTATCTGTCCCTAGCAAACATAGTCTTCCCCTTTCGCAGCAATGACAGCATGATGCTATAAATCCCTAGTGTGAAACCAGTTGCTGGAAGACCAATAGCATCACCCAATCATTGGTGTGGCCATAAAGATCTTCTTTCTCTTCATTGCTGTGTCACAGCAATGCTTGAATGATGCTATGTATGCAATAAATCATTAGTGGAAGTGGTGATGAAAGATTTCTGTACTAGCAATTTCTAGCACTATTAGCGATCACTGTGAGGATATCAAGCCAATCTGCTCTGATGATTTATCCTCACAAGGATCGCTTATTAATTTCCTAGCACAGAAACCAAGTTAGAATGTCTGCCTGTCTTCCAGAGTAGTCGATTGACTTCTAAGTTACAGGGTTAGAATCAACCACAGTGTGTCTGCAGAAACGGGAGACATGCAATGCCCCACTTTAGGAGGCAATCTATATAATTATAGAGTGGATGAAATACCAGTAAATGGATGGAAATACATAACGCCCTACCCACTATAAGGACTGTATATTGTCTCTCCTCCCTGGCCGTCCAGCCCAACCCCTTGAGCTGAGTCGGTGTGATTCTTTGGCTGGACGAGCCTGCAGGGACTGTGGCTTACTACCATCGTGGTCGGCCAGGCTGGCAGACTGAAAGTACTGCTGCTGCAGATTCGCCAAGTGCCTGCGAGGGCCGAGAGCTGTCGATCGGAGACAATCCTGTACCGTTCCCAGGCCAAAGATCCGCCAAAGGAAGTCCTGGGGCCGGCGAGGCTTGTTTCGGCGGATTGCTTTTCCTCCCTAGACTTCGGAAGCCTTTGAAGCCCCGCCAAGCGCACACACTCGTTCTTTAGCCTCCTTCCCTCCCCCCTCCCGCTGCCTGCGAGGAAAGAAAAAACAGGGGGAGGGGCGTTTCGGACGGAATCCGGCTCCACGCGGGACTGTGTGAAAGGCTGCTCTGCAAAGGTCAGACGGCTTCTTCCAAGGGAGCCGAAAATTTCACCCCCTTCCAGGCAAAATGCCTCAATTCCCTCCACCCACCCCCGATTTCCTGTACCGTGAGTCAAGGCCTTGCAAAGGCAAAGGAGCCCCCTCTTTCCCCAGACACCTTCCCGTTGTGGGGAGGAAGCTTAGGCGGCGATAAGAACTGGACAAAGCCGCCCTCCTTAGAGCATCGGCGGCTGGAGGACTTGGAGGATCCCGTGGGAAGTTGGTGGGACCTCTCAGGTCTCCTGCCTAAGCTTTGAGTTCTCAGGAGAACGCCCTAGAGTAGTTCGTGTTTGCCCAAGGGGATCCTAGCCCAGGATCCGGGTAACAAATCTTGCTGCCTTCAAGACGAGAAGTTTGGCAGGGGGGGGGGGGGCGGGGGTTACGTTATGCGGTCATTCGCTGGATCCCTGCTTACGAACGAGTCAGGCCAAATCATTTTAGTGGAGCTTTATTTCCTTTTTTGAGGAGACAGGGTAGGATCAGAGGTGGGAATGAGCCTTCCCGGTGCTGTTCATACTGTTCTACGTTTCACTGTCGCCTCTCTTTGGCTGTATGGACAGCATCTTCCGACTAAAGTCAGCGGGATATCGGCAATTCCGCAGCGTCCTAGTTTTCAAAGGTGCACTAGTGCCTTTTGTGGCAGCCTGCTCTATTCTCTTTCTGCGGAAAGGGATACCGTCCAAATGAAACGAAGCAGTGACGTCAGGGGCGCAAGTGCCAAGCCCTTTGCTCTCTTCCATCGCAAAGCCATGGATCTGACTCAGGCTTAAGGCTGGATGGATCGCGCTAGGTAGGGGACGGGCCTCTGCCTTTGCTTGGACAGCCCCGCCTAGCCAGACCGCTGAGCAGCTGAGCGTAATCCATCCCCCACAGAATTCCTGCCCTCAGAATCATTCCCCTTTTTAAGGACTTTGGCTTGAAAGGAAAGGTCAAGGGCCCGAAGCGCGTTTCCTTGGCGGGCCTTCAATGCTCTTCTTTGCAAGCAAGCGCGCTTAAGAAGAGGGCGGTGGTAAGTGACTTGTGCTCGCGCGCCCTTGAAACGGATGCTGATCGGTGCCCTTCTCCCAGCGAGGAGAAGACCTTAGCAGGACCTCTACAGCCGGAATTCTGTAGTCCACTTCGGAATAAAGTGCCTTGAATCCCATCTGGTGGTCCCCAAAAGAAATCTGCAACTTATGGTATCCCTCCTCACACACTCCCTCGGGAAAAGAGGTTCTTTCAAGCAAATCCACTGATGTTAACTAAGCTGCCTTCTACAGGCCGTTCTTTGATCACCAGTTAAAGGTTGCTTTTAGGTTTGGAAGGGCTGCTGCTAGTTGAGCTAGGGAGAAATTATACAGCTCCCCCTCGCCTCCCCCGAACACAGACGACCCACAGCTTCAAGGACTGATCTATGGATTGCCTCCGGGGGGGCTGAAGAAGAAAGGCCTTTCGGAATGAGAAAAACATTACTCAAAACCCAAGGGAGGTTGTGAGTACACCTGAATGTCTTGGGCTATTCTTTACCTGTGATTTCTAGCGTCTTCTGTGGCTATTTATAAGGTCAGTTTAAATTACTGGTATGAGGGCCCAGCGAAGGTGAGTAAATGGCCCATGACCTGTTTTTGGTTTCCTTTCTCAGAGGAAAACTCTACTGCTGCGAAACATCCACCCAGGCTACTGCCAGCTACTACTGGTGCGTCGTCGTTTGCCACCGCGCAACAGAGGGGCCCTACTACTAAAGGGTATGTAGACCTAACTGCTCCGGGCTGCCGGGTAATTAAACACCTTCACCATCACTATTATCAAACAAAAAATGAACTACAGTAAAGCGGGAAAGACCTTGGCCAAACCAAGCGAAATTGCAAAGACGCATCCAGGGGTGAACACGATCAGGGAAGCGGCTTTGGGAAATGATTTCCATCCACAGGTCTCTGCTCCTCCTGGGCTTCCCTGCGCTGCCACTTCATCCCGACCCCAAGGCACGCCAGGTCTGTCTGGGAGTAGCTGCCACGCAGCTCTCTTGGGTTAATCTGGGCGATCGCAGCCTTAGAGAAGGCGCTCGGATTGATCCCTCAGCCATTTAGACCGCGGCTTTAGCTCGTCAGCTGGGAGGCGGATAAAAGTCCCCAAACTCGGAACTGGGTGTGTGTGGGTTGGAGACGGAGTCTTTCAAGCCTCGCCTTTAAGGTCATTTGCGCTCTATTCTTTATAGCGCGCTCTATTATACCCGCTAAACCTGTGTTCCCTGAGGCATTATGCAGGAGGCACCAGCACTGAGGAAGTTTCTGGACTGTTCCGTGCGCCTGCCAGCAGCATTTTCCTCAGCTAAGATCTCGGCCTCGCCGCCCCGCGCTCTCTTCTACACCTAGGCGAACCCCCCCGAAATCCAGCCCTGGCCGGCCTTGGGAAAGCGGAGGCCGGGGCGGCCAAGGTCAGCTCAAGTTCAAGTTCAGGGCTGGCCCAGATGAATGGGGCAGGGGAGGGGAGGGGAGGGGAGGGGCGGACGGGACCCTCTTTCTCCCTTCCCCTCCCGGGGGGCCCGGAAGGAAGAAAAGGCAGCTTCCAATAGGCAGACGGAAGGGACCAAGGGCTTTGGCTCCTGGAGCCGCGCCGGAGCAGAAGCTGTCCCCCTTCGCTCCGGGAGGCTCCTCGCCCGTCCCCACTAGCCGGTAGCCGAGTCTCCAACCGCGCCCAGGTTTGGGGAGAAGGGCCTGTCCTTCGGTCCTGCGCTGGACGCTGACGGCTTCCCGGGCGAGAAGAGGAGACAAGCGGGGACGGCGCCGGGGTGACTCGTTCCTGACCGCAGTCGCCGCGAAGGCTCTTCCCGCTGAAACGTCCAGCCCGGAACAAGGACTCCCGCTCAAACCCTTTCGCGGGGCGGGAGCTGGAAAGCGAAGTGAGGCAGCCTTCGGAAATGGAGGGCCGGCGGGAGGGCATTTTCACCTCCCCTGCCTCCATTTGTCCCCTTTAAGCCAAGCCGGCTTTGGAAGCCAGAGCGGGAAGCCCGGGCCTGGCTTGGTTAAACAGCCGCCGCCGCTGCCACAACCAGGCCCCGACTCCAGCGCAGCCCGCTCGCGTTCTCCTGGTCTCTTCCGAGGCAGTTTTCCCAAGCGGCGCGCATTCTCCTAAGGGTCAGCGTCATGTGCTAATTATTTTAATAAAACTGGGGAAGGAGGAAGAGACGGACGGTCGCCCTAATATTATTAAGAGAGGAAAATGACATTTTAACAGTCATTTGGTTACTTCAGGGTTTCTGCACTGTGCGCTCGAGAATGAATGAATACGCTGAAACGGAGCCAGCACCCGAGAGCAGAGCGAAGGAAACCTGACTCAGCGTGGCTACCCGAACAGGAGGCGGGGAAGGGGGGTGAATTATCTCCGGACTTCACTTTCCATGCAGAAAGTTGGGTTTCTACCTTCACCTCCCAGCACCAAGATGACGTCGCAATGCTTATGGAAAGCCGGCACGGATGTCAAGTCCCAGCTGAGCTAAGTGGGCCTTTTCTCGCAAGCAAATCGGTCCGCCTGGGATTCCAATTCTGCCTCTTCTCTTCCTTGCCATGGCGGAATGGGGTCGTGCCGCGAGCAACCTGGAATGGAGGACCGGAAAAAACAGCGCTGCGTCTTTTGCTAGGTTGTTGGGTTGGAGTTGGGTTGGAGGTTGGAGTGGAGAAGCTGCCACCACATGCCAGGAGCACGACTCCGCAGGGCTTGGAAAAGGGAGGGGACTGCGCGGCTGCTTTAGTGTCCAGGTGGCTGCGTTCGGAGGCTTTGGGCAAAGGCCAGGCTTTTGAAGATCTCAAGCTGTCCAGCTCAGTTCCATTCCAGATTCTTCGAAAGACGCTTTTAAAAGGCAGGCTTGCTTGCCTGAAGGAGGATTTCAAATTCAGATCCGGAGGACGAAACGCATTCAGCCTCACCAAAGCCTAGCATCTAAGCGAAAGTGGACTTAGGATGTTCTTTAAAAGGAAAAAAAGCACCTTTAAATTTCCATTCATGTGGAATAAGATATTATATTTTATACTGATAAATTGAAGGTGGTTATAGATACTCCAGCATATTAATTCAAATACATTTTCAGTATTCTCCTTGGCCATTACAGCTAAGCACCTGTTCTTGCAGTAAAGTGCATGCACTTAATATCCCCAGCAAGAACAAATGTCAACTTTCAATAAGTAGATAATTTAAAATAAGAACAATAAAAGAAAAGGAAATGATTATATTGGAATTATGTAAGAATTCCATGATTTTACTGAGATGTAGCAAGAACCTATGTCTAACATTTAAAAATAGATAAATAAACGAACAGGCCAACGTGTTGGTTCATTAAACATTAATTACGTACAAATATAAAAAGCAACACAGAGAACTCACCACTTCAAGAAGATGGGGGTCTTCTTAGAGAGAACAAAGGCATGAGTATTACGTTTTTAAAAGCCAAGAGACTAGCAGTTCAGATATTACTAGATTAGACTGCTGAACTGAAACAAATAACATATTTCAATTACAAGATGTGAGCCATTCAAACTTAACTCCAGTTCATTTCCAAAGGGTAAGAAGTGAAACACAAGCTAACTCCTCTGCTGAGCTGGCACTCAGACTGCTTAGTAGCCCAGGGGCCTTATTTTTGTGCAAGGCAACCCTGTGCAGGTTTATTGAGCAGTACGACTCTCTGGGTCCATTGTCACTTACCCCCAGGTAAACGTACATTTCCAGTTTCAGCCTGCAACTCAGGAGGGGTTATACTGTCTGAGCTTTTGAAATGTAAAATGAGTTTTACAATTAAAGAAAAAGAAACTAGCAGTATTTCTTTTGTATACTTTCTACATTTATGACTGATTTTAATTGCTTTTAAAAATGAACTTAATAGACAGCCTCACACACTCTAACCAACATATGAACACATATAATTTACCAGGACAAAGACACATGTGGATTAAAAATATCATGGACTGCAGTTTCAACACATTTTATTATATTTCTGTATGCATTACTCTCAAAAAAATCACAAGAAATGATGAAACCACATAAACCTCCAAATAAAAAAATTCTGAAACAGTTTATGCTCACAATTGTACATATTTATAGTTAAGAAACATTCTTTATAAATACTGTTTCCTCTGTAGCAAGTTAATACCATAATTTAATTACAAATGGATAAATATGGCAACAGATATTTACACAAGGAAGGGTGTTATTACGAAAAAAATCCCTAACAGCACTACGTTTATTTCTCCCCCACCCGCCCCCCACAAATTTCCAAACAGGAACTAACAAATCGAACTTGCAAAAAGCACTAAAACATCACATGTAAACCCAGCTAACAGAAAATACATTCACAAGCATTGGGAGAAGAGAGGGAATTGATCTGGGTCGTTCTGAAAACAACATGGAGACTTTGGCACTTTTTTTTTTTAATCTTTCGGGTCTATATTTGAATGAAGTTTACAATCAAAGTTGCCTCTTTTCAAAGGAACACAATATTCAATACCACAATTACAGGAAAAAAACCATTTGCTTTCATGTTATTTCCCTTCTCCCCTTTTAAAATTGGTGAACTCAAGAACGGGGAGGGGAGGGGAGGGGAGGGGAGGGAAGAAGAGAAGAGAAGAGAAGAGAAGAGAAGAGAAGAGAAGAGAAGAGAAGAGAAGAGAAGAGAAGAGAAGAGAAGAGAAGAGAAGAGAAGAGCTCAGGAGGCAGAAAAAGCTCTAGGTGAGGAATTGATGATAAAGGAAAGCAATCCATAGTTCACAAAGTGGACCAATTTCTATACAATAAGAAAAAGTTGATTACCACCTTGGATTCTTCTATGTACACGGAGAGATGGACGAACTCTGATCTTTTGTTCCCAAGGCGCTTGGAGGCCCGAGGGAGGGTCTCTGGCAAACGGAATACTTGCAAGACTCTGGAGGCAGCGGCAGCCTCTGGGTGGGGAGAACCCTTTTGCTGTTTGGAAGCCTTCCTTCTCTTTCTCCTCCTTTTCCTCTTCTTCTTCTTAGTCCCCCTCCTCTTTTTCTTTTCTTTTTTTTAAGAGGGTTCACCCGCCTCTCTCTCTCTCTCTCTCTTGTGCTGCTTCGGAATGTTTTGAATCCAAACAAAGGGGGAAAAGAGAGGGAGAAAGAGAGAGAAAGCAGAGAGTCGCGAAACTGACTCCGAGGGCTTGGCCCCGGGGGATCCGAGAAGGGTGGCAGCGCCAGGCGTCCTCAGACGTACCACTCGTTGAAATTGGAGGTGAGGCCACTGTGGCTGGCGCTGCCCGCGCCGCCGCCGCCGCCGCCCGAGCCACCCGTGCCGCCGCCGCCGCCGCCGCTACTGCTCCGATGAACGGCAGATGCCGCCGCTGCCGCTGCTGCGGCGGCTGCCGCGGCCGCGGCGGCTGCCGGAGACAAGTTGGAGGCGGCCGTGCTTTGGGTCTCTGTGCTGGGGGACACCAAGCCCGGTGGCGTGGAGGACTCGTAGCCGGAGCTAGCAGCAGGCGAGGACTCGGAGCCTTGCGGGGAAGATTCATGAACCTACAAGGCAAAGCAAAACAATCAGCTGCCATCATCATCATCTTCATCTTCATCTTCATCTTCTCCGTTATACATAATAAGAATAAAACGGAAAGAAGGGTCCCCGGAGCGAAGGCCGCGAGTCCCCCACCTAAGCACTCCTTTTTTTAAAAAGAAGGCAATTTCAGTCCTCCCAGACAGCCTGAAGAGCCCCAATCCTGTCCTGTGAAAAATAAAGTCACTTAAATCGTGGCACTGAAATGCAGGCGTCTATGATGCAACTCGAGGGGTCCCTCTGCCCCGAGATAAAAGCCCCTAATTTCAAGGGGTCTGGCTTCCCAGGAGCGCAGGCCGCCTCCTTTGCCGTTCCTGGGACGGATCCTCTCCGGATCTCCCTCGCCCTCTCTCGTCCCCCTAATCCCCTTCCCAGGCGAGCGCCAGCGTCTCTCTGGTTACCTTCATGTGTTTCCTCAGAGAGCTGGGGTGAGTGTAAGATTTGTCACACATTTTGCACAAGTAGGGTTTGTCCGAAGTGTGGACGTGCATGTGCTTCTTCCGGTCGCTGCTGTTGGCGAAGCGCCTGTCACAGCCTTCGAATTCACACTGGAAGGGCTTCTCCCCTGCAAGAAGGAAGGACAGCGCAGTAAATCTCTGCAAAAAGAATCTGCCCACCGAGGCCGCATTCAGCCGGCTTCTCGAAAGAGCCCCTTTTCAGGAATGGAAAGACTTATAGTGACCGAGGGATTGCAGCGGAAGCAGAATATCCCCGGCCTAAAGGAAGAGGTTATTCAGTGATCAAATGCCATCTTATTTCTAAATACTTTAATTTGGAAATCCCGGATACTTTCTTGCTCTGAGGATGGTAAAAAAGGGAGTACAGTGTGGTACTTAGCCAAAACGTGACAATCCATGAATTTTAGAAAGTTCTTGGGGTTGTAAACTTGGTTTCAGATTGAGACATAAACAGATGGAAAGAGATCACACATGTGCAAAAACAACCTGTGGCCATTGTTTCAAACCCTGAATTCCCCACAGAAAGCAAGCGGAGATCCTCCAGGAGAAGGGGGCCTTGTATCTAGTTCAGCAAAATTAGCTTCACAGGCCAAGGCACCTCCCCAGTCCAGAATTAACAAACTAACCAAGCCCTGTTAAATAGTGCTAACAAATACGGTAGCCCAAGATCTGAAACGCTGCTGTATTTTTTCTTGCATTCGTGGAAGGACATTGGAAGTCACTCCTCCTAGATCTGCATGGGGTGGTGGGTGGCGATGGGGAGGGGTGTGTGTGCAAAAGGAGTGTGGAAAAAAATACGTGCAATATCTTCGCTTGGAATATTCTTTGAGTTTTTTCATCCTGTTGCCAGATTTCCGAGTAATTTGTAGGTGTGAGAATTCAAACACCGCCACCGCCCGATCCTCCGCTCCCCTCCCCCTAAATCGGAGGTGGGAGAGACGCGCAATTTCACAAGAAATTCCATTAGCACGTAAATTGTTCCTTAAAGACAACCGCTCAGAGCCAAATCGCGGCCATCTCCCTGCAAATCAACGTCTCGGATTTGTTAAACCTCGTTAAAGCCTGTCTGGCACCTCAGCCCGTTCTTAACACGTCAACAGCACAACTAGAAAGGCCCAGCGAGGTGCCCTCCTTTCTCTTCGTCAATATTGATGTCCGGAAATCGCTCAAATATTTGACTGTTTTTTTCAGGGCCGGGAAGAGAAGATAAGAGAAGAGAAGAGGCGACGCAAAGAAGTCTGGGCGCAGATTTGGCCGGGAGAAAATTCTTGGAAACCGGCGCTCTTTGGATTTCACCCCTTGGACTTACCAGCAGAATCACTGGCTCCCTTTTGGCCCTATAGGTCTGAGGGGATCCTAAGCCTGAACGTTTGTTAACATTACATTCTCTGTCGGTTATTGCATAATGTAAATAAGCTAATGCAAAAACCCCTTCAGCGGCCACGACTGAGACTTTCAAAATGAGAAAATCTTATGGTCCCGTCTTACACCCTTGAAATGGAATGAAAAGCAAGGGTATTGCTCTGCGGAAGGACGACGTCTTGCTCGGAAACAGAACTCATTTTAGGATATGAAAAGCAAATCTACTTTCAGTTCCCTGCGCTCCTTTTTACAGTGGCGTATTGGTGAATTTATTCGCTCTCCTGACACACAGCAGCTAATGCGCGAATTTCAGTAACCCTTCAGACCTCTGCATATTATTCAGAAGTGAATCGGATGGATTTCTAAGTCAGTGTCGTCAGGATTGTACATTTATTTGCAAGTAATTCTCGAAATCTCCGGGTTTCCCTTTGTTGTTGCGCTCAAAAAGGACTGAGGGATTGATTTGCATTTTGCCTTTGCCGCCTCACATCCCACCCGCATTTCCAGTCCTACGTGGTCGGTGCTTCAGTCTTCCAAGGAAAATACCTGGTCCCTAACTAGATTTACTTAAACCTCACCCTTGGTTTTACCCCTATAGAGAAGGGCAAGACTCAATAGCGAGGCGCCCATGGACCTCTAAACGTACAGTATTCCTTTATTTTATTTTGCCAATAATTAAAGCTGCATCCTATTTACAGAAAAACACAAGGATAAAATAAACCAAGGGTTTACCAGACGTCGTCCGTGTACATGCAGGAGGGAGGAAAGAAGCTCGCCAAGGAAGAAAGCAAATCTTTCTGTTTGGGTTTTAGCTGGGAGGAAGCGATTTTTACAGACCTGCCCGCCCCACGGCCAGCATCCATTCGCCGCCCCCTTCCCCGCTTTCCTCCTTCGGTTCACTGACTGACCTGTGTGCGTCCTTTTATGGATCTTGAGGTTCTCCGACCGGGCGAAGACCTTGCCGCATCCGGGGAAGGGACAGGGAAAAGGCTTCTCGCCCGTGTGCACGCGGATGTGGTTGACCAGCTTGTACTTGGCCTTGAAGGGCTTCCCTTCGCGCGGACATTCCTCCCAGAAGCAGATGTGGTTGCTCTGCTCAGGCCCCCCGACGTGCTCGACGGAGACGTGAGTGACCAGCTCGTGCATGGTGCTGAAAGTTTTATTGCAACTCTTTTTGGGGCTGCTGAGCTGCTCAGGGTCGATCCACTTGCAGATCAGCTCCTGCTTGATACATTGCTGGCGCATGTAGCGGAAGAAGGCCCCGGGGTGGTGGTGGTGGTGGTGGTGGTGATGGGCGTGCGGGTGGGCGTGCGGGTGGTGCGCGTGGTGTGCCGCCATGTTCATGCCCATGTTCATATTCATGGGGCCGTATTGGCCATGCAGCTGGGCCGCCGAGTAAGGGTCAGTTCGGGGGCTGGACACCTGGCGGTACTGATCCGACCGACCGAAGACTTCTCCGGGTAAGCCCAAGCGCATCTGCCCATTGAGCACGTTGGGTGAACCGGGAGCGCCATGCTGGTCTCCGATGCCCGGGAAGAGCAGGTGGCTCTGCGCCTCCGCATGCGGGTGGTGGAGGCTGCCGGTGGCCGCCGCCGCCGCCCCGAAGAGCCCGTGCTGGCCGCCGCCGGCCGCCGCCGGCTCCCCAAAGCCTCGGCTCCGAAATAAGAAGTCCCGCGGGGAGTTGAAAGGCGGCCCGGAGTAGGAGCCCACATGGGCGGCGTGCGGGTAAGCCGGAGCCTGCGAGCTGAAGGCCGAGCCTTGCCCTGGGGAGAGCTCGTGAGCCGCCGCCGCCGCCGCCGCCGCGTTGAGCTTGAAGGCACCCAGGTGAGCCGCCGCCGCCGCCGCCGCCGAGTCCACGAAGCTGTTCTGCAGGCTCAGTTCGCGCTCCTGCATCTCCGCCGCCGAAGGGGGCGGGTGCCGGGCGAACGTGCCCACTCCCAGCGCTGGGAACTGCGGCCCCGCATCCAGCAGCATGCCGCCCGAACCCCCCTCCAAGGTCCGGGGCTCTGGGCTGCCGCCGCCGCCGCCGCCGCCGCCGGAGCGAGAGAAAGAACCGCGCCGCCGAGGCGAGTCCAGGCGCAGGAGGCAACCCGAAGGGTATTAAAGCGGCTGAGGCGGAGGCGGGCGGGCCGGCGGGCGGGAAGGGCAGCCCTGAAGGGACGAAGGCAAAGAGCAGTCCGGGGAGAGGAAGAAGAGAGAGGGGCGGTGGGGTGGGGGAAGTGGGGGGACTCGCTTTTCCCTGGGAAAACAAAAACACGACGCACAAGCCCGCGGCGAAGAGATGTCAGCGCCACAGTCACACCAACAGCCTCTCGCACACACAGGCAAGCAGCTATATAGTGAGACCGGCGCGCGCGCGCACGTACACAGGGAGGAAAGCGATGTGCGCGCACGCGCGGCCGTGCGAGAGTGGCCGCTTCTTCCTTACACTCCACACGCCTTCCGAAAACAAACACGCCGCGCTGCGCCGCACTCCTCCCCCGCCCCGTCCCTCCCCTCCCCGTTCCGAGGCTCCCCCCGGCCCTGCCTGGGGGCTTCCGAGGATCACTGCCCTTCTTCTCCTCCGCCTCTCCCCGCCATTCGCTTTCGCCAAACTTGCCGCCGCCGCCGCCGCTTCCTCAGCGAGGAAGGAAACGGGCGCCCCTTTCTCGCCACAGCCACCCAACCGCTCACTTTAAGTTGGGAAGGAGGGGAGGGGGCGGAGGGAAGGAGGGAGGGCGGGCGACGAGGGGGATTGAAAAAAAGCAAAGGCAAAAGAAGGCAGTCCAGAACAATAACGCAGGCGGTGGGAAGTGCCCAGTGTGCGTCCCTCAATCCGGGCGCGGGTCCCACTCAGGCATGGCTAGCGCCCGCCATGGAGATGCTCCAGCCGCGAGGGGGAGCGGGGAGACCCGGTCCTTCCTCCTCCTCCTCCTCCTCCTCCTCCACTTTTTGGCGCGCGGGGGGGGCGTCTTCCCTGGTCTTCCCTTCGCCTCTCCGCCTCGTCTGCTAGTTGCGGTGGGCGCCGCTGCTGTGGCTGGTTTTTATCCCCCGCTCCCCACCCCCGCCTCCTCCCAGCCTCTCCCGCTAGCTGCTAGGCTGGACTGGCAGCTCCTCTCCCACCGCCCCCTTTAACAGCAGCCAGACCATCCTCCAAGCGCCCTCTCATTGGTCGCTCCGGCCCATCAATCCAAGCCTTCCCCCCACCGCCCCCGGACGGGCTAATGGCCACTCGCGCGTCCCTGGGTCCGACCCGCCCATCCCTACCCGGATAGCGGCAGCACCCCCCATGTCCCGGTGGGCACCTCCTTCCTCCGAGCCAGGGCGAGGAAGGGGCAACCTTCGGATCAGAGGGCAGAGGGAACGAGCTGGCAGGGAGGGGAGGGGAGGGGAGGGGCGGGGAGGGGCGGGGAGGGGCGGGGAGGAGGGACCGGGGACCTCTGGCCGCGGTGAGCGCGGGGAAAGCTTCGGCTGCGGAGAAGCGAGCAAAGAAACAGAACCTCCTCGGGGACTAAAGTCTCCGGCGTCCTCGGAGAAGAGGGAAGAGAGGGAGCCCTAGCCCGGAACTTTCGAGGGGAGGGACAAGGGCCTGGGGAAGCGGCTAGCTACGGAGAGGGCTCCAAGAGAACGAAGGAAAAGCCGCTACTAAGAATTGGCTTGGCGGGGAGAGGCAGGCAGCGGCAGTCCCCTCGGAAGATGCCCTCCAGATTGGCTGAAACCGACGGGAGTCCCTAAACCTTCCCCCTCCCTGCCCGGGAGACGGGCTGCGCTGAAGGGGCCACGACACGGGTGTAAATAGAGATGTCTGCGGCTGGTGTCAAGGAAGAGAGAGGACTAGTTGGGGGTGGTCAGGAGGAGGCAAGGGAGCTGGCTGCCCCTCGGGGAGGGCGCGGCGGAGAGGCACTCAGGCCCTGCAACCTTGTGCTGATAGATCCTTGTGTGCGCGCGCGCGCGCGAGGGAGCGAGACGTGTGTCAGAATCACGCAGTCAATTTTTGTGCGTTGAAATTGACCGAAAATCCTGTGATTACTTGGCAACTAAAAATGCACACTATTCGCTCCTACCAGGAACATAACTGAACTAGGTTATTTTGCACGAATTTATCCCACAAAACCGCAATCCTGAAATAACAACAACAATAACAAGTAATGGCGCCATCTTCTTTCTTCCATTTAGCAAAACAAACAACACACTTGTGCGGCTCTATGAAATCCGGAAAGCAGTTTTTCCTTTGAAATTCTATCGTATTTATTTTATGAAACTACAATTCTTATATTCCAATAATAATAACATTAATAATAATAAGAATAATAATAATATTGTGTCTCAGGACAGGCCGGTTTCTAAACAGCTTTTGGAAGGAGGATTAGTAAGGAGGTAAATAAATACTTAAAATATGTTGAATGGACGGGTAGATACAAAGTCATAAAATAATTAACAATCATTTTGGACAAATCCTTTTGTTTTAATTACATTTTATTTCAGTCCGCGCTCGAGCACACATACGCAAAAATTAATTATGAAATCAAAAAATGTGATTTTTCCCCAGCTACCTAGAAGTAAACCCGGACAGCGGTCGGTTCTTTACCCTGAGCCGAGGCTGCTTCCTTAGACAGCTGAGACGGTCTTTGAGGACGAAGCGCCCCTCACCGCTTCCCCGCCTCGGGAGGGCGAAGCGGGCGCCCCAACCCTTTCATTGCCTTTCCCTCGCCTGCTCGGCCACCACTGGCTGCCCAGAGCCTCCGCTTCTCTGGCCGGCCGGCTTGCGGGAGGAGGAGGAGGAGGGCGGAGAGGGCAACCCCAAGAGACGCGCCCCCTCGTTTATTGATCCGGCCAGCCTGCATTGCGGAGGCTCGACTTTCCGGAATCGGGAGCTTGAGCGACGGGCGGAAAACCGGGCCGGCGGCGGCGGCGGCGGCGGCGGCTCCAGCCCTGCCCTTTGCCGGTCCCGGCCTCTTTCAGCCTCCCGGTGTTCGGCGAACTTGACCACGGCGCAACCGTACAGGCGGCAACCTGAGAGCCGCGGCCTGAACGACGTCCCCTTGAGGATCCATTCCACCGGGTGTCATGGAAGGTATTGAGAGAACGGCGTCTTGCTTCCTCTCTTTTGTCCAGAGAAGGGGAGGGAGTGCGCCCACAGTCTGCAGATAATAGTTTTGAAGATTTCCTTCCTTCCTTCCTTCCTTCCTTCCTTCCTTCCTTCCTTCCTTCCTTCCTTCCTTCCTTCCTTCCTTCCTTCCTTCCTTCCCGCTGCTTAGCGGCCTCATCCTCTGGCTTGTCCGGGACGGTTGGGAGGCTGGATAAAAATAGTTGCTTCCAGCGAGTGACTCCGTAGGTTCAGCTGCTTGCTTTTCTTCCAAACTTCGTTTCTTCTCTCCCGGCGGAGAGTTCAAAGCTTGACCGCCGGCCTTCTTTCTCCCGCTACCCCCCCCCCTCGCGCTTTATTTGTCTCCAAACCACAGAACCTTCCCGTTCTCCCCCCACCCCCACAATGTCACGGGGATGATAAGGAAGCGCGGGAGAGAAGCTCCTAGAAAAAAGTCCGCCGTCTCTTTCACGGGCCATTGGCCGGAGCGCAGCCTGCACAGCGCCGCCTGTACCAGGAGAGAAAGCAGCCGGCAGCCGAAGTTCCCTGGGAAAGTGAGGTCCGGGGCGTTACTTGAGGGCCTGGTCTGCACCTCTCTGGGAGCCTCCGCAGGAGCAGCTCTTGGGGAGACACATCCCGGACTTGTAAGTTTCATACTTTTCCCGTTTCTGCCTTTTTCTTTTCCAGGGAAGGTGGCAGGGTTTGCCGTATTTTACCGTCTTAGTATTTCCCATGACTGGCCACTTTGTGACTCCTGCCCCTTGCAAGTGACATCTGGAGTGGTGGGGAGGGAACCCGTGTGATCCTGAGATCCGTTTTGCCTCTCCATACTGGCTCTGCAGAAGATCCTGCTTCCTTGGATGTGGGAGCAGATTTCCTTGGCCCAGAGGATAGTGTGTAGATTGCTGTACAGAAAGGGTAATTACAAAGTGTTGAGAATCCAACCTTTATTTTGCTGTAAACCTTTTCCCAAGAAGGCATCTAGGACTGCAACCATTCCATGCTTCCTGATCCTGTGCAGGCTTTGTGGAAGACCTCCATGTTTTCAGTGAATTTATTCACAGCTAAACAAATGCAAGACTACAGCCTTAATTAGAAATCGGTTCCAGTGAAGGGTGTGGAATGTACTCTTAAATCAGTACAGTAGGCACAATCCAGCCCAAAGTAAAGTATCTTAACGCTGAATGCATGCTTGCTTGGAATTAATCCCAGGTTATTTAGAGGCTTTCCCCCCCAAACCCAATGTGCCTTGGATCAGTGTGGCCTGCACACTGTTATTAAGCAGGTTTGTTTCCTACTGAAACCTAAATTTAAAACGATGTTTTTCAGGCTTAAGATCTGAATGTGTCAGATAATGTGCCGACTGCCAGTACTGGATTTATTTATTCCTCAAGGTGATTACATTTGTTTCCAAATAAAAGTGTTTGGAGTGTGCGTGGTTTATGGTGTGTGTTTGTTTTAAACCGTGGTGGGAGAAGAATTTTGGGAAAAAGAAAAAAGAGGACCAGTGTGATCCCTGATTTCCTGCTAACATTCCATTTCTAGATTGTAAATTCAGCTTGTAAAGTCAGAGCTGCCAGCTTTATCCCAAATTACTGAGATGGAAGGGGACAGTTCACACATGGACGCTTGCCTGGGATTGTTGTCTGGATCACAGGCACTTACAAATTCAACAGGTTCATCAACAGGATATTCCCAAACTCAGGATCAGCCACTTCTAGGCCCTTCAACCTCTGACCTTTGAAGAACAGAAGAGAGAGAAATCTGTAGAGGGCAGCCTCCTTCTGTAATCTACACTTTGGAATTGCCACCATCACAACATCAGTGACCACCACCCCTTTTTTTGTGTCAGCATTCAGGTCTACAGAAGCCAAGCTAAGGGGGAAGTCATGACAATCTCAGCCAAAGCTGTAACTTTTAAAAGACTGTATTAAAAACAACAACTGGTCAAACCAGCCAGCTGGTCAAAGGAGAAGCCATCCTCACTTTCCCATCTAAATCCTACTAACATTCATCATCACCCTTGGCCAGAGATGGCAGCCCTTCAGAGCACAGTGCCTTTGGAGAGGAAAGGAGGATGGGGGCCGGGGGGGGGGGCGCTCCTGCTGCCCAGGTGTTGAGCTGCTTAAAATCCACCTAAGCAATGTGGTGTGTGTGTGTGGGCGTGTGTGTGTGTTTACATGTGCGTGCAAGCATTTTAAATGTCAGTAGGGGAACATACACAACTTCGGTGAAATTCATCACTTTGAGTGGGAGCACAACTGATCCAATGGATAAATCTTTTTTCTTGTTTTACAAAAATCAGATCCTAGTACTGTATGCATAATAGATAATGTAAGAGACTCAGAGGTTTTCCTTGGCATTTCTTGCTCTGCTTTGTCCACCCCTCCCAGCTGTGGGGCTGGCTGGCCTTGCTCTGGGAGTGCAGAACAAGGTGGCTGCCGGGATGCCTCCTTGCCACAGGCCCGGGTCAGATCCTTCCTGCTGCCATTCATAAAGAAGGGAAGCATCTGGGAACCATATTGCTTATACTAGGCAAGATGTCAGTGTCCCTGCTTGATTTATCTCAGAACAGCTTCTTCCAATCTTTGGTTGTTGAAAAATAAGGGACCGAAGAGAAAGATGCACCTCTATCATCTCCAGAGACAGCCATTCAATCTTGACTGCATTGCTCTCCTAAAAGTAAAGTGTGCGCTTGCACACACACACACACACACATACAAGTGCAACTATATTAGAAGCAGAGTAAATTTGGAATACAGAGGCAACCTTTAGAAATAATACTGATGTCTGTCTTGTATCCTTTTGAATCCGACAGTCTAATTTCAAATGGCTGAATTGCTCTCTAATTGCCTAAAGTCTGTTTGGATTGAGGTGATAAATAAATCATATAAATATATAACTAATCACAGAGAGGAACCAGATGGTATTTTTTCTGTAATCCCATACATTTAACAACACAGTTATGTTTTCACTGTTAAAAAGATTTATAACATTCCTTTTAGTTGGGGGAAAATTATATTGCAGTTTGGCTACTAATCTGGGATGATGCAGCATAAATTTAATTTTTAGGCTGCCATCTCATACATTTTTACCTACGACTAAGTCTCATTGACGTCTGTGAATTTACTTTCGAGCAAGCACACAAGTCTATTTTAAAATACTCTATCAAGCTTCAAAGTACTTTTCTCTTCCTGCTGGCTCGGAATTAAGCCAATTAAATTAGCTTTATTGTGAAGCAAAGTTACCTAAGATGGCAGTCACCATGTTTATCACCATATTTAGGAAACCTTTTCAAGGCCAAATCCTTATTTTTGAAAATACAGAAATATCAACCTCACTTAATGTATTCATAGCCGAAGTGGGTTTCTGTATGTCATTTTCATTTTTCCACCTTTTCTGCAGCCCAACAAGGATCCTCAAATTCCTGACTGGTATCTGGAAGCAGGATTACAGTCAGGAACAGGGAAAGAGTCAGGATGAAACTGAATTGTTATTTTCTTTCCATACGTTAAAAATAGTTGCTGGTGATATCTCTAAATAGATACCATATCATCACATGGATATTGTTTGTATCTGCTTGTTAGACCACGCATCCCACTCCCCAAGTGGTTGAGAAGAAACGGATAACATTTACAGCACAATTTCATGTAGTCTACCTGGAAGTATTTTTAACGATTTATTTACTGGACTTAAACTGCAAACAAATGTGTATGTAACTGAAGCCTCACATACAGTAGTAGGATCTGATTCCTAAAAGTCTACTCAAATGTAAACCCTTTCTGGGTTTCCTCCCACTTAAATAAACCTATCATTCCGAGCCTGCTCTTGAAACTCCGTGGCATGCAAGCCCGCCAAACGAACAAGGGAAGCTTCGCTCACCGACAACCCACATTCGTCATTTTAGTCTGCGCTCCAATATACCGGCAAATAACAGCAAACCCCGTTTTAATTCAAGGCGCTGATTACTTTCTATTCATCGGGGCTTCCTTTTGAGCAGACTGGCATAGGATTGCAATGCTAAGTGTGGTTTCTTGGGGTCGCTGCGTGCTTTCCTGCTTGCTTTGCTCTGATAAATCCCTGCAGCTTTCTGCCACCGGCATCTAACCTGCAAGATCGTGCCAGATAACACAAAAACATACAAATTAGAATCTCGGTAAGTATGCCCGTGTGTGTTTGGGTTGGTGGTGAAGACAAGTCCCTTTGTATGAGAGGGTGGAAGAAAAGAAAGAGGGGTCGCTTCAGCTTAATTGATCCAGAACTGGGACAAAGCATGGCGGGCAGCAGTTTCTTTCTGGGAAATCTATTTGCCTGGCAGGCTGATGGTTACTTGGATCCACCAGCGCCTGGTTTTAAAGAGCTTTCGGATCTCGCTGAGGGACCCACCTGGATATCCCAGACTTGTCCTACTCTGAAGAATCAAAAAGGCCCAAGGGCCTTATGGCAATGCGTTTAACCCGTTTTACCCTAATGTCAGAAAACCAAATAAAAATCAACTGATTTAACCCTTCTCTCCCTTCCTTTCCCTCCAGCCATTAGCTGTCACTGCACTGCAGGAATCTTTGCCGTATAAACCCGGCAGGGCTCTAGATCCGCTAGATCAGCCAACACATTTTCAGTGGCAGAAAATGTTTCTAATGGAGGCTGGGGGGAAAGGGGGCAGAATCAAGAACCAAACAATCCGTGAAGCTCAATGGGGCAAGTTCCACACCAGGGATTTATAGCGTCTTCCAGCCACGGCTGTAGCAGTGGAAAGCTTGTCTTCATTAGTGGTAGATAGATCGCCATAGCAACGGCTGGGTGTCGCCATAAAATCCCTAGTGTAGAAATGGACTGGTGAGAGGTGCGGGTTCTAGCTCCTCTGAAAGAGGGGAAGGGGTGGGAGCATTAAGTTTATCAACAGGCACCTGTGGAGGAAGGGAGAGAAAATCCATCTCTCCCAAACTCGCTGATTTGGAAGAAATTATACTGATTTATTGAAACTTATCCTGGAGCCAGGATAACCCTTCTCAAAAATCTCAGCTGAACCGTTGTTCTCTCTACACGTACAGATCCACCCCTACCTTTTCTGCTCAAATCCTAGCCGTTTCCCATGCCTCGATTTGCACAACGTGCTTAACCCGATTATTGAATTCACTCTTTTTTGAGGTCGGCATACATAACACACTGAACATAAAGCGACCAATTGTGGTGTGTTCACAGAACATGTCAAGCCACAGAAGAAAGAAAGAAAGGAAGGAAGGAAGGAAGGAAGGAAGGAAGGAAGGAAGGAAGGAAGGAAGGAAGGAAGGAAGAAAAAGGAAGGAAGGAAGGAAGGAAGGAAGGAAGGAAGGAAGGAAGGAAGGAAGGAAGGAAGGAAGGAAGGAAGGAGAAAGCTAACACAACTTCGCAAGTCGTGCAGATACAACCGCTAGCTTTTAATTGACTTCATCCAGTGTGTTGGGCGAACCCAGCCGTAATGTGTGTGTGTGCGCACGCGCGCCTGCGTGCGCCCGAAGAATGTGGTGCCTGTTCTGCTGGCAGGGCCTTTTTTAAAGATCTTGAGAAAAGCTGTTAATTGCTCTCTCGTTTTAATTATTCCCCAGAAGGCATTTTTCTCTATTCTAGAATATCGTCCCCACCCCCAGAATATCAATAACATGTGTGCACTAAAGACAACTACTTGCAAATGGGTTTCGAGATCATTATCATATATTTGCATAATACCGCCGTCAAACAAATGCCTTAAACAGCAAGCAAACAAAAACACGAACTCGAGAGAGCTGATTTACCAAACGTGCCGTGAACTGAAATAGAAAGGAGGGAAAGGAAGATAAAAAACAAATAAACAAGAAGGGAGAAAGCAGAGATTCAAGACTTATTACAGTAATTGGTTTGGAGAAGATACTGTATTTGGCAACATAAATGGAAGAATAGGTATTTCGGAATTAAAGTAAATACCCCTTACACCGTCAATGTGAATGAATATCTGCCTATTTCCTCTGGTAGGTTCTGAATGCCCACAGTACTAAAACGTGCAGTTGTGCCCCTCCATAATTTCTAAGAGGGAATCCGGCTTAGATAGGCCTGCTTTTATAGACCGATTGCTTAATAAGAACCGCGCGATCCTACGCCGCTTTATTCAGAAGCGAGCCCACTGCTCCCCACTCCAGGGTTACGACGAACACGGTCTGTCTCGCTACTGGGCAGATGAGGTGCTTTCCTTAGTCCTCTAACAGTCAGCGACAGCGGCGGCGGTGGTGGTGGTGATGTCAATAGTGATGATAATGGTTGGAGGGAGCAAAGTCTTGAGTGGTCTGTCTGCACTTGGGGCAGGAATCATTGGCTGCTTTGCCTCAGACAACAAAAATGACGGTCCCGGGTTCACAGGATGGGGTTCTCAGCCCTTGGATTGCCTGGACCAAGTCCTGAATGTACAAGATGCAAAATCTCACGTCCTCAAGGTGTGTTGACGAAGTCAGGCCTCTTCAAAAGTATCTTGCAAGCAACGTCCTTCAACAGCACCTTTCCATTCATCCGGTCTGACCAAGAAGTTTATCTCTATTGTCCACATTGTCCCAAACTGAACTATCACTGTCACGCGCAAGGTTACGATCCTCACCCGTCCTTCCAACCCTGCACTGATTGTTTAGAGCTCCCCTCAACAAAGCAATGGATCAGGGAGAAATATTTGAATTAAGACGCTCGAAATCGATGACAGATCCACATCATGCTGCTGCACTGAACAAGAGGGTGAGGCTGGCTGGAGGTACCTGCACACAGCTGCAGCACTGTTACCCACGTCTGCTGCTGGGATTGGCCTTGCCAGTTGCGTGAAACCGTTTGATTTCGGGAATTCAGTTAAGATCCTTTCCTCCTTAAGCACCCATCCAAACAGGAAGACGGAATGGCAAGATTGTGTGAAACTATCACTGAAAGGTGTATCTGGACCCAATGGGTTTTATTTGGAAAGAAAGGAGAATGATGTTGCGCCAAAAGATAGTTAACGGGAAGCCCACGCGCTAGTCTCTGGGTGGCGAGATCCTACAGAAGCCTGTAATGTGTACCCAGGGCTGATCCGGGCGGTCCTTCTCTTATCTCACGACCCGAGGGCAAGTGAGAAGGTTGGGGGCGGCGATAGTTGTGATAGAAGAGGGTCTCCTCCCTCCCTCTCTAGTCTAAAAGCCCAAGGAAAGTCTAACTGCACTTTTATTGCAAGGAGAATTGAACTTGGCTTGGGACGCTTTCCGCACCGCTCGTCTGTTACAAATTAGATGCAGATCCTTAGCCAAAAAAGTCAGCCTTCACCGTCTAGTGCCGCGCGCCGAACCAAGCGCCAGCGCCCCTGCGGAGTCTTCCCGCGCGCTATTTAAGTTAGGCAGTAACTTTTCTGAAGGAAATGCTACTGCCCTTTTTTGAGGCTCGCTCCCTCAGCGGTTCCCGTTTCCCACGCCGTTTGGAAAAGAGGGGAAGGCCGCTCTGCTTCCTCTTCCGTTTTCAGAGTTGTGATAATGTATGCTCTATCCCTAAGTTCTTCGAGCAAGTCATTTTCGTTCCCAAACGCAAGGAGGCTTGCTTTGCCATTCCTACAGGTCCCCGCTGGAAGGTTAATCGCGTTAATTTCATTAGAACATATATGAATCTACGGAAATTAATGTATTTGCATCCGTGTTAAAAAAAAAAAAAAGAGGAGGAGGAGCTAGAGTTTGGGTGCACGCCATTCCCTCCTCTGCTTCTTTTTGACCAGAACCAGTATATTTTTTCCTGAGTATTTTGCACCTGCTTCTCAAAACAGTTTAAAAGCCAGATATTTCTCTTGAAAGGGCCTGACAAACTTTATGCAGAGGAAGGAGCAGTCCGAGACCTCGGGTTTTTCCAGATGGTTAAGAAAATGCCTTGGATAAACAGAATCGAAAGTTGGAAGGGGAGGAGACCCGGCAAAGTGCATTCCGACGTTCAGACACAATGATCTCAA